>NC_046657.1:29819845-29840018 GCF_010883055.1 Belonocnema kinseyi | reverse complement strand
AAACGCGGCACCCATCTTGCCGATAGCTTTTTCATGCCTAATTTTTCATGTAGAATTGAAACAACTGCACCTATAGATATCCTTGTGGCCTCAGCTAAATCAGTTAAACCCTTTAAATGAAAATGTTTGATTACCGCTCTGAACTCGTTTTTTTCCATGTTTCTTAACGAACAATTTTTTTTTTTCAATTGGTTATAAAAACACGTAAACTCAGAAGATGTGGACTGTGACTGCACCATATATCTAGTCGGGAGTGGTGCTGACTGAAAACAGATGATTTAGAGCGATTCGAGCGCCATCTGTTGGTCATTCTAAGGACTTATTGAACTACCCTCGTAGAAATAAATGTTTATCTTTTAGTTGAAATTCATTTCAAAACAAATCTTTTGTAGAAAAATTCATCGTTACGGTTTGGAGATTCAACAATTTTGTTAAAATTTTGCTTCTTTCTTATGTAAAGAATGATGCGGAACGTCCTATGAAGTAAATGTTTCTTTTGTTTCTTTACCAGGATCACAGGTATCATCGTTATCCAAAAAAACTGACTTCATAGTACGGTCTCCCACTGTTTCGGTAAAAGACTATCTAATACTTATTTTTCTGAGAGCTCTATATGCTCATAATATGGTGGCTTCGAATAAAATATCTTACATCACTCTCAGGTTTACACACGTCTTTACGCTTAATTCTGTAAGAACCAATAGAAATAGATCAATGTTTGATTCGTAATACTGACACAGACAGGGAGAGGTCGCGATGCTGTGCATGCTGATTCGCCTGTTGATTTATAGCTCCTGAAAAAAATATTTTTTGGTTGTTATCTGTGTCTATGTGTGTGTGTGTTTGTGGTTAAATTTTTTTCTTTACCATATTTAACATGGTAGTATAGCTTTGAAACAAGTGGTTGAGTTTGCAACCCAAAAAGATGAATTTCTCTGAACGAAAAATTTAATATTTGATTTTCCTAGTAAAAAGGATCAATTTTTAACCAAAAATAAAATAGTTGAACATCAAGTTCATAGTAATAAATTTTCGAAAACAAAAGGAATTTTTAAAAAATTTCAATGTTATACCAATAAAGCTATTTTTCTAAAAAGTATGGTATTTCGGCTTTCTACGAAGCAGTGGAATTGAAACAAACATAAAGGAATTTCGAACCAACCGCATAATAGTAGAAAATGTAATGATTGTAAAAGTATAATAGAAGTGAAATATTAAAAGAGAATAATAGTATTCTGTAATAGAAGAATAGTAGGGAAAGAAGAAGTCTGAGAGAACGACATGTATATTTACAAAATGACAAATGTATTTTCAAAAGTAGTTCTTAGATGCGATTTTTTAAACTCAACATTACCATAATTCCCGTGAATACAACCGAATATGAGCAAAGAGTTGAAAAAATTAATATTCGTTCTATTAAAAATAATTAGTATCCATTAACTGAAAAAACATGTATCAATCGGAAAATGACAATAAATTTGCTTTTGTTTTGGAGGCCGTCCTAAAATGCTTAACTTCCTAAGGTATTTCAAACCAGCACTTAGAAAAATGTTTCCTTAAATGACACAAACATTTTGGAGTCAACGTGTCAAGAGTTTATTTACAACACGGAATGAATAGATTTCCTGTACCGGCAAAAAAGTTTTCTGCGGGTACCGGCAACACATTTCTCTGCCGATGCTGGTAAAAAAACATATTTTTAGAAAACCGAGGGACTTTCAGACATCTTAGAGTATGGTGAAATGTTCTAAGAGGTATTTTGTTATGAGGGTCCAACCCACACCCTTTTCCCAAATATTTTTATATACAGGGAGTCACGCAAGTAGTGGGACAGGCCTGTATCTTCTTAAGTAAGCTATTTTTACAAAGGTCAAGGTCATTCCCGTAGTAACTTTTAAAAAGGAACCTGATTGTGCCCTTAGTTTTGACCTTGAGGATGACCTTCTTGGCTGGTTCAAGGTCAACTTAAAAAAAATAAAAACGCCCCTTTTAGATACCGACAATCGAGAGAACGGAAAATTTTACATTTAAATGTATACTCAGGTCATATCTTTCGGACGACATTAAAGGTCACCCTAAGGCCATTTCAACTCAAACAATTTTTTGATGGCTATAAGAACAGCATTGTCGGAAAATATTCCATAGCGGACAAACTTATGTAAGTATCGCGCGTTGATGAGATTCTAAACTTTGACCTTGATCCTGACCTGGCGGCCGTTCCAAGGCCAGGATCGCTCAGGTCGGGTACGTGAGGTCAATTTTTAGCGTTTAAGAAAAAAAATTACCCGAGGGCTTTTTAAGGCCAGTAAGGCTGAATCTATTTGTGATAAATGTGGCTTTCCATTTGACTTTGGGGATAATATTGATGACCTTTATGGTCATTGGTCACAGAAATAATGTTGGTCAAACTCATACCCCTTTCCAAAGTCTTGTAGGTGTAGAAGGTCGTCCGTTTTACTGGTCACAAAGGTAATTTTTGGAAAAACTCTGACCCTTTCCAACGTTTCATCAAGGCTTAAAAACACCCCTCTATCATCAGTCACAGAAATAATGTTGGCCAAACGTTTAACCCCTCTCTAACTTCCCGACGGGGCGGAAAGGTACCTCGTCAACTGGTCACAAAAATAATGCTGGTCAAACCCATAACCGTTTCCAACGTCCCGTGGTGCGGAAAGTAACCCTTTTCACTTGTCACGAAAATAATGTTAAAGGCAGCTCTGTGACTGGTTATAGAAATAATGTTATGTATAACGATAACAGCAAGATAAAAATATAATAAAAATGGAATAAAAGATTTAATTAAAATGTAATA
Organism: Belonocnema kinseyi; assembly: GCF_010883055.1. Classification (NCBI taxonomy): domain Eukaryota; kingdom Metazoa; phylum Arthropoda; class Insecta; order Hymenoptera; family Cynipidae; genus Belonocnema; species Belonocnema kinseyi. The sequence goes on along the minus strand of NC_046657.1, from coordinate 29,837,206 downwards.
ATGTAAAATAATGTTAAGTAACAAAATGCCGGCAGAGCATCCACTACCTTGAAAAAATAAGGACTTTTTCAAGTTTTCCAGAACAAAAAAAACATTTTTTCAGGTAGCTTATTTTCTCAGTAAAAAAATGCTTTTCATGAAACATGGTAAAACATGTATTTCTAGTGAAACAAGAAAAGGGTTATACAGTAGAACCTCGATTATTATCTGAGACAATGTGGAGATGAGATACCTCGGATAAGCGAAAACTCGGATAATACGGAAGAAGTACGAAATTCGGAAAAGTTATCTATTTTTGATATAATTTATATAGAAAAATAAATATAAACATTAGAAAATAAAATTAAACATCTTACGAATGTGGATTTATCTTAATGGTACAAACCACTCTAACTAACGTGGATCAAGGAAATCGGTGAGAGAGCACTGTTTCAATCTGCTCAATCGTTTCTCAACTGCAATATCGTCTCGGATAACGCGGAGCCTCGGATAATCGAAGGCCGGATAATCGAGGTTATACGAAATTTCTTATACACCGCTAAAGTTAGACTCTAGCGTCAAAAACCCGTTTTTAATCATTTTTCATTATATCAAGGTGAAACACCATGACACTGAAATCGGAAATATTTCAAGGTTACTCATTTTTCCAACTTTAACAACAATTTAATAACATTTGTCTAATTAATACATTTTGCTGTTAAGATGACAAAAGTCTGTCAAATTTCGCGTCTAATATTTGTTTGGTCATAATTAGGTAAAAGTTGACCCAGTTATTAAGCAGAATGCTAATTTAATTTTAATATCCAATCGAATAATCACATTTTAAAAAAATAGTTGAATCTTCAAGCAAATTGTCAACTTTCAACCGGCAAAGATTAATGTCCAGCTAAATAATCAATTTTTAACGAAAAAGATTAAACTTCAATCAATATCAGTTGCCTTTTAAAGAACATAATTAAATTTTTTAGAAAATACTTTAATCCAGATCAAAAAAGTAGAATTTGAAATACAAAAGCCTGAACAAAACAGAAGAATGAGCTTCTAAAAAGTATGAGTTTTCAAAAACACTACGCGATCTAAGTCATTTTCAAGGCGGGGGAAATTATTTTTCCAAAAGATGTAATTTTCGAATTTCTTGGTGAATGATAGAAAATAACGTAAAAGAACAGGCGACATTTTTCATATAACTTTTCCCACGTTCAAAATTTTCTTTCAAAAGTTTTTCGTATCTGACATTGTCTCTGAGGAAAAGTATTAAATGCGTGTTTAGAAAAACAGAGAACCAAATTCAAACACACGATACTTTTTAGAATTTTTTTTTGTGGCGAATCAAAAAAATACCAATGTCCTAATTCCGTCTAAGGGACAACATATTTTGTCTCCGAGAGATTTTCCACTTATAAAGACGAATTTTTAACTAACAAGAAATATGAATGTTAAACGATAAAATATAAAAGTAAAAAATTAACTTCCAATTAAAAAAAGGAATATAAAACAAAAATAATAAATTTTCAAAAAAAAAGTTGTCTTCTCAACAAGATGTTGAAGTGCAAAATTGGTAAGCCTGGAAGTAGGTTACGTTATCTCGTCCAAAATAACGTATTTGCAAGTCACCATTCAAAATGGGAAAAAAAAATTATTTTTAGACTTATTTTTTCATCTTACTACTTACAATCGCCTTAAAGTACAAGGTTTTCGTATTTAAAATAATCTTCATATGACTGTAATCACGTAATTTTTTTATCTAGAGATGGACGCTTAATTAAAAAAATAAGTTTTTAACAGAATAGATCAGTCGAAAAAAATCGACTTTTCAAACAAAATTTTAAATCTTTAATATAAATAGTTAAAAATTTCAATTCAAAGAATTATTTGTGGACCAAAAAACCTCAAAGATGAATTTTGAACTAAAATGGCAAAGCTAAAAAAAATTACTTATTTTGATTTCTTTTTTCAGATTGAAAATTTCCTAACCTTACTATGACCAATCTTTTCTTTTTCCTGACTGTTAACTACACTAAAATTTGGAAACTTCCTTACCTTCTCAAAGAGAGAAAAAAATCAATTTTGGGCAAAAAATTATTTTGAGAAATTCGAAACAAATAGCAGCTCTTTTAATCATTATTAAAGATTTCAGGAGATTAGTTTTTATTAAAAATTTCTGGACAATTTTTTAATAATTTAAGATTCATTTTAAAACAATAATTTTAAAATTCTAAGATTGCAAAATGTGTGGAAACAGAATATGAAAGACTTTGAGATAATTTTTAAAAATTTTCAAAATTAAAAAAATTTTCTGGCAAATTTTGAATAATTGTTAAAGATTCCTAATATTAAAAAAATAGAGTGTAAAAGATTTTTAAGAAAAACATTTATGAGTATTCTCAGAAAAGACGTCAGTATTCAAAAACATTGTCACGTCCTGAAAAATTCTAAACCAATTTAAAACCAATCGCACGATCGACGAGAAGGCTTGCAGGATGATTCTCGGAAGAGGGGTCAGCTGGCCGAAAATGCTTGCCTAGCCTCTTATCATTTCCCTTTAACTAGTTCACTCTCACTTTCCCATAATCACAGATACGTTGAGAATTCTATTAACTAAATTTAATCAATTCCAGAGCAGATCTATTAATTATTACAGATTTTTTTTCTTCAAACTTCGTAAATAATGCCAGTTCAAAAACGATCACACCCTGTCGATAAGGCTTGCAGAGTGATCCTTGGAAAAGGGTCAGCTTTCTGAGGAAGCTTGCTGATGCTTTTTGCATTTTGAATCAACTATAACAAATATATAGTCAGTCGGAAGACAATCAACTGCTGGCCGAAAAGGCTTGCTCGTTGATTCTTAGAAAGAGTATCGGCTGGCCAAAAAGGCTTGCTAAAACCTTTCACAATTTCGATTAATTATAATCGCTGCGACAAGTTAAGCAATTATTTGCTTATAACCTACTTGTAAAATAATAAAATGGAAACCAATCATACGCTGGAAAAAAGGTTTGCAGAGTGATTGTTGAAAGAGGGGTCAGCTGGCAGAAAAGGCTTGCCTAACTTCTTTGCATTTCCCTTTAACTACACTGAAAAAAATTTGGGCAAGCAGCTGTCTTCTTAGTGACAACGCAGCGCGACCACGGCGATTGGTGCAGCGGCCGGATCACATTTAAGTAAGCTATAGTATCAAACGTGCGAGCAGATCCTTTCCCGTGTGTTGGGAACACAGCAGACACACAAAAGAGAATGAAATTGCCCTACGAGTATAAACTATAACCTTATTACTACGCGTGAAACTCGGCGTGGGGATTCCGCGCTCCCGCCTGAAGGGAGCGTTACTGTACCAATACTATTTGGACTACAGCTGTTCCAATGTGGGAACACAGCTTGCCCAATATGAGAGAGAGTTGCTCGTTTTATATGCACCTTCAAATCTTGCTACTAATTAAATAATTTTTTTCTAATTAATTAATTTTTTATTTGTGTGGTTTGAAAATTTAATATTTGAAACTGAATCATTTGGACGCTTACATTTTTTGAACGGTTTTAGAGTCGTCTGGGAAAATTGATAACTTATTTATAATTAAAATTAATCAACCAAAAAGGCTTCTTATCTAAAATTGTCAATTATAACCGCTTTTAATTTTTAATTGTTGAACTGTTAAAAAAAATATGCCTAAAAATGAAAAAAATTTGTAATGGAAGATATAAAATTTAAGTAGTTGAAAATTGAACTTAAAACATAAGACAAGCTCAAATGTAACTTATTTAAAATTTCTACATAATTTCTTAGAAAAGAGAAAAGATAGAAAGATTATTTTAAAGTACATTGCCATCATGTGATATGAAATTTGTGATATTTCATGTGATTGGATAGATTTTTCTCCTAATTTTCGTTAGTGTCTTCCATATATGCAACCTTTTAAATTGAACTAAATTGGCTGTAGATTAATATACCCTGTGGCACTCTTATAAAAATAACAAATTTAAGTTTTAATTTAAAATCTTTATTTGAAGTTAGCGGGCGCCTAAATTTATATTTTTCCAATAGGAGTCGCATGGCCTCTCCTCATTAAGGTTACATTTTTCTCACAAGCGCTATAATATTTCAAATTTAGTATATCAGCAGTGATGCCAATGTTGGCACACTGTGCTACTGCGCTTGCGTTAGGTCCGCGCGCTGGTTGGCCGCACTTAGCGCGAAATTCAAAATTACTTTAAAAACAATTGGTGTAATTTAAATAAATAATAATGAAAAAATGCACAAGAATATATATAAATTGTGCAACTTATTATTTCAGGAAAAAATGATAACACATTTATTCTATAAATAAAAGTTTATTTTAATTGAATTCCAAAGACCAACTTATATTTTACAAAAAATTTAATTTAAAAATAAATTTCTTTTAAAAGTGATTGAAAATCATTGTTTATAATGTTTTTAATATTTTGTATTTATTTTTCTGGGAATTCATATGATAATATAACTTATAAGTACCTGAATTGTGACCAGCGCATTGTTGTTATGATTCAAGTCAAAACCTTCTCGAAGGTACTACTACTGCATCACTTGCAACGAGAATGTAAAGAGGAATTCCAGCGCTAATCCAGTTTGAATAAAAACGACAATGCAGTAGTGATAATTTATGTATTTATAGGTTATATAATTATATGAGTTCCCAGAAAAATACATACAGAATATTAAAAACATTATAAATAATTACTTTGAATCACTTTTACAAGAAATTTATTTTTAAATTAAATTTGTAGTAAAATATAAGTTGGTCTTCGGAATTCAATAAAAATAAACTGTTATTAATAGAATAAATGTGTTATTATTTTTTTTGCCTGAAACAATAAGTTACACAATATATATATATACATTCCCGTGCATTTTTCAATAATTATTTACTTAAATTACAAGAATTGTTTTTAAAGTAATTTTAAATTGCGCGCCAAGTGCGGCCAACCCGCTTGCGACCCTAACGTAAGCGCAGAACTGGGTATAGTGTCCATTCTTAAGTGTGTTAGTTGTGTGTTGTTTACATCTGCCACTATAGGTATATACTTCTTTCTTGCACTCGATTCTTTCTAACGATGAGTCATAATCCTTCGTATAGTGGATTTCAAAACCTCATATTCTTTCTACTAAAATTTGATAAGATTATTTTTAGCATTTCAAATTTATTATTTTAATGTCCTCTTGAAATCGCTCGTTTACTTTGATATGCCAGATATCAAATATTCATACTTTTTATGATAAATAGTGCAACACTTTTTTTACTTATTGTAACAAAAATATGAAATTCGTCAGTTGAAAACCACTATATTAATTTTTGAAACGCATTACTTTTTTCCGTGTTTTGTTATTGTAAAATACTAAAGTTTCAAACGTTTTTATCATTCATTCAAATGTAAAGTCTCTCAGTGTAGCAATATTTTAAAAGAATATTATTAACAACAATGATAAATTGTTTAAACAATTATTCTAGTTAACATCATTGAACTATTACCTCGATTTATTTTATGACTAATTGTAAACAGGAATGTTGAGTTTCGACGATAAATTGTATTCTTAGCTGCGCTGAAACATGCATCATTTTAATAAATGTACCATATGTCATGACAGTTCATAATATGCTTGGAAATTAAAACAGTCTTATTCTTATTGCCTCGTTTTTATAATTCGTTTTTATTTTAATCTTGTTTTTAAAGGATTAAAAAAACTACGCTTTCTATCAAAAAAATATTCGTAAAAATTTGTAAATCTTTTTTGGTTGAATAAATTTCATCACACTTATTCACGTACCTTGTATCGTTGTACTCAAATGTCATTTTTCTATTTTCAATGCTGTTTTTCCAAAATAAAACAAAAACTATTTATACTACAAAAAAGTAATTCCTGAGAAATTTGCTATTCTTTTTTAGGTGCTTATTTTCCTCAATCTATTTGTTTTCGTATCTTTATTATTTTTCCACAAAATGTTTTCCACAAAATCTAGTTCGTATTTTGTTCTACTATTAATAGCTGTCGAAAAAATGTTCAAATATTAAAAAAAAGTAGTTTTAAAAATTTTTGAAGTGCTCTTACTTTTTGAAATTTCTTTAAAATAAGCTAGTGAACGAACTCGTCCTTTCTTTTTATATCCTTATTCAGTGTGCTATAGAGTAGTCCAATCAAATAATTCCTTCAAATGTTACCGTGTTTATAGACTACAACGACAACAGCGACAGCAATTACAGCATATGCAGATGACATAGTGCTGCTGGCAAAGAGCGAAGAGGCTTTAAAGGAGATGAGGAAGAGGTTGAGAAGATACATGGACAAAAATAGGCTAGAGTTAAATGCGGGCAAGTCGAAGATTATGGTGTTCAGGAAGGGAGGTGGGAGAGATATGGGAGGGGAGTGGAAGTGGAAGGGAAAAGCGGTACAGGGGGTGAAAGAGTTTGTTTACTTGGGCTTCTTGTTTCGAACGAATGGGGAAGTGGATTGTTATATAAAAAAGAGAATGAGAATGGCAAATGTGGTGATGAGGAAGGTGTGGGGGCTGTGGAAAGGTTGTTCGCAGATGATTTTGTAAGGAGAATAAAATTATTTGATTCGCTTGTGATCAGTGACTTATTTTACGGAGTGGAGATGTGGAGTTGGAAGGTAAGTGAGGATGTTAATATGATACAGGAAGAAAGAGTTTAGGGATTATAACAGGGAGTCGAGCGTGTAAATATAAGGAGAAATTTTTGGAAGAGGGGGGAAGTAAATTGGTTAGGGAGTGTTCATGGGAGAAGGAGAAAAGGGGTAGTGGTGCAAAGATGGACGTGGAAAGGGAAAGGTATTTTAGAACGAATGGTTTGCAGATGGATGAAGTTAGCAAGAGGCACGAGGAAGGAAGGAAGGTTATATGAGTTGGTTCAAAAGAATGGCATGGAGAAAGGGAAGGCTGAAGGAGAGGAGAGGATAAGACAGTCAAGGTTTAACGGAAACTATGTGTGGATTATGCCAAGGGAGAGACCGCAATATTTGTGTGGGAAAGGAGAGCAAGGTAGTCAGAGACTTATAGCGAGAATGATATGCGGTTGCATGGAAGGTTATAATAGGTTCTGGCTTTCTAAAGAGAAGAGAATGTGTGAACTGTGCGGGAAATGGGATGCAAAAGCTGAGTACTGGTTGGAGGAGTGTGAAGAGGTGGAAATGAGTGAGATAAGCATGGAAGTATTGTTGCATGAAAGGGGGACAAAAGGGCAGTAGCATGGGTGAAGGGGGTGTTGATTAAGATGGAGAAAAAGAGAAGGAAGGAGGAAGAGGAATGGAGAAGGAAAGATTGTTAATAGGAGAGGAAGTAGATGTAAGAAAAATGTAAATATTGTAAATAGCAGTTAAGTATTAGGTGTTAGCCGCGGATACAGAGGCGTGCGATGCGAGGCGCAGCGGGGAAGGTTGGGAATAGTTGTAAGAAAATTATGTGAAAAAATGGAAGTGTAAGCAAGTCAATTTTTTAAGGCCAGCAGGCCGGAAAATAAACGTTTATCTGCTAAAACGCTAACAACGACAGAAACGACAACAACGACTGTTTTGTGGACGAGGCAAAACCTGCGAAAGAAAAAAATAGGAAAGTGTTCAATTGGTTAAGTTCAGTCAAAACACCCACATTTTAAGAAACTTAACGATAGTTTATTCAAACCAAAATGGGGTGCGAAATTGGAAGTTAGCAGATAAGAGTATACAAAGATTGATCTGTTCACGGCGGTATTCGCTTTTTATCTGAAGACAATTTTGAAGAGAGCGTATTGCCGAAGTACAAATTTGAAGAAGAGATATTGGGTCAGTGGATTGCTTATTTTCTATTGGCTGAGGAAAGTGGAGGTAGGAGATTTGGACACACCTAATTTGTGACGTAGAAATTTGAAAGTGAGGAACATCTGTAGACCAGAGTTTTACAAATTTCTTAAAGGCGATGCGCAGGATCAGTTTATGATAGGGTTGGCAATTAGGAGTTTAGGGAGGTTAGGTGGCTCGGTACATAGGCCAAACTGTAAATTCAATTTGGAGACAACATGAACGTAGCAAGAATTTTCAGCCGGCAGAGAGATTCGGAATTGAAATGGTTAGATTGCTAAAACGTGCGTTCGACAATGAATCAGTTTGGCAAACATAAATTTCTACGAGGGTTTATAAACGAGCTATTTCAGAAATCGGCAAAAAGTAAGAAAGATAAGAAAAATTTCTAAAGCTACGACGTAACAACGACAACAGCAAAAAAAATGGCAACAACGACAGAAACGAAAGCAGCGGCAGCAATGAAAGCAATAACAGCAACAACGATTTTTTTATCGATTCGAAAAAATTTCCGACCGGTACCTTATTACCGTGTTATTGAAATAAAAATGTAAGCAATTATTTAGCGATTTGTGATTCGAAAAAAGCATATGTTTGGAATCAGAAAAACTGGTAGATTCCAAATATCCTATTTTTAAATCGCTATCTTTCAAATACACTCGGACGTCGAACGTACGAGGCTTAAAGTTATGAGCGTTCCACAGACACGAGCGTCCCAACTCAAATCTTTGCGTCGCAGGAGGGTGAGCTCCGTTCACGGTCATGAATTTGGAAATCACAATTCGCGAACCTCTCATACGTTCAGCGTCCGAGCGTATATATTATTTTAAATTTGTAATATTTAGCTGGTTACGAACAAAGTGCCCCTCTGACGGAAAGTACTCCGGTGATATGTGGTTTGAAGGCATTAGAAACCCGCATCTGGTTCTTTAAAAACTACATTCTGCGTAGCCATAAAAGTAGAAATGTCAGAAAAGTCACTGAATCTGAGATTCTTTAAAGATTTTCTAGTCATTTTTTAGCGTTGGGTACGAAGTAAATTAGTAAAGAAAATATATTGTAAATAGTAGTTTATTTTATTTGAATTTCAACGGCTTGCTCATATTTCAAAAATCACTTTTTAGAGAACAAAATTTGTGAATTAATATAGAATTAAAAATAACTATTGATTTTAATTTTAATAACTTATTATTTTACCCGGTTTGCGATGCGCGCTAACAGCAGCCAATTTCGTACAGTTTTATGTAAGATTTGCTTTCAAATTCCTTCTGAGCTTTCCATTTCTATCAGAAATTTGGAATATTTTTCACAAAATATTCAAGTTGTTGCAAATATAGATTGTAATTTAATTACAAATTGAGTTAGCAGCATTTTTGCTCAAAATGTTACTTTGAATTTCTCGGTTAGGAATTAAATGGAAACGATTGGATAGTTTCTGAAAGAACTTTTCATCAGTAATTTCTATTCGAGAATCCAGGCAGGTGCGAGGTTCGCTTGAAGAGACTGTACCACCCCTGCCATAATGACCCTAAATTCTGGTACGTTTACATAAATGGTAGTTTCCAGAGGCCGACTTATTTTTTTACCTGCAGGAATACATTTATTAAGAAGTGCTTTATAAAAATTTCCTTTAGCTGTTTTTATAAAACACGTGTATCCTTTAACACGACGATCATTATTGGCATGGACAAATGTTTCGATATCAGATTTGAAAAAAAATGATTGCATATCAGGCCCGATTATAAAAATGCGCTCATTTGAAACTTCGTTCTGAGGGGCATTTTTTATCTTCACCCAGTTAGGAACACCATCAACGAAAGCGGTTTTTTTTAAAGTTCCTCTAACTACATGATCCAGTGGCTTCTGTAGAAAAACTTTGCCGTCAGTAAAAATCTCTATCCGACTACGTACATTGCCATGTTCTCCGGGGACTTCTTCAAGCTTCATGTTATCTATTTTGGTAAGAAAAAATAGGGATTTATCAATTTCGTGTACACTGGAAAAATATCTTTTTGCAAGATAGTGAAAAGGGGAGTTTGCCAGCAGTACAGTTGGGCTAAATCCCAGGTACCTGGCCAAAACTTTACAACTTTTTTGAATTGAGTTGAAATATACTACGCAGAGGTTCTTCGGGTCGCTAAGTACGTGCCTGAGGTATAAATTAAAGAAAGAAAATCAGTTCTAATATAGTATGCGAGTGTCCCCAATACCTTTTTTAATCTTCTGAAAATTAGTATAAGAGAGTTTTCGAAACCGCTGATTAAGACAAGCACAAAGCCAGACGGGCAGTTTTGGGCAGCTGGATTTTCAATTTTCTATTAAACGACATTTCAAAGTACATCGTAGGATATTTAATATAATTAAAAAACTATATAGTTGTATCTTACTTGTTTCTAGCAAACTATTTCATTTGAAAAATTGAAAACTTTTAATTTAAAAACGTTTGGCACTTGCTCGCACAAAGCGTACTTTTGAACTGCAATACAAAATCAGGTACACTCGAATTTCAAACATACAAGCTTCAAAGATACGAGCGTTCCACAGATGGGAGCGTTCCACCCCTAAAGGAGTGAGCGACATTTCCCCCCTCTCCTCCGCGTAATCCAAGAGCACTACGATCGCTCCTCTTACTTCTTCTTACTGTTTCCTTCTCACTCCGACTTGCTTCGGTGCAGATCGGAGTGCACCAGTGCAGGACAACCGAATATGCTGTTAATTGGGCATGCGTGTAGTAGGCATGTATGCTTGTTCATGAATTATCCTCGAAATCTAAGCGACGCCGAAGTGGGAGCCTCTTTCGCGGATGTACCTTTGGAGGTCTCGTTTTCCGAACTCCTCGTATCTTTGGAGTTCGAGGATATAAGGGTTCGGAACACTTTTAATTCAGGTTTAGACCTTTGGGCTATTACTTCAAACAGCCCACCGTTTTAATTCTACGAAGGTAAAACTTCATTCTTGAGGTTTTGGCCAGCTTTTTGGAATTTGATCCCACTATAAGCCCCTGGGTTGTGCTAGATGCTACGATCAAAGGTGAAAATTCAAATGGGATAAATGGAAAAGCACTTTTTGCATACAAAGTAATAATAAAAGTGACTACATTAAATTAATTTTGAAACATCTAAAATTTATATAAAAAATATTGAACTTTCAACAAAATAGATGATTATTCAAAAAAATAGACGAATTCACTAACAAAAGATAAATCCTATTCTAATAATATTATTTTTGTATTTAAAGAGATAAATTTTCAGCTAAAGAAATAATTATTTTAACGCAGAAAAAGTTTTAACAAAGTAGTTCAACTTCAAATCACGTAGTTGAGTTTCCAAGCAAAAAAGATCAATGTCTCAGTAAAAAATGTAAAAGTTGATATTTTAACTAATAAATAATTTAATCGTTAGTAAAAAATATTAAATTGCAGAAAAAGACTGTCCAACCAAACAGCAGCATTTTTAATTAAAAAAGATTAATTTTTTACCAAAAGAGATTAATTTTCAAACCAAAAATACAAATTTTCAACAATAGTGTTAAATTGTTAACTATGAAACCAATCCTCAATTATAGAAATAAATGTTTACCTCTTAGTTAAACTTTATTCCAAACCAAATCTTTCATAAAAAATTCATCTTTTTCATTTGGAGATTCAAAAATTTGGTTCAAATTTTGTTTCTTTCTGATCTAAAAAATTAATTTTGGTTAAAAATTTGACTATTTTTTTACCCTCTTTTTCCGTCAGAAAGTTCAACAATTTGATCAAATTTTATTTGCTTCTTGAAAAAGTTTCGTTTGAAAGTTCAACTTATTTGTGGAAAATTCGTCGTTTTTTATATACCAATTGTTACATTTTCCGTTGAGAATTCATCATTTTTGTTTAAAAATTGAACTACATACATTGTTAATAATTCATTTATGATTGATTTCAGATATTTTATTTTAAACCAACATATTTTATGCGCCTATGGAACCTGCTAAAAATTGAGCATCCGAAAGCCCTTTACAAAAATAATGCGAGCAAGTCCTATTTCGTGAACGTTTTTTTGATAATGATGATGATCACTGACCGAAAATCTTATATTTTGTTTACTCCTTCTGTAAAATTCGTCGAAGGCCAGTTTATATCCAACCTTAGATATTTGGGGTACTAAAGCTTGCTTTGATTTTGCCATTTCTTCATTTTCGTTAAGGGGTGGAATTTTGTTTGTTTCTCATGATCACAGGGATCTTCATGAGCAAAAAAAATTTACTTTGTAGGACGTTCTTTGACCATTTCGGTAAAGGACTACTTAATACTCATTTTCCTGGAAGTTTTACAGGCTCATAATATAGTGCTTTCAAATAAAATATCTTACATCACTCGTAGGATAACACACGTCGTCGTTCTGAGAACATTGAACTCCGGACGATCAAGACGTGCCTAACTGTACTTGTGATGTAATATACAATGATTAATTTACCTATGAGAAGTTACTTGAAAATAATAACGTACTACGTTTTGAAGGTTTAGATGAGCTAGGTGTGGACTGAGACGTGCTGTCTGTGGGCCAAGATATGAGGGGTGTCGACAAAGATGAGCTGGCTGTGGACGAGCTTCCGGACAAGCTCTGACGATCTTTACTACTTCCCCCACCTTGCGAGCTTAATTCTGTAAAAACAAATAACACTAGAATAGTGATATGCTGATTGACCTAGGAATTTCTGAATCCTAAAAAAATATATTTTTTTAAGTTGTTGTTTCATCCCCCCTATTGCTTCCTTATGGAGAAAAGTTGGTAATGATATGTTTTGATGTAATTTCACCCTAGAAACTCGAAAACTAAATTTGCAAAAAGTGTCATTTCCTTGTGTGTTCGTGTTTATAGGACCCTTTTTTATTTACCATGTTCAACATAGTAGTACAGCTTTGAAATAAGTGGTTGAGTTTTAAACCAAGAAATAGGAATTATTCTCAATAAGTTCTCAAATTTAATATTTTATATCCCTACTAAAAAGGATTCATCTTTCACCAAAAATAAGATAGATAAACATTAAGTTTATAATTATCAATTTTAAAAAACAAAAGGAATTTTAAAAAAATAGTTGAATCTGGTAGCAACAAAATTATTTTTCAACAAAGTTTTGTAGTTCCGCTTTCCACCATGCAGTTAAATTTTCCAAACAAATTATGATCTAAAAATATAATAGTAGACAATATTATAGTAGTAAAAGTATAATAGTAGTGGAATAGTACCAGATTATAATAGTATTCTGTAATAGTAGAGTAGTAGGAAAAGAGGAAGTCTGAGAGAATGACCTGTGTATTTACAAAATCACAAATGTCTTTTCCAAATTAGTTCTTAGATTCGATTTTAAACTCAAATTTGAAGAAAATGTAAATAAATTATATCAGATTTCAAAGAATTGAAAATAAATTACTAAAATTCCTCTAACATTCCACTCCTACCACTTCAAGTCTCGTGGGCGGAAGGTCACCCGTTTTAATCATCAAAAAGATCATTTTTGACAAACATCTACCCCTTTCCAAAGTGTCATAAGGGCGTCAAGATACCCCTTTATCATTGGTCACAGAAATAATTTCGCTCAAACCACTATCCCCTTCTAAGGTCTCGTGGGGGCGGTAATGAACCCCTTTGACTGAACAAAAAAATATTGATAATCAGGCCTCAATCATTTTCCAACACTTGGTCGGGCGGGAAGGTACCCTTGTAACTGGTCTCGGAAATAATTCTGGTCAAAACCCTACTTCTTTCTAACGTCCGGTCAGAGCGCAATGCACCTCTTCTAATAAAGGCAAATTTGTAACTAATGAGAAATATGAATTTTTAACAACAAAATATAAAAGTAAAAAAAATTCACTTTGAATTTAAAAAAAAACGAATTTACAACAAAAATAAATAATTTTTCAACAAAATAGTTAATTTCTCAACTAAAGATAGAAACCTCAAAAAAGCAATAGGAAAGTGGTTCAGCTTTCACACAAGTAGTTGAATTTTGAATTAAAAAAAAATCAGCCAGAAATGAAATAGTTACATTTTCAGTAAACAAATAATTAAATTTTGTTTTCAAACAGAAAATGTGTTTTCGACAAAGTAGTTGAATTTTGAATAATCAAGATGAGTCTCAATCAAAATGATAAATCCTTAACTGAAATATTGGGAACTTGGAAGTAGGCTCGTTATCTCGAACAAAATAACTTATTTGCAAGTCACGTTTCAAAATACAAAAACGAAAATTATATTTAGACTTATTTTTTCATCTTACTACTTACGCTCGGCTCAAAGTACAAGGTTCTCGTATTAAAAATATTCTTCACATGACTATGATCACGCAATTTTTTATCTAGAGATGAACGCTTAATCAAAAAAATAAGTTTCTAAAAAACTGGTTCAATTAAAAAAGATCGATTTTCAACTAAATGATAAATAATTAATATAAATAGTTTAATTTTCAGTTTAAAGAATCATTTGCTAACAGAAAAATCTGAAAGATGAATCTTTGACTAAATTTGTAAATCTACAAAAAAAATGTTGGTTGTTTTGATTTCATTTTTCAGTATAAAAATTTCCTAACTTTACTCTGATCAATCTCTTACTTTCCCTGACCGTTAACCACACTATAATTATGGGCAAAAACTTATTTTGAGGAATTCGAAAAAAATGCACAGCTTTCTTAATAATTATAAAAGATTTGAGGAGATTGGATTTTTTCATGATTTCCGTAAAAATTTCAAATAATTTTGGTTTTATCTTAAAAGAATAATTATAAACTTTGAAGATCTCAAAATTCGTGAAAAAGAATATGGAAGACTTTGAGATTTTTTTTTTATTTGTCAGGATTTAAAATCTTTTTGGGTAAACTGATTATTTTAGGGTGTCAAAAAAATCAAAAACTATTCTTCAGATTCATGGGAAAATTTTTAGTGATTACTTTTTACTAAATTTTAAGAAAAAAAGAAATTACAACAATTTAGAAATTATTTCCTCAAATTTTCGAAAAGAGTGTATAAGATTTGAAAGCAAAATTTTTAAAGGCTGCCATATTACACAATTTTAGAAAAAAATTGAATAATTTTAAGATATATATAGAAGTTTTGAAACGGTTCAAAAATAATTAAGGCTTGAAAGTATGTTTGAAGAATTTTGTAAGGTTTTACGAAAGTGATAAAAAATGGCATGTTTCTCGGAAAATTTGTAAGTATTTTTCATTTTGAAAAATTAATTTTAAAGCTTATTTATAAAGATTTCAAAACATTTCAAAAGATTTTCAATATTGTCACGAAACAATCTGAAAGATTTTAAGGCAAGTTTTTTTATTTTGTAGAATTAAAAGAAAGCTCTGGAAAAGTATGAATACTTTTGAAAGATCGGAAGGCTTAGAAGGTCTGACAAGATTTTAAAAAATTCTCAAGAATCGAGTGAAAATTTAAAATGTTATTTATTTTGAAAAATAATAAAAGAAAATTCAAAAATGTTTTGAATCATATCTAACGATTTCCTAATATTTCTGAAAAAATGTGTAAAAGATTTTAAAGGACAATGTTTTAATTATTGTAAAATTTAAGAAATAAAAATCAAGTGAATTCAAAAAACATTGATAATAATTAAAGAGATTCCAATAGGAAATATTTTTTTGGGATTTAAGACGTTTTAAATAGGTTAAAAATATTTAAAAACTTCAAAAAATTTCCGAGAATTTATCAACTATTTCTTGTTTTCTTCTGAAAATCAAAATTTCCTAAACATCTTTTAAAAGGACAAGTATTTTTCTAATATTTTGTAAAATCCTACAAAAAAAACAAATTTTTTGTCGTCTAGATTTCATTTTGAACATCTGAAATATTCAAAAATCTGTTATAATTTCCTCAAAAATGTTATAAAAAATATATTTATATAAAATTCAAAAGCAATCAAATAATACTTATTTTATTTTTCTCGATTCTCAGAATTTAATATCAGCTTGATTTTAAATTTACAAAAACTCTTAACAAATAGCTATTAAATAGGTATTCGAAATTTTTATATTGTATTATTATTAGTAGAATTTTTTATTCTTAATGGTATTGTCAAAAAAGTTTCAAATTGGTGATTTTTTATTCCTTACTAAGTTTGGTAACTTTAATATTTGTATAACAAAAAAAAATATTGAGAAAGCATTTAGTTTTACATCAAAATATCGTTGTATTTATTTCTAAACAATACTTCATCTTGAAAAACCTTGTTTTCTATTTAGAAATTGTCTTTTATGTTTTAAAGATAATGCAAAAGATGCTACGTAACGATATTTAGCGAGTTAAGACTTTAAATATTTGTCTAAAATTAGAAAATTTAATTTTTTCACTTGGAACTATGAACATAAAACATTTAATTTAATTTTTAGTATAAAATTCACAAGACTTATTTTTTCGTATTAAAAATGATGTAAGTTCTAAAGTTAACATTTTGTACTTATTTAGTTTTGAACTCTTTTAAATAGAAATAATAAAATTTTATCTTCCTTGTTTTCACAATTTGTATAAACTTCGTTCTTCATATCTTTCAGATAATCGTAGATAGAACAAATACTGTGTGTAAATCTAAATGTGAGTAAAATCGAGGCTATATTTTTTTCAAGTAAGGAAAAGCATTTTTATGCCCATTAAGGTTGTTGTAACTGATTTAAAAATGTATTTTTAAAAAGAAAAATTTTATCGGCTTGCATTTGTTATTCAACCCTTAGCTTTCCTGCGGGGGTCGGAATGACTCAGGGGTTTTTTGAAAGCAGTGAAGTTTCACCTAAAATAATTTAAAGATGATACATTAATTTGTTCGGTACTCACCAATAGAATTGAGAAAAATCAGGGCGGTGGAAAATACACAAATGATTTTGACTTTTTGTAAATGTAAAAGCAAATTATAATCAAAGAATGTTGAAATCATAGTGACTAATGAATGTTATGATGTTTCATGTATATATACTATTTTGAGATATTTGCGTTTTCCCCTTTCCGAGCATAGATCGTAATTTGGACGGATCTCATTGGCGGGGCTTAGTGAGATGACAAATTTTAATCAACATCACGTTATTTATTTAATCATCAATTCCTCGCACATGTTTCTTCTTCAAAATTTCTGAAGCAGCATAAACACTCAGAAAAAAGCTTTGTTAATTCGAAAAAAGTTAATTTAAGAATGAAAAGATACCTGATTTCTTATGAATAATTTCATGCACTGAAATCAGAGCACAAATAAAATGCACAAATTCAAATTAGATTTCGGATTTATTTAGTCAGGACCGTCTAAACAGTTTTGAATGGGATACATAATATTGCGCAATATACTGGAATGAATACTCGCGCACTACGGCCCGTACGAGGGGAGCTTCGCAACCGTCTCTCGCCCAGGTCCTTGAGAAAATGCTTCGGTCAGCAGTTCTGGGATTTACAAAACCGGATCGGCTTTTATTGGACTTATAATGTATATGAATTTTGCAACCTACAACAATCTAACATTGCGCGGTCGGCCTAGGGTAGTTCTTAGTTATAGATCATTACATTTTTTCGTATT
>NC_046657.1:29808825-29819835 GCF_010883055.1 Belonocnema kinseyi | reverse complement strand
TTTTATTGGAATGTTCCAAAAATGATATAAAACTTTAAGCCAAATTTGTCAATTTTTAGGGGTGGCTTAAATGCCATTAATTTTCCCATTGTCTTCGAATGCGAAAGAGAGCTTTTTGTATATCCAATATTTAAACGCAATACGCTATATATATAATTTTGTGTCTCAGTACATTGGTAATTGTCACATTTGAAAACTATTTTTCAATTGTTATGCTCTCAGAACAATTTCGACAGATTTGAATATTTTGGAGTGTCCATTTCTTTATTAATAACACTCGTAAATTTTAAAAGAAATTCAAGTTGTTTAACCACTTTTATTTTATTAAATTTTGTTTGGCAATATTACGAAAGATTAAAATCTTCGCTAGCAAGTTTGAGCGCGCCTGGGGCGCGCAACTGTTCGTTCTCGCGCTCCGCGCTCAATTAGGTATTTATCTCGCGCTTCGCGGTCGATTATGTGTTTAGCTCACGCTACGCGCTCGGTCTTTGCATTTTTCCCGCATTTGTGCACAGACGTTTTAAAATCAAAGGTCAACGGATCGACAACTCTAATTTTGTGATTGTGAACTCTATTTTGTTAAAGCTCTTTCGACTCTAAAGAATGCATTCTCATCGCGTATCTTATGCTTTGTACTCGATTTTTTCCAAAATTTCAACTTTTTTACATTATATAGAAAACTTTTATATTAAATATAATATATTTTTTTATGTAACTCTGTCGAAATAAAGCAAAAATTGTATTTATCATGATTGTTTTAATATTTGTTTCTTATTTTGCTTTAAATTTTATTCTAAGCTGCGCTGAAACATGTATCATTTCAATAAATATATATCGTTAAAATTCAGAATATGCATAAAAATTGTCTCATACTAATTCTTATTTCCTTGTTTTATAATATTTTATTTTATTTTTAATCTTGTTTTTTTACGATTATGGAAAAACGATTACGCATTTACATAGGTTCTAATGCAGGAACCTATATAGGGTCCTATACGGGAACCTGTATTTTTATTTCTAATGTTATTTTTTATGATTGAAAAGAAATCTACTCCTCCGATCTAAAAATGATTACTAATAAATTTATAGATTTTTTAAGCAAACAACTTTTGTCTGTTATAATAATCTTGTTGGGCTGTTAAAAATCAACTTTTTTCTTCTCTTGACTTTTTTCATATCATGCGTTGTTTGACTTAATGTTGATTTTAATTTTTTTTTTTTTTTTAGTTTGAAAATGCTCTACCTCTGATAATTTTCTTTACATAGAAAAAAGCGATAGCGATAAATAATTTGAGTTTAGAAATTAGAAACTACAGACAGGCAGACAAACACCTTTGTCAAATTCGTTTTTTCTGACTCAGGGGGTCTCAAAACGTGGAGAAACTTACCAGGTTGAAAATAGTTATCGAAAAGGCTTTCATGTTTTTTAAAGAAATCTAGGACTTCGATACGGAGATAAGAACAACTTCCGAAGGTCAAAAAAACCACAAAATATTCTGCAAAATACTTGGATTACAAATGCATATACAATATTAAAAGTTTATTAAGTTTAGGAAATTAAAAATTTAAAGAGAGATTATTTTTGTGTTCACTGGAGACTTTCAGGTAGCAGAAACTTTTAATTCCAGATCTCCACCTTAATGAAGGAATACCTTAATGACAAGTTTTAAGAAATGTTTAAGTATTGTGACTTCTTAACTCATTGATAGAAACTTACTAGTTTTGTAATCTATTTTTGCACTATTGAAATTGGACGAGTAAGTAATTTGAAGTTCACTTGATTACTTGAAGATTCCTTGACAAAATCGGTTTTTTCAAAACGATTAGAATTTCATTTCGTTGGCTGGGAAAATACAGTTGCTGGTCCAGGTGGTTAGTGGTTTACATGTCATGTTTCTGGGACAAGTCTCATTCTCTTTAAAAGAGAATTGAAATTTTAATCGACTTCAGTTTGACTGACTTTCCGATGTACTTTTCAGCAGGGCTCCTGCCTGACATGATCTTTCAAGGTATAATCATTTCTAAGTCTAATTCTAATAAAACGTCTAATAGGACAGATTCCGTTGTGATCAGAACCCAAAACTTAACAACGAATATAGCAACAATCAAAATCGATTGATATCCAGGTGTCTAGATTTAAAGGCGTAGACTCGGAGGTGCAGTACCTTGAGTCTAAGAAACTGGTCATTGTGCCACCTTCCCGAATGTTTCGTGGCTGATCTTTTATGAGCAGTGGCTAAAGATTTGTAGATGAGAAATTATTGTATTAGGGTACTTAGGATATTTTATTATCGACCTCTTACCCCACGCACATTATGGGACTGCGTCTCCGGACCTTCTCGGGTTTTTAGATTTAGGACTCTATGTAACTTATTTGCTCTTATGATTGACTGGTTTGATACAAAATACGAGGGTAGTTCAATAAGTCCTTAGAATGAAGTATAAAAACAATTTTTTTGGGTAATTTTTTTTTATTTTTCAACATAATCTCCTTGGAGCTCTATACACTTGGTCAATCGCTTTTCAAGTTTTTTTAATCCTTCAGAAAAGTGCGTTTTCGGAAGTTCCTCAAAATAAGCACTTACCGCTCTGAACTAGTTTTTTCCATTTTTCTTAACAAACAATTTTTTTTTCAATTGGTTATAAAAACACGTAAACTCAGAAGATGTGGACTGTGACTGCACCATATGTCTAGTCGGGAGTGGTGCTGACTGAAAACAGATGATTTGGAGCGATTTGCGCTCCGTCTGTTGGTCATTATAAGGACTTATTGAACTACCCTCGTAGTATGTTTACCTCGGCCTCAAAGTGTAGCTTTGCCTTAACTTAAATTAATCAGTTAAGAGTGAATCAATAATTTGATTTAAAAATGCAGGGAAGTAAAATAATAATGTTGCAAATTCAGTTTATTATAAAATTGATTACTTTTTTGTTGTGCAATAATTTTAGAGTCAACTTATCGAAAGAAGTGCGTACACGAATGAATGAAAGATGAAAGAATAATACAGTCCATATTTTTAATAGTGTGGCGATCGGACTTGAAGGGGAATAACTATTCTCGGAATCGGAAGTCTCCATCAATGGCATGCTCTCGAGCGCGCACGTATTTCGGAAACCTTTTCTCAGCAGTACCGCGCAAGTATAAATACCTCCTTCAGGAGTCAAATCTTCAATTCTTATAACCCTTGCGTGGAATTATTGAGAAAGTTGGATCCGGAATTCCAACCAGTAGGAGGAAGCGCAGGAGTACGGGTAGTGCATGAGTTCAGATTAGGATTAACGGCGCTATTGAAAGCGGAACTATTGATAAGGTGGATTGTACTTCCATTAATATACGTAGCAATATAATGGAATAATTTTGATATATAAACAAAGTTATTGTTAATGGATCCTCAACTGGTCTATTTTTTATCAAAACCTATTGGCAACACCTAAATTGCTATTAAAATGTCTGAATCAAATGACATCAAATTCGCTTCGTCTTGAATTTGTATTTTCTTTCCAAAAGACGCGAATCAAAACTTTTCTGAATCCTAGACACAGGAAACGGGTTTGTTCATAAAAACTGACAATCTCTGTCGAATAAAATCACTGTGTTTATATTAATATCAGGAAAGTTATAAAATCAAGGTTTAGGAAAAAATATGGCTCGAATTCAGCTAAATGCTTAAACTAAATGGAAATTCGAATATCTCTGCTTGTGACTGGTCTCCCAAATTAAGTATAAATCGTTGGGCTGTTTACAATCTATAATTAGAAGTAGTGCAATTTGACAGATTTTGAGTTTGGAATGCTTTTTACCTCTAAATTGAATAAGGCAGCTCATGTAGTGAATACTAGCCTAGCAAGGGAGTTGTTCATCTCCGGAGAGTCGTGGGACCGGTAGCTCTAGAGAAAAAAGTTTTCTAAGTACATGTTTCGTCAAATGTGATAGGGGTAGTTCTTGTGGGTCGTGAAATATTACTGTGAAGTTGGATATATTAACTAGAGTCTTGAAGAATTATTCTAGGTGATTCTATTCAAGTTTAAATTTTTGGCGCTTCAAATTCATGACAACTGAAACTGGATTCATTAAATTTTATAGGGATACCTCCGGCTGGTTGTGGAATATTACTTGGGGAATAGATGTATCAATTAATGTTGAAACGTTGTCTGTGGTTATTCTTTTTAATTAAAAAATTTTCTCTTGTTTTTAATTGAAGACAGCTGAGACTGGATTTGTTAAATGTAATAGGGGCAATTCCTAGGTGTTGTGGAATTTTGATATGGAGATAGATTTACTATTAACCAGAGTGTTTGCAGTTTGTTTGGGTTCGTTATTTTTTAATTCAAGTTTGTTTTGTAGGTTTTATTTGATGGAGGGTGAGACTTGGTTCTCTAAGTGTGATAAGGGTAGTTTTCAATTTTTGTTTCACGTTACTTTGGAGATGATGATATGAAAAAGATTTTTGGGAAAGTTTTGGTAACGATTATTTTTAATTGAAATCTTCATGGATTTTTTACTGAAAGGCCGCTGAGCAGGGTTTGCCTAAATGCGTCAAGGGTAGTTTTTTTATAATTACGGTGGGCTAGTGAATATAGTTTAGAGGTTTTCGAGGGTGAATATTATAATTCTTTTTTATTTAGAGCTTTTTCGGCAGTGTTTTGTGAACCCCGCAAGACCATTGGCTTATGATTTATATTTTTTAGTTTTGTTTAATATCTGTATTTTTAGTTAGGATTAGCTGTTAGTGTTATGGGTTGTTTTCGGACAATATAATTTGTTATTTTTAAATAACTGAAAACAAGTCCAGACCTATCGTATATTTTTTCTCGTACTTATTCCATATATGGTATTTCTCTTTGGCATTTTTTTAAAGGGTTAATTTCGATTTTTTGAAAGAATATGTGTTTTATATAAGCCCAAAAATAATATAATATTCGAGAATGCTTGAATTTAGGCTGAGTCCGTAAGTTATTATAAGTATAATTTTTAGAATACAGGGGTTGTGTTTTAAACATTAAAATTTGTCGTTTTTAAGCCCCTAAAGAAGCCTAAAATCCAGATATGCTTACTTTTAGTTTAAGTGCATATTTTACTTTAAGTGTAGTTTTTCGGAGATAGGGGTTGTTTTTCGAAAATTAATTTTTGTATTTTTGAAGAGCCTAAAAAAGCCCAAAATTCTGGCGCTGTTGATTTTTTCAATTTTATTTAGTGGGGGTGCTAACAGCCAGGTGCTGACGGCCAGCACCTCCACCAAAAAGTCCGGTATGTTAAGACAATTTTTTAAGAGTCCAAAATAGCCTAAATTTCTAGTGCGGTTAATTTTTTTAATTCTTTCAATTCTTTGTAGTGATGGTTTTTTGAGAAAACTAAAAGAGCTTTAAAATCGACATCGGTTCCCAAAAAAGTCCCAAATTATGGCATTACGAAAATATTAGCATTCCGTTTTGGAGGTGCTAGTGGAGCGCACCTTCTTACCTTATGCAACCGACTGTGTCACAATAATTTATTACGAAGATGTATGTACAACCGAACTTTACTGCGCAGCTTTTTGTTCCTATAAATAGTTCTGCACATTCATACGTTTTATAGAGGCCTACTGCAGAACCCTAAATATTCTACAATTTAGCTCCACAGCTTAATTTACTGCGAAGCCCTGTTGGATGCAATCTACCAATATTCGAGAAAGAGCGATCGAAATTTTTAGAAGCGGCTTTTGTTTTCGAGATTCCCTGTATCGAAATATCTACAAACTTTGATCATTCTTTCTCGAATGTGGGCTAAGGTTACATCAAGTATCAAGGATTCTAATAAGTTTAATAAAGAGAACATGTATGCTTATACAAGCTTGAATCAATAGCTCTTTCTAGAATTTAGGCGGAAATCACATATCAAAAAGTCCAAAAATTGGATGCAAGCAAGAACACTGCATGCATCGAATCTTACAGAACTTTTGATCAATCTCTCTTGTAAGGAGATGAATAAAACTAAATAAAAGACTAAATAAAACTTGGATATCACAGTTGGCATTGCAGGTTCCACCTTTTTCATATTTTCATCAACACTAGATAAATAAACACTTTACATATGGGTAATATTTGGTCGAAGTTTCCAGAAGCTTCGAGAATCCTCTAACTAACATATGGATACTCGTTCGGTAAAACAGGAAACACATTGCCGCCTAGGTCATGGATTCGCGGCAGTGCTGTACATTACCGACTGAGTTATCGACTGTCGGTAACTTACCGCCCATGTTTTACCGACTGAGGAATCCCAGAACTGGCATAGTATATAGTCTATAGCCATCAGTCAACTATAACTGGTTCTTTAAAAACAACTTCCTAAGAAAGATATAGATAGAAATGTTAGATGAAGTGACTGAACTTGAGATTCTTAAAAGATTTTCAAATCACTTTAAACCGGTAGGGACGAAATAAAATAGTAGACCGTACAAGAGGTTCTACAACCCCAAAATAAATGTGCTTGCGATCTGGTATGTAGTAGTAAATGGTAGTTTTTTTAGGCTGAATTATGTCATCACTTGTAAGAATGCCGCCTTTGGACTCTGCTTTATAAAAAGCGTCTTCACCTGCTTTTATATAACACCTGTATCCTAGAACTTCAGGATTACGATTATAGTGAACAATTTTTTCGGGATCCGCTTTGAAAAAATAGGAGTGCATATCAGGCACGATTAAAAAAAGGCGCTCATGTGAAGTTACGTTCTTGTGGGTATCCTTCATGTTCACCCAGCTAGGAACACCATCCGAGAAGGCGGTTTCGTGGAAAGTTCCTCTAAATACATCATCATGCGGCTTTTGTAGAAAAATATCGCCTTCATGAGGAATCTGTACAGCGGTATGTACATCAAAATTTCCTCCAGAGACTCCTTGAAGGTTCATTTGATCTGTTTTTGTAAAAAATGGAGCTTTATTAATTTCGTGTATACTGGGAAAATATCTGTTAGTAAGGTGGTGATTAGGGGAGTTTTCCATCCGCACAGTGGGGACAAATCCCAAAAATTTGGAAAAAACAACACAACTTTTCCAAATCTTGGGGATTTTGAACCTTACGATACGGAAAAAGTCAAGCGAGCATTCGATTTTTCAACCAAAAACGACTTAACGAAAAACTTAACATTATTTCAACAGTATTTCAACTAAAAAAAGTTTTTGATCCTTAAAAAAAAAGTGGAACTGTTGCAAACAAATTTTGAATCCAGAATCAAATCTTTACCTTTTAGTTGAAACTCATTTTAAATCTTCTTGCTTTCTTGGCTAAAGAATCGATTTTGATTAAAAATTTAACTATTTTGTTGAAAATCCACAAAAGGTTTAGGTTGAATGTACAACTCATTTGTGGAATGTACTCCTTTTTTGTTTAATGTATCTACTATTACATTATCCGCTGAGAATTCATCTTTGTTTGGAAATTAAGCTAGATACTTTTTTAATAATTTAATAATTTGCCTGAACATTCATTTAACTGTTTTGTAGAAAAAACTTCTTTTGGCTATAAGAATCATCATTTTAGTTAAAAGTTTCTTTTTTGGTTGAATATTAAACTATTGCGCTCAAAATTCTAATGTTTGACTGAAAATTTAACGATTCCAGTTTTTGGGAATTTTTTCAATTAATGAGTAGAAAATATTTATTTATGGAAACTTATACATTTAAACTGTTGGCAGTATAATAATTCTATATTGATTCAATTCAGCATGAAAAACAAACTGACCAGTGATTATGATATTTCATATTTTCTTTTTAAACTCAATGATTTAAACTTTCAGTTTTTTGTGAATAAATTAAAAACCTTAATTAATAATTTTTGTCTATAAAAACGGAAAGTTTTAATTTCAAATGATGTTGCGGTAGGCTGTAAGACTATACAGGCGACAACAGGAATTACCATTTGCTGTTAGCGAGCGAGAAGGCGGAAAAGCGAGAGAACGAAAAAACGAAACAAGGATATCTATAGTACTGGGTCCCGAATTGACCACGAATAATTAATTTAAAATTACAATTGTAAATGAAGTGAAAAAATTTATTGATGTAAGGAAGCTTAAAAATTTTGAACTATCAATAGGTAAATTTTAGAAACGATTGGACGAAATTGAAATTCTAATGATTAATAATGGCAATCGATGCACTTTAGCAGCATTTTGGTAAAAGATAATTAAATCCCTATTACCTGAAGTCTATGTGGATTTGGTAAGGACCATAGAGCTAGTTTAAGAACTCCTGTATGTTATTACTGATGAGTGGTTTTCAATGGACAATATAGGCATGAACGAAAAATCTTCATTCAAAATTATTAATTAACAAATACCGATAGATATTTTTCTAAAGTCCAAAATCTTGAAAAAAAATAGAAATGTTGATTATAGTGGAGCGTGGGAATATTAATTTCTATAATTAAATCGAACGTTTAATCTTAGAATGACTTAAAGTGCACGTTTCCTGGCACATTGGTTAGTCAACGTCAACGTCTTTTCCCCATTTCCCTTTACCGTTTCCCCTTGCCCCCTTTCTCCATTTTCCCGATCCCTCCACCCTTTTTCTTTTTTTATTCTCCCCTTCTATTTTTCCCTTTCTCTTTTCTCATTCTGTCTTTTCCTTTTTTCTTTCCGCTTTCTCTTTTCACCCTTTCCTGTATCTTATTTCTTCCTTTTTTCCCCCATTCCATTTAAGGATTTCGCTTTGCCCTTTCTCCATCCCCTTCTAACCTTTACCTTGTCATACTTTCCCCGTTCCCTCAGCTCTTTTTCCATTTTCCACTTTCACATTTACTTTTCCCCTTTCATTTCCCTCATTTCCCTCTACCGTTTCCCTTTTCAACCTTTTGCTTTTTCCCTTTCCCTAGTTGCCCGTTCTCTTGTAATGGAAGCTTCTAATGTGTCCTATAAGGGTTTATATCTTTCTTAGACCTTCTGCCCTATTCTATCACCCCCCCCCACGGTAACTTGGTGGTGGGAGGGGGACCAAAAGTTCAAGGTGGGTTCCGAACCACCAATATAAACAGCTTTAAGTACTTAGATAATCTTTTTCTCCAGAGGTACCGGTCCCACGATTTTGCGGGGATAAACAACTCGCTTGCTAGGCTAGTGTTTACAGCGTGGGCCGCCGAGGCTCTTCCAGAGTGCTGCTATTCCCATTTCCTCCTTTTCCTTTCCTTTTTCACCCTTTTTCGTTTCTCATTTTCCTCTTCCATTTTCCTATTCCCCTTCTCTGTTTCTCTTTCCCATTGCCCATTCCCATTTTAACATTTCCCTTTTCGAAGCGTTCCCTGTTAATTTCACCCTTTTGCCCATTTCCAAATTTCCTATTTTCTTTTCCCCTTTCCCCTTTACTATTTTCTCCTTCTTCTCTTCTCCTTTTATTGATCTCTTTCCCCGTTTCCTATTTCCCCCTTTTCTTTTCACTTTTTACCCTTTTCAGGTTCTCAGTTTCCTTTTCCCTTTTCCTATTCCTTTTTTCTGTTTCTTTTTCCCTTGTGCCCTTTCTATTTTTAACCTTTCCCCGATGATTTCACCCTTTTTCCCATTCTCCTTTTAACCTTTTCATGTTAATTTCACCCCTTTACCCATATCCCCCTTTCCTTTTCTCCTTTCCCCTTTCCCCTTTACTATTGTCTCCCTTTCCCCTTTCTTAAATATTTTATAATGAATGGGTTCAAAGAAAAACCACTTCAATTTATATCATATGCTTATACTACTTCTGCGGGTACAAAATTTCATGTTGGCCCGGTGGCGCCGTGCGCATGTGCGAGGGACCCTGGGCTGGAAGTGGCCAGATCACGTCTGCTTCACGTGATTGCAATGGCGCGTTTTCAAGGGGGGTCGGACGAAGAAATGTTAATTTCTGATTTATTTCTTTATGATTTATTTAGTTCTTTTTTGCTTTATTCAATAAAAATTGTAAACTAAGGGAGAAGAATAAATTTGAAGTAACTTTTAGGAAAATATAATTGACTTTTTTGTAAACGTTCTTGTAAGAAGTTACTTAAAAACAATAAAATACCACAGTTTGCAGATTGAGATGTGCTGGGTATGGAAGAAGATGAGCTAGCTGTGGATGAGCTCCTGGGCAAGCTCTGACGTTCTCTACTGCTTGACGCGCCTTGAGAGCCCAATTCTGTAAGAACAAATAGAAATAGACCAATGTCTGATTCTTGATACTGACACTGATCCGAAGCGGTCACGAGATGTAGCATGCTGATTTACCTGGGGATTTGTGACTCTCGAAAAATTTTTTTTTTGTTTTTTGTCTCATCCCTCTATTGCTTTCTAATATAAAGAAGTTTGCATTGACATTCCGATATAATTCGACCCCAGGAACTCGAAAATAAAATAGTGTAACATTCAGTTAATAATTAATTACCTTACGAAACAAGAAGAATTTTTTTAAACAGTTCAATTTTATACAAATAATTGCCATTCGTCCCAATTGAGAGTGTCTGATGAGACCACTCTTAAAATGTGTCTTCGGACAGCTCGAACAACATATCAAAAAATAAAAATAAATCACGGATAAGGAAAACTTTTAGGGGAAAAAAATCGCAAAACTTAACAAAACAAAATTCATGGAAATCGCCCAAATTAGCTGTGCCCATTGAGACCGGACTTAAAATATGTCTTTGGAAACCCTTAAACAACCTGCAAAAAAAAATCGCAGAAAGGGAACACTTTTGGGCGGAAAAAAATCGCAATCCTTAACAACAAAAATTCGTGGAATTCGCCCGATTTAGGTGTGCCCATTGAAGCTGGTCCCAAATGCAATTTAAACCATTTTTTATATGTTGTTTGTGGTGTTGCAAGATACATTTGAGACCGCTCTTAATTGGCATACCTAAATTCGGCGATTGCCAACAATATTTCTTTGTTAAGGGTTGCGGTTTTGTGCCCCCAAAGTTTTCTCTGCCTGCGATTTTTTAATTACGAGGGTAGTTCAATAAGTCCTTAGAATGAAGTATAAAAACAATTTTTTTTGGGTAAATTTTTTTTTATTTTTCAACATAATCTCCTTGGA
>NC_046657.1:29766446-29808725 GCF_010883055.1 Belonocnema kinseyi | reverse complement strand
TCTAGTCGGGAGTGGTGCTGACTGAAAACAGATGATTTGGAGCGATTCGCGCGCCATCTGTTGGTCATTCTAAGGACTTATTGAACTACCCTCGTATGTTATATGATTTTCAGGGTGACCACAGACAAATTGTAAGGCCCGGTCTCAATGGACAAAGATAATTAGGGCTATTTCCATGAATTTTTTTTTGTTAATGGTTGCGGTTTTTTGCCCCTAAAGATTTTCGCTGGATGCGATTTTTCTTATTTTTTTATTTCTTGTTTGGGGTATCCAAAGACACATTTTAAGACCGGTCTCAAGGGACACAGCTGATTAGAGCGATTTTTATGAATTTTCTTTGTTAAGGGTTCCGGTTTTTTCCCCCAAAAGTTTATCCTGACTACAATTATCTTTACTTCTTGATGTTTTTCGGGGTGTCCAAAGACACATTTGGAACCAGTTTCAATGTGCTCATATGATTAGAGCTTTTCCACGATTTTGTTTTTGTTGTTAGGGGTGGCAGTTTTTTGTCCCCAAAAATTTTTCCTGTCTGCGACTTTTCTATTTTTTGATACGTTGTTTAGAGTGAATACAGACCAATTTTAGAGACCGGTCTCAATAGGAACACCTAAACAGGACGGTTTGCACAAATTTGTTGTTGTTAAGGGTTGAGGTTTGTTTTCCCCAAAAAGTTTTCCCTGACTACAATTTTTTCTATTTTTTTATTTGTAGTTCAGGGTATCCAAAGACACAAATTAAGAACGGTCTGATTGATTGAAAAATCTTAGAATGATAAATAATTTTAAAAGCATCCTCGCACACTTATGGCAGAATTTTAAAGCACTAACAAAAATGTATTCTGATGCGATTTTGAACACAAAATTTAAGAGAATCGAAATAAATTTGACTGGATTTCACAGAATTGAAAACAAAATGCGGAAATTCCAGTAAATTCCACAGATTTTGAGCAAAGAATTTAAAAATAGAGATTTAAAATAAGCATAAATATTTTTTTTATTATAATATTCTTTATTTTGAAAATAATTATTAGCAGTTATCCTAAAAAAGATTTTAATGTCGGAAAGTGACAATAAATCCGTTTTTGTTTTTGCAGCTTAAAATGAAATGCTTGTCTTCCTAAGATATTTGAAGCAGCACTCAGAAAAATGTTTTTTTTAAATTAGATAAAAATTTTGGAGTCAGGGTGTCTTTTAGTTTTTCGAATTACCGCTGTCATTTTGTAAATTTCACACTTTTTTCAATTTTCTGGCGGAATACGAAAGAAGACGATGAATACTATTAAAATAAACACGATAATAATAAATATATAAATCAAGTCAAAATTTATAAGGACTTAAAAAAAAGTTGCGTCTTTTTTTAAACAAAACAAAAAAATTCTAATACGGTTGATTTTTTAAACATTTTTTTTGAGAATTGAAAAAATTCTCGTAGCCTAATTTCCTCTCAAAAACAGCATATTTTGTCCCCAGAGATTATCTACGAATAATGACGAATTTTTAACTAATTAAAAATATCAATCTTCAAGAACCAAATATGCAAGTAAAAATTTACTTTGAATTAAAAAAATGAAGTTTTAGTGAAATACTTCATTTATCAATTGAATAGATATAATAAAAAAATAACAAAGTGGTTTAGCCTTCACGCAAGTATTGGAATTTCCAACTAACAAAATTTATTTAAAAATGAAATAGTTACATTTCCCTTAAAAAGATTTAATTTTATAATAAACAAAAAATAAGAAAAGGAGTTTTAAACACAGTTGCTAAATTTTCAATGAGCTAGATGAATTGAAAAAAAAAGATAAATATTTAAATGCGGTATTGGGAACTTGGTAGTAGGATACATTATCTCGACCGACTTAACATATATGCTAGTCACAGCTCAAAATGAAAAAAAAACATATGTTTAGACTTAATTTTTAACTTGCTACTTACGACTACCTTAAAGTGCAAGGTTTCGGCATTGAAAATATTCGTCACATGGCTATGATCACGCAATTTTTTATCCAGGAGTGAACGCTTAACCAAACAAAGGTTTTTAATAAATTAGGTCAATAGAAAACGATCTAATTTTCAACAAAATAATAAAGCTTTAATATTAATAGTTAAATATTAATTAAAAGAATTATTTTTCAACCTAGAAAAACCTAAAAGATTTAGCTTTTCATATTATTTTTTATGAACAAAGCAAAATATCCTAAAAGTCTTCTTTTAGATTTTCACGTATCTTACGTGTTTTGGCGTTATATTATGATTTTCGATTTTCTGCATAAAATCAAAAATTACCAGTTATGACATATACAAAATTTCAAAAACACATGAAAATAAAAATTTTATGCCAAAGAACGCACGATATGAAAAGAAACCCAAGAGAAAAAAATGTTGCTTTTCGAATGGAAGATTATCATAACAAGATTATCATAACGACTTTTTGAATTTTCTTAAAAAATAAAAAATTTAAATTTTTACAGCATAGAAAATTATGAAAAATGTTAATTTTAGATAGCCTCACAAGATGATCATAACGCCATTTTGGATTTTTTCGAAAACTTAAAAATATAAATTTTGAACGCAGAAAAAAGAATAAAAAATCGCGTAATTTTGCGAAAGACACAAGCTAAGAAATAAAATAATTGAACAAAAGTTGTTCACCTAACAAGAGCTACAAATTTGTTATTAATCAGATATTTCATTTTTATTTTTAATGTTATTTTTATAATTAAAACTAAAACTTCGCTTCCAATCAAAAAGTTATTCGTAACAAATTTGTAGCTCTTTTTGGGGTAAAAAATTTTTCTATAATCATTTTTTTTTCGCAATTTGGGTCGTTTTTCGACAAATCTTTTATTTATTTTTTATTTTCCATGTTTTTCACCAATAAAACAAAAAGCACGCGTCCTAATAAGAAAAAGTTATTAAAAAATTTCTAGAAAGTGAAGACTTCGAGACATAATTTTATTTTTCAGGATTAAAGACTTTTTGATATAAACTCAATTTGGCAGGGCACCAAGAGAATAAAAGAAATGCTCTTAAGATTCATAAGAAGATTTTAAATGATTGTTTTGTAATGACTTCTAAGAGCAAAATAAGAAATTACAAAATTAAAAAAATTATTTCCACAAATTTTTAAGAAGATATAAAAAGATTTTAAAGCAAAAATTTTAAATTTTGCTATGTTACATAAGTTCAAAAGATGATTTGAAAAAAGTTTAAAAACAGCCAAGGCATAATCTGAAAGATTTTAAGGCTTTTTAAGGATTTACATTTTTTATACTGAAAAAAAAATTTGAAAAATTTGAATATTTTTTAAGGATTAGAAAGTTTAGGATGTCTGACAAGACTAAAAAAGAATTTTCTGAAGAATTATGTTAAAATGTGAAATTATGTTGTATTATATCAAACAATTTCCTAAAATTAAAAAAAAAAAGAACGTGGAAGGTTTTTAAGAAAAATGTTTAAATTGCATTAAAAAATGAAATGAATTAAAAAAAAACATTTAGCAGAATTAAAGAGAACAAAACAGAATAATTTTAAACCATGAGAATAAATGAATTTTCTTAAAATTTCTGGGAAATTTCAGAAGATTATAAGTCAATTTTTGTACATATTTATTGATTTTTCAAAATTTTAAGAACTTCAAACGTTAGAAGTCGGATAAGTACTCAGAAAGAGGTTTTGCTGATTTGAGAAAATTTAATTGCAGATCGAAGTCATGTCGGCTTTCTTATGAATAATTTTTTGTACCGAAATCGGAGAATGAATAAAATTTACAAATTAAAATTAAATTTCGGTTTTAGTTAAAGTCAGGGGCCGCCTGGACCGTTTCGAATTAGAATGCACACTATTGCGCAATACACTCGACTGAGTACTCCCGCACTGCTACCCTTCCGATGCGATTTTCGCAACCGTCTCTCGTCCAGATCACTGAGAAACTGGGTAGCTGATACTTAATATTTCAGAAATAATATGATATAAGACTTTAAACGAATGAAAAACTTTTGTATTTAAGATGAAACGTGCTTTGTAGGATGCGAACAATATTTTCAAAATTCCTGTATTTTTCTTTGACCACTTCATCATTTTTCCTGACCATTAACATTGAAATACCAACATTTTAATCTTGCAATATCTTTAAGATAGTGTCTTTCAATAACGGAGAACAATAATATTCCAGCTAAAAATTTCAAATTTATTTCTTTATTAAGAAAATATGAATTTTTAAAGAAAAAGGTCAATTTTCAATAATTAAAATTTTTTAATCATGAAAAAAATAATCACCTAAATTGTTGAAACCTTCAATTCCAAAAACGATTTTTCTCTACAGAAATCGAATTTTCAACCAAAAAATGTGAATTTTGCGTAAAAAATTCATTTTTAATCAAATAAATAAATGATCATCCCAAGAAACAAACCTACATTTAAGAAAACAAATCTTCAGTAATTAATTTAATTCTAACACGCACTTAAATTATTCATTAAAAAATATCAATTTTAAATGAAATAATTGATCTTTCAACCAAAGAGATGGCTTTTCAACTGAAAATATGAATCCTCCACAAAAAAATGATTTCTCAAAAAAGTGGTTCAACCAAAATTTTCAAACAAGTTGTTTGAATTCTCGAGAAAGGAAGATTTATTTTTTATCAAACAGTTGTATTTTAATCCAGAAATATAAAAATTGCTAATAAAAAACATAAATTTCTGAATCAAAAAGACAAACCTTCCACACAAACATTTAATTTTCAACCAAAGAAGATTTCAGTTGACTTTTGAAAACCAACATAAAAATTTTAATCTAGCAGTAAATTTTCTACAATTCTCCAGCAATCAATGTTCAACCAAACAAGAATTGTTAAATTTCCTGTTAATAAAATAATTTTTTTAAATTAAACAAAATAGTTGAATATTGAAGAAAAAAAAAGTTCAACTAAAATGCTTATTTTTAACTGAAACTAAGAAAGATGCGAAAAAACAGGAATCAACCAAATTCAGCATCGTAAAAGTATCTACAATTTTGTTATTAAACACTATCTATAGAAAACGTTCTTTAATACGCAAATTCTATACAAACCCGATTCAGCAGTTTTTTCCTAGTAAAAAAAGATAAATATTCTATATTCGCTATCTTAAATTATTTATAATCAAATTAAATGTTATTCGCTACAAAATTTCTGCATCGAGAAAATATATAAAAGAACATATAATTTATTTTACATATTTATATCTGTTAGATATAAATAAAAATTGATTAATTAATTTTACTCATTTCTAATTGTTGTTACCGATTTCTCATGTTTGTAACTTCTATAGGCTTTTTAAAAATTTTCCACTGTTTCAAATAAACTTCCATCTTTTTTCGTTTTTTTGTTGTTTAAATATCACCGAATTTAATAGAAACACAATAAAAAATCCAAATATTTTTGGTAAGAAGTTCATTCTTTTTAAATACAATTTTTACTATCATAGTTTTTAATTAATCTTTTTTGTTAAAAAATAATTTTTTTTCTTCTAAATTAATTTTTGTAGCCGAAACATTAAAATCGCAATTTTTGGTTTAAAATTCAGGTATTTTGTTCGAAAATTTGTTTTTATATTTGAATATAACTGATTTCTATTAAGTTAAAATCATTTTTGGTTAAAATATCAAATGCCAGAAATAGGCTAAACACACAAATTGATTTGTCTCTGTGTACATAGAACAGGTAAAGCGCACATTCACCTTGCTTATTGTTTATTTCATAATATTGAAAGCGTAAACAATTTAAAATTCGGGAATAATTTTCAGGCATAATCAGCTTGCAAACATTTAAACTTAAAATTTATGTTTCTTCATAAATAATAAAGGTTAAAAATAGAAAAGTTTTTCTCCCTTTTTTCAAAAAAATCTCCTTTTCATCTTATTTGTATAGAAATATTTTAGCAGACTTAGAAGAATTTAGAAAATTCTAGTAAGTTTAGTTTGTTAACCTAATTTTTGTATGCATTTTTTCATTATAAAAAATATTTTGCAGCAAAATAAATTTGATAAGTAATTACGATATATATGTCATGAGAAAGAATTTTTCTTCTGGCAAAAATTAAAAAATGTTCTATTTGCTAACTTAAATTATCTATAAAAAAAACTTGAAGTGCTGATAATATTTTGCAGTTTAAAAACCATTACAACACATATGAGGCGAGAAAGAAATTTTTTTCTGCGAAAACATGAAAATTGTCTATTTTTTAAATTAATATATTAATAACGAATCTACATATTATGATTTATTTATAACAATGATGAATAATACTTGCAAACAATATTTTTTATTCCAGTTAATCCGTTCAGATACTTTCATTCCAATCAGACAGCAAAATATTTTTTTGTCACAAGCAAATATCCTTTTTTTATTTTTAGTATATTTTCATAATAAAAGCTCACAACAAATTTGTAGATTATTTTTGGTTGAACAAACTTTGTCTTTTCATATTTGTGTCATGTGTCGTCCTTTCAAAAAATTAATTCTTTTTATTTTCAATCTTATTTTTAATAAATTTTGTCTATTAATTTTTGGTGTGGCTTGTGTCGTTGGTCCAAAAATTTAATTTCTTTATTTTTTATTTTTTACGATTAAAAGCAAATCTACTCATTCAATAAACGAATGATTAATAACAAATTTGCAGCTCTTTTTTGGGTAAAAAACTTTTTTTCCAATTTTTTTTCCGTAAATTGTATCGCTTTTCAACAAATTTGATTTTTGTACTCTTAATATTGTTTTATAAAATTAAAACAAAAACAACAAGTTCTATAAAAAAATTGTTTATGACAAATTTCGATGAGTTTTCACTCTTTTTTAGAAGAGCAACTTTTGTCTATTAATTTTTTTTGTGGCTTGTGTCGTTTGTCCGAAAATGTAATTTCTTTAATTTTAATTGTATTTTCTACGATTGAAACGAAAACTACTCATTCCATCAAAAAATGATTAACAACAAATTGGGAGCTCTTTTTGGGTGAACAACTTTTATTCAATTATTTTATTTCTTAGCTTGTGTCGTTCGTCCAAAACTTGATTTTTTAAAAATTCCACTTTTTTACTTTCAGCCGCTCAAAAATCAATTCTCAACCAATTAAAAATTTTTAAAAAAAATTTTAATCTTGGTTTTTAAGATTAAAGGGAAACTACTGCGCATCTGCATAGGTTCTGATTTAGGCACCTATATAGGGTCCTATACAGGAACCTAAATAGGAGCTCATGTCCTCTTTTATCGTTTATATCCTTTTACCAAAAATTGAATTTAAAATTTTTTAATCTTATAGCTTAGAATTGAAAGAAAATCTACTCATCTTATCTAAAAATAATTAATAACAAATTTTTAGATCTGTATGGAATAACAACTTTTATCTGTTAATTTCAGTTCGCAGCTTGTGCAGTTTATTCAAAAAAATTTAATTCCTTTATTTTGAATGATATTTTAAACGAGTAAAGCAAAAACTACGTGTCCTATAAAAAATTATTCATGAAAAATTTTAATGTGTTTTCGATATTTTTTGGAAGCATAACTTTTCTTTCTTTATTTTTTTCATGGCTTATGTCGTTAGTCCAAAATTGTTTTCTTTTTTTCTTTTTAATGTTGTTTTTTACGAATAAAAACGAAAACTACGATTCCTATCGAAAAGTGATTCATAACAAATTTGTAGATCTTTCCAGGGCGCGAAATTTTAGCTTATTAATATTTTACGTATCTTGCACAGTGTGACAAAAAATGGAATTTTTGGATTTTTCATTATTTTTGGCACAATCAAAATTTTTGAACATGCCCTCACTTTTTGAATCTTCATCCATTGTAGGCCTTAAAAAAGTGTGCAAAGCAGAATCCAATGTGATCAATTTTTCTAAAGTTATCGTGCCTACAAAATTCAGACTACAGACTACAGACAGACAAACACCTTCGTAAAAACCGACAAAGTGAAATTTTACATAAAACCAATACCTCCTCATCAGGATGAGAATGTAAAAAAATTTTAGCTGTTGCTTATTTTGATTTTATTTCCCAGTTAAAAAATTTTCTAACTTTACTCTGACCAATCCTTTATCTTCCCTGACTTTTAACATTTAAATATCATAATCTCAATCCTGTTATATTTATAACATACAATCTTTCTCACACAGAATAATACAATTTCAAATTTAAATTTTAAAAATTCTAATCAATACTTCAACATAAAATTTATTTCTTAATGCTTCTAAACATTATTGATAGAAGAGAAAAATTACATTCTAAATCGAAAAAAAATAACAGCTTTTTAATAATTGTGAAAGATTTGAGATTACATTTTTTTTTCGAGATATCGTGAAAAAATTTTGTTGACTTAGGTGTTATTGTAAAAGAATTATTTTTAGTTTCAAGGATTTCAAAATGTGTGTCAGAAGAATAGGAAAGACTTTGAAAAACTTATTTTGATTTTTTAGGGTTAAAATTTTTTTATGTAAACTGAATTTTGCAGGGTTCCAAAAGAATTAAAAAATGTTCAGATTAATAAGAATTTTCTAAATTATTGTTTTATAACGACTTTTACAAGAAAATTGAAAAAATACAAAATTTTAAAAAGTATTTGAAAAAATTTTTTAAGAGATTTAAAAAGATTTTAAAGCAGAAATCTTAAAGTTTGCCATATTATATAATTTTAGAAAAAATTTCAGTAAGTTTCAGAGATATTTTGAAGGTTGAAAACAATTCAAAAGTAAATAAAATTTGTAAAGACTTTTTCAAAATGTTGTAAGGTTTCGGGAAAATAAAAACAATTTTCAGGTTCCTAGGAAGAATTAAAAGCATTTTTTATTTTGCATAATTAGTTTAAAGAAATTATTAATAAACAAGATTAAAAAATGTTCTAGGAAAAATCTGGAAGATTTGAAGTTATTTTTTAAAAGATTTTTCAGCAATAAAAAAATTCTAGAAAAATTCGAATAATTTTTAAACATTAGAAGGTTAAATGTTTTTAAGCAAAAAGTTTCAATTTTATAAGATTAAAAATCTTCACTTGAAATCAAAATACAAAAATAAATCTATATAGAACAATTTTCAACCAAATACATACATTTTTAACCAAATTTTAGAATTTTCTACCCAGAAGTTTCTCTAAAGACCAGTTTAATTTTATACCAAAAATTGGAATATTCAAGACAAAGAGACATATTTTCTATAAAACAGTTAAATTTTCAACAAAATAGCTCATTTTTAGCCGAGGCAACTTACTTTTTAACCAAATAGTAACATTTTTAACGAAAACGATGGGATTTTTATAGAAAGAGATGTATTTTTAAACAAAAAATATGATTGTTTAACACAATAATCGAATTATTAACAACAGAAATCGTTAGTCAGGAATGAAAAAACAAAATTTAATGAAATTGTTTAACCCGGGTAAAACTGATAGGATGCATGTCTTATATTAGCAGGAAGTTTTTAAGAGTTATTGAAATACATATAAAAAAATAATAATAAAAGAAAGCAGTTAAGAAAGAAAAAAAAGTAAAACCAATTATTGAATTGTCAAGAAAGAAATGTACTGTAAAGCATGCGATAAATAAATAGAAATTTTGATAATTCACAGAGAAAATAATAATACTTTAGAGCATTAAAATCTATTTTTCATGTTAATACTTAAATAATAAACTTAATCTTATGACACTATTTGCACCATATTCGATCTCTGAAGAGCTCGTGAACACGAAGATAGTGGTTCTGATACTGGAGGACGACAAAAAAAGAAAAGAGGAAGTATTGCTAAACCTCCAAAAGCTGAACGAAGAGTAAACAACTTTCGTGCGAAAATATTTATTTTCATGTATTAAATTGCAATTTGTTAGCTATAATGCGATTCGAGCATGGCAGGGAAGTGATTGTAAAATTTAATTATTTATTATACATAATAATGTATTTATTTTCAATAACGAAGGTTCTATTCTTGAAGAACGAAAAATGTTTTTTTTTAAATTTTTTTTAAAGAGGAAATTAGGCAATACTAACTAATCCCATAAAATGGAATTTTGTGATTTATGAATGAACAAAAGTTTTCTTGGCCTTGAAAATGATTAAGCCCGCATTAAGCTAATAGGATGCCTTGTATTTGAAGAATTTTTTCAAAAATATTGGGAAGAATAAAAAGGTGGGGTTACATTTTTTGTTCAAAAGGGCATGGCAGGATAAGCATGTTTTTGCTGTCTCAACTTGTATTAATGTTACGAAAAATTATAAATTTATTACGTTGGCCGGAAGTCCTGCAAAAAAATTTTTTAATTCTTTTGGAATTTTGTTACTGGAAATATTTGAGGCACACCCACCATTTTTTTCAATAAATTATGTTAAAATCCGTTTTTAAAAGATCTCCAAGTTTATAACAATCAGATGTGTAGAACGAACTTTCAAAAATTGAAAATCTCAAGCGTATAGGTTGCAAAATCCCGGGCGTAACATAGGGTTCGAAACTTTTCTGAATATCCTATTTGTTTTGATAATTTCAATAAAAGATTTGGTATATTTCTTGGAACAGTTACTGCGTTTTTCGGTTATTAGTATGTTACTTCATATAACATTTAAACATTGATTTGATTTTTTACTTCAACTGAAGGGTCCGCGGTCTCAATATGTTAGCTATCATTTCGGTACGTGGCTAAGGAAAATCGTTCCACGGGCCTATGCTGCACATACTAAAACGTGATCTTCAAAAATCCATCTCAAAAAAAAAACTAAAAGGAATTTTGCCTCTTCGTTCAAGGGATATTAATTGGATATAAAACATGTTATAAACAATAAACAAAATAAGTTTAGAAAAAAATGTCACTTAACAGGTTTAGACAGCGGACCGTTCAATTGTTTAGGCGACGCCGTTTACTTCGTTCTCCGCTCTGTTTTCCCGTAGAATTAGTCTTTTGTAGAGTCATTTTCTTTGGATAATCTAAGCTTTTTTTATTAACCAATTTGTTTTTGTAAAACCAATGAATGATTTGGTATAGTTTTCTGAACATTTACGAAACATACGAAAATAGAGAAACGCAGTAAATGTTTTGAGAAATATACCAAATTCTTGAGTGATATCATGAAAACAAATTAGATAATTAGAAAAGTTTTGATTATCCAAAAGAAAGTGGCTCCACACGGGACTAATGCCACGGAAAATAAAGCGGAGAATGCCGTTGACATCTTCGCCAAAACAGTTGAAGTGACTAAACATATGAATTGTTACACGTAATATTAAGAAACACACAAAAATAGAGAAAAAGTTCCAAGAAATATATCAAATCCTTCATTGCTATTATGAAAACAAATTGGAAAATCAAGAAAGGTTCAATTATCGAAAGAAACTGACACTACACCGGACCAATTTCATGGAAAAATAAAGCGGAGAATGAAGCGAACCTCGTCGCCTAAACAGTTGAAGTGAAAAAACAAATGAATGCTTACACGTACTATGAAGAAACATACGAAAGTTAAAAAACGCAGTAAATGTTTCAAGAAATATACCAAATCATTAAGTGATATTATGAGAAAATTAGATAATTAGAAAAGGTTTGATTATCCAAAATAAAATTACGCTACACGGGGAAAAATAAAGCGATGAATGTTGTGAAAATCTTCGCCAAAACAGTTGAAGTGACCAAACATATGAATGCTTACACATGCTATTAAAAAACATACAAAAATCGAGGAACTTTTCCGATAAATTTTCCAAGAAATATAACAAATCCTTCATTGATATTATGAACAAAATTGGACAATCATAAAAGGTTCGATTATCGAATAAAAATGACGCTACACTGACCAATTTCACGGAAAAGTAAAGCGGAGAATGAAGCGAACGAATGAAGACTAGAAAAACGGACTGATGGAACTTCATGTTCTGGTTAGTATGTTGAAATTTCAGCGTCGATCTCCTCTAAGAAAATAATCACCTACAAATTGTGGAAAAGTAATGCTTTTAGCAGAAATAAGTGTGATAGATAATATTTCAAACAAAGAAGATGTTAATCCTCGATCAAAAAAAAATTAATTACACCAAAAGACAAATTTTCAACAAAAGAGTTGAATCTTCAACCAAAAGAGTTTTTTCCCAACTAAATAGAGTTGTATTTTTGTCTAAAAAAGATTAATTTTCTACCAAAAGGGATACATTGTGAAAAAAGTTAGTTC
Organism: Belonocnema kinseyi; assembly: GCF_010883055.1. Classification (NCBI taxonomy): domain Eukaryota; kingdom Metazoa; phylum Arthropoda; class Insecta; order Hymenoptera; family Cynipidae; genus Belonocnema; species Belonocnema kinseyi. Next base: position 29,796,558 of record NC_046657.1, on the reverse strand, counting down.
AACCTTCAGCCAAGAGATGAATCTTTAGCCAACAATCAAAACTAAGTTTCACAAAAGTACATAAGTCAACCAAATAGTTACACAATTACATAAAAGTACATAATTCAACAAAATTTCAGGTCTAGAGTTCTCAAGGCCTTTAATTTTGCCCGCCTTGCTATGCCGGTAAACGCGAGGTGTCGAGCTATCCTTCCTTGCGTTCATCAACCTCCACCTCGCCATTCCTCGTCTTATTCGGAAACACTATTACTCTTACATATCTTGAATTTTCTGAATCCCTTAAACTCTCGGAACTATTTGAATTCTCTGAATTTCTTGAATTCTCTGCATTCCTGGAATACCTTAAACTCACGAAATTTGCTTGAACGCTGCGAAGTGACCTTCGGTAAGGTCGGTCTAGGTATTCGCGTTTTCGCGTTGACCATCAAACCACGGGATTTTTAAAATTGTTCACATCTCCAAACTGTTTGTCCAATTTGTTATTTAAAATACGAAAATTTCTGATTATTGTCCAAAAATAGTAGTACCTCATAATCAAACCTTGTTATACAAAATATAACTCAAATATACATCTTAGTAGATAGTCTATTGTTTTTCAATGACAGAATTAAGAAATTTTCTAAATCAAACTAATGCCGGGTATCAATATAGAGTTTAGTGAGAGCAGTATTTGTTATTCGTTGAAAATTAATTTGTTTTATTGAAGATTTTGCAATTTCAGCTCAATTGGTGCGAGTCAGGTTTAAGTGGAGTCATTAACCGTACTTTTATGTTATTCGGAGTAACCTTAGATGATCTCAGTTCACCTCAATTATTCTCGAAATTAATTGTTTTTGCATTTCGGTCTTCAAAAATTGACTTATTAACAAAAACATTAAGTTTAAAAATTTAACGCTGTACCAATAAAAGTACATGCAACGGTGAAACTTTAAACAAATATGAAGCGATAAGAATCGCAGAAATGTTTACTGACACCAAAATAATAAATGATATTTTTTCTCAGCTTTAGTTCTTGACTACCACGTGATTTTTTCATGTCTCAATGTTTACCTAAAAAAACAAAATTTTCAACAAGTGTGACTTTAAAGTTTCACTATGGAATTACATGCATCTATCACTCATGTGCAGAGATCTCATGTTCAAAAAGTGGCACTTTCTGCAATTGTGGGAAAAATATACATGGTGTAAATAAGCCGATAGTAATCTGTCGAACTTGAGTATACCTAGCAGTGCAAAGATTTCAAATTTCCCAGCCGACATTTTAAAAATCTACCTAATACGAACAGAAAAAATGAAGATATTCTGCTGCATTCTAATTTTTAAATTTTTCCTTCACCTGGATTTCATTGGTAAGTGTAATTGAGATGACCATACCCATAATTTAAAAAATAGAACTTATATCCGCTTTTTGAGACTTGCAATTCTGGTCCTACAATGCTTTTAACCTTCTGTGAGTTTTCGGAAATACAAATTTTTGGCTTTTTATTAGAAAATACATACCGTGCCGAAATCGCCAATTTTCTTCCCGTTTCCAGACTTAGGTCAGGGTGGGGGTCCCAAGTTTGCATCTAGCTTGAATTTTGCCATGGCTCTAGCTTGGGCTTGGCTATTGTAAAAGTTCCTAAAATATATAAGAGGTGGCGTAGTATTATTCTCTTGGTTTACTTATGACACGCTTACTACTGCTCGCGCACGTCGAATTCAAGGCAGCGCGCAATCGCGTGCGCCTGACTTTTAAATACGGCAGGAGTACAGGGTACAAATTATCCTCGTTTCTTTGGAGTGGGGATGCTCGTGACTATAGAGAAATCTTATCATCATAGCTCGTATCTTTGAGCTCTGAGAAATTCTCTGCAGGCACTCAGGTAGATATATTCGAAGGTCCAAGTAGCTCGTTTAAATGGTATAAAGGCTTTAAAATTTTCTTTTCAAAATTAAAATTCAATACAAAAATAGTATATTAGAATATAAGTTATAATTATAAATAATTATTATAAAAAATTCACAAATAAAAAAAGTGTAAATAGTTTGAAGAAAAATTTAAAAAGGGAGTCGGGTTGTCAAGCAATTTTCATTTTATTACTTTAATCCTTTCTAAATATACAAAAAATGAAACACTTATTTATAGATTACAAATTACGAAATATCAGTCGGCGTTCGGTAGGTCCTTGGACGAACAATGTCCCTTTCGGGAACCTTTTTTGTGCTAAACGCCTGTGGGGGATATTGACCTCTTTTTCTCGCTGGCCTACTCGTGAAGGAGAGTTAGCCTCATCCCAAGCTCATTTACCCACTCCTTGGTTTTTCCTGCATTTGTGGGCGAGAGGCTGGAGTTTTCCCTCAACATGATCCTAGGGGGGAGGGGGGGGGGGGGGGGGGGGGGGGGGGGGGTGATTTGGCATCGCTAAGAGGAAATAAACGGCGAAGTCTTCTCGGGCGAAAGATCGAAGCGTAGGTCCAGCAACACTTCCTCGCGGGAAATAAGCTCTTCTGTCGCCAAGGTGGATAGATCAGAAGGCGAAGGATAACCTTCTAGGTATGGTAGGACCTGATCAAGGTTTGGGAAAAGTTAAGCTCCTCGGGAACCTCTTCCTGAGAGACGGCATGGCCGGGGTTTCCGGGTACGCTCTCCAGCGAAGGTTGACTGGCTGTGAGCCCCTGGGTTCGGTTCCGGCAAATTCCACGGTTTCTCTTCTTCCTTTGGGGAGGGGGGGGGGGGGGCAAGGGAACATAGGCCGCCGGGTCTGTCTGTTGGTCTGCAAGGGCCCTAAGATATATTTTTGTCCAGCTTTTGTATTGGCTCGGCCGATTTATTTAGGGCTATTTCATCTAAAGGCAAAATACATTTTTCTGGTGGTGGTCACTTGGTCCATCATAAAAACTGGAATGCGATCCCAGATCCTCTTAAACGAAGACCAAGATATAGGTGGAAAAAATTCCCGATCTTCTTTGCAAAGGATCAAAAGATTAGTAAAAGAAAAATAAGATCCCAGGTCCTCTCTTCAGAGGACCGAAAACTACAAAGACAAAATTCCCAGATCCTCTTAACAGAGGACCAAGACGTGTGCTGAAAGTCCCCGATTTTTTTGACAGAGGACCGAGAATAATAAATTAAAACAAAAAAGAATCCGAGGTCCTCTCCACAGAGGATTGAGAATGAAGAAGAAGAGCAACGTAATAAAAGACTTTAGCTAGAAGCAAACGAAGTAGTCAAAAGAGGAAGACGAGGTGAAGAAAGAAGACTAATAAATAAGAGAGAAAAAATTCCCAGATCCTCTAGACAGAGGACCGAGATAGCGGAGAATAGCAAGCTTGCAGAAGCTTGAAGAGCAGAAAGGGATCAAGTTTTAAGTTTCTTAAGTGTAAAGCTCTTACCGTTGTTTAGTATCTATTGCCGAAAAAAACGTTAAGATTAACCAATCACTAGGTTAGCTATAGTCGGAGACTTTAGTCTCCTAATGCGAAGTTGGTTTCCGATTTTCCTTTTTTTTCATTGACACTCTGGGCAGAGTTAAATAAGTTGAAGCCTTTTTTCTTTTTAAACGAAAGGAGTTTATTCCTAAGTCGAGGTTAGGCTTGCGCAAAATTAGAAAGTCGGGGTTTCAGAAGGATGAGTCGTGGTTTATTACTCGGGATTCATCCACCAACAATTTGTGTCCTCGACGCACAACAGGTAATTTAGTAAGTGTTTGCTAGTCGGAACGTCACCTTTACCAGGTGGTTATTGGTCAGCCGCCTGCGGAAAACGCTGCGGCGTGAACTGCACTAAATCGATTTATCGAAGGTCGTGGCTGGCGTGCGAATATTCAACTGAACTAAACTTATTGGATTCTACATGGGTATTTAACCATAGTGAAAACAGCAGGATTATGCCGTCCGCATGTTATAGGTTAGATTACAGCTGTTGTTTGAAGAAGTGTAACAGAAAATAATTTCAGAGAAATTTAATTGTATAACAGGGTTGACGACGGCCAACTACTGTAACTAACTCTGCCTGCCAGGTATGACCATTCCATCACTCTTAAAAGAACCTCTAAAAGAACCTTGAAAAAGACCCGCATCTTGCTGACCATTTCTGACATGAGACTAAATCATTCAAAAATTCCACGTAACTTCTAACCTTAGGCTATGGAATTTTTTTGTCTCTCGACACCATCTACTTTGAAATAGGTCGGCATCGCCTGGTGGAACTTGAAAGATTACTCCTCGCCGTCAATGAAAACATGCACATCGATCAGCCATAAACTCCCTTCGTATGTACTACACGAATCTCCCCTGAAGAATACACGTTTTTAGCAGACATTAGAACATGTCTGAGGCCGCTATGCATGGCGCACATAAACACTAGATCCCTTTTACCAAAAGTTAATAAGGGATATAATGTATTTTGCGCCGAACGAAGAAGTAACACTCTGGTGAGAGGTGGTGGGGCAGCTATCTGTGTTAGGGATACATTGAAATCTGAATCTCTAACAGACAATTGCAATCCATGCAGCTCGACTTGTATAGATGCTACCACTACAGATATATGTGTAGTTCTGGTTAACCTAAGGAAATATCGACTTGCCATTTTGGGGTTACATAAAAGTCCCAGCAATCTTAAATCTTCTGTTTGTTTGCTCAAACCTCCGTGTTAGTGGATCGGGTGTTATCGCAATATCAAAAAAGTTTGATCACGACTTCCGTTGATGACAAAATGGAATGCTCCTCTTGCCTTGTCTTGGATATAATTAATAAGTTTTGCTCGATTTCACGTTTTCGATTAGCTAGACCAAAGCCGCCATGATTTCCAATTCAATAAAAAAAGATCTCCAAAACTAGAGACAGAGCTTGCTGCAAGTGTCGTAGGACTAACTTGGACTCTAATAGAATTAAATTTGTGTAGCTTTAAAACTCAGCCATGTATGCCCTTAGAAGCGAAAAAGGATACCTGTCGTTATTCCCAAGTAAAAACTCCTCTAAACATATTTAGGACAAAATTAATCTAGCGCCGGTTTCTTTGAAACGGCAACAAAATTAATTGGCTAAATAAATAGCGAACCCTTCCGGTATTAATTATATTTACATTGACTTCCACTGCATCCACTCCAACTGGGTCAGATGGCATAAATATCTTTTCAATTTTGCGTGCCTGTGATCCTGTCTTTCAACACAATTAGATATAATGAACACATACTTTACAGTATAAACGGTCCTCTCTGCTTAAAAACAAGGAATTGTGAGTCTATTCGAAGCTCTCCAACACTCGATGTCCTTTGTTGTCCATCGATGATCTTGTTTTCAAGGATACGGTATATGCAATGCAAATTAAAACGAATCAGCCTAAACTAAATTATTCAAATATTGACAATTTAAGCCGGGGAGCATTTTGTGGTCTCTGAACTGCTAGAGATCCATTTATTCTATGTTCACGATTGAATTTTGTGTATTGAATATTCTGAAGCGTCACATTACATCGGTTCGAATGAATAAAACTGCAAATTCTGTAACAAGATTATCTTAGTTTTAGTATTGAAAATTAAAAATTGAACTATTTCTCTTTGTTCTTACAGATTTAAGTTTCCAAGGAGACTCACCTTCTAGAGTTTCTAGGCCCGACAAATTACCCATTCGCCGACTCAACCCAACTTCTGAAAGCCAATCTTCTTCCGGGCGACCTTCTTCGAGCCAAGCAAACCAACAAGCTATGCGGGGTAAGTAACTTTTTTTCTAAAGTAACTCGTTACAAGTACGTTATACAGCAAAAAAATGAACTTGATGCAGTTACTTTAGTTAAAGTATAATGAGTTTGAATTATTATGAGTTACGTTATTATCTCATAAAATTCCCTGTAACATAAAGTTGTTTCCTTGCATGGAAATATTTCATAATTAATTTCCAAGATATTAGTTTTGCAGATTTGATTGAAATAACTGCATTTCAACAATCGTAATATAAAATTACGGTTTTATATGCATTACGAAAACCTTTATCACAACTTCAGTGGAAACATTCTTACACTTTCATCTAATCAAAGAGTATTATTTTAACTAAAATAGGTTTTCGTCGATTTCACTTAAGGTATCTGTCTCACTGTATGTACGTCTAATCGAATTGGAGTGAGCTGTAAAAAAAAAGTTTTCACAGCGTAAGAAGAAAGGAGTTCGTTAACCAGCCATTTTTGACGAACGATTTTGTTAAAACTCTTTGGCTTTAACGAACACATTTTCATCGCGTATCTCGTATTTCGCACTAGATTTTGCCAAAAATTCGGACTTCTCTACATTATGTTTAACTCTATTTTCATGTTTAAAAACTTTTAAAAAGTGCGAATTTTATTGAAAAAATCTGCTCGCTGTGCGGGCACTTTCTCATCGGACGCTACGCGCGCGGCTCGCTTCGTTCGCAAGTTTGAGCGCGCCTACGGCGCGCGACGTTTGAATCTCGCGCTTCGCGCTCGGATATTTATTCTTTGCATTTGGAATGCTTGAAAAAAACTTTATCAAAAAGATCTCTTTTAGATGGCAGTATTTATATGCGTCTTCATATCCTGAATTACACATTTTCATCGTGACACTCGCGCTGCGCACTCGATTTCTGAAAGACATTTGTAAACAGGTTTTGTTGGATTTTTTTCTCGTAAGTTTCGTCGTTTTTCTACACATTTTTTTTTATTTTATTTTTTTCAACGTCATTTTTCACGAATAAAACAAAAAGTACGCGCCCTATCAAGAAGTCATTATTAACGAAATTGTAGATCTTTTTGGGGATAACCATTTTTGTTAATTCATCTTTTTTTGTACCCTACATACTTTGTCCACAAAATCGAATTTTTCATTTTCCATTATTTTTTGTGCAATCAAAATTTGAATTTTCGATTTTTGAAGAAAATCCAAAAAATGATTATGATAATTTTGTAGGACTTTAAAAAAAAATGTTTTTCTTTTCTTGTTTTTTTTTCATATCGTGCGTTTTTCGGCTTCAAATTTCGATTTTCGGTTGATTAACTAATTTTTGAAAAAGCTATAACTATGAGAATTTTCTTTTTATTGAAAAAAGTCATGAGGATCGATTGTTTTTTCTTATTAATGCTATGAATATCCTTACATAGAATTTTCAAATTCAGAAAAAAGTGGACTCAAAAATTTTCAAAATGTGCTCACTTTTTGAATTTTTATCAAAAATGGCTCGTTCACGAACTCGTCTTTTCTTTTAGGACCTTAAAAAAGTGTGTCAAATATGAAATTGATTCGTTCATTTTTTTCGAGAGTTATCGTGTTTACGGACGGATGGGCAGACAGACGCCATCGTGAAAACCTGATTTTCGGATTCAGGGGGTCTCGAAACGTGGAGATCCGTTGAAAAAGTGTGATGTCAAATTTCCGACAATTCTAATACTTTCGCAATCATAAATGATTAGAATGTAAAAATTGGTTACAAAACATCGTACACTAACTTGATTCGCTTTTCCATAAACTGAATGTCTTTATTTCCAAACTTATTTTTTTATGATTTTAACTAGAAAATACACATCCTAACGTGAAGTGGTTCTGAACAAATTTGTAGATATAAGTTAGACAAAAAATTTGGTTAAATAAAATGTTATTGTAGCTTGTGTCCTTTTTCCAAAAAGTTAAATCGTTAATTTTCCTATTTTACGATTAAAATAAAATTTAATCGAGCTATCTGTAAAAATATTAATCAAATATTTGTTATTTTTCAAACATTTATTTTTTTAATTTTGAATTTTATTTTTTACGGTTGAAACAAAAACTACGCGTCATATGAAAATATTATTGTTGAAAAATTTGAAAAGTTTTCGCTCTTTTTTGAAAGAGTAAGTTTTTTCTATTCATTTTTTCACAGCTTTTGACGTTCAATTTTTTCTTATTTAAAAATAGTATAACTGTGATAATTTTCTTTTTATGGAAAAAAGCCATGAGGATAAATTATTACAGTCTAATGTTTTCTTAAATTTTCAATAACTTCCTTCATAATAAATGTCCTTTAATGTTTTAAGACTTCTTTTGAAGATACTTTTTAAAATATTTTGCCATCTTATGAGTATAAATCGTGAAAATAAACTGTTATGATATTGCGGAAAAATAGATACAAAATGAGCCCAAGAGCATTAAAAAATATAGATTATTAATGAAGGTTTTGAAAATTTAAGGAAGAATTTAAATATGTTTTATTTTTGAATTATCTACTTGAAAAAAAGACAAATAGACTTCACCCTGGGCTTATTTTCTACAGAATTTTAAGAGCATTAAACATTTAAAAAGAAAAAAATATTAACTCTGTCATATATAAAATTAAGAGAACTTAACCAATCATCAAAAAAGAAGTGTATTCAAACTTTTGGCCTGTACTGTATGAACAGTAGTATGTGCAATTTTAAAATTTTGAAGAAAAAAAAATTGTCTGACAAATTTTGCAAATGCTCTAACTTTTTGAATCTTTATCGAAAATAGGTAGTTAACGAACCCGCTTTTTCAGATTCAGGGGGTCTCAAAACGTGGAGATTTTAAGAAATTCGCCAGAGTCAGTTTCAAAATAAAAACACTACCTTCTCATTAAAACAATAATGTCATAAATAGGCGAAAGTACTCGTAGTTCATTAAAAAAAGATTGAAAAACTTGATATACTTATGATCTACCATTGACTTATCATTCATTTTTTGGCGGGCTTAAATGTTCGTCTAGATCTAGTGAGATGCAGAGAGAGAGAGAGAGAGAGAGAGAGAGAGATTGAGGTCCTTTGACAAAGGAAGATTTACTATCTCATCTCGAAAAAATCTTGTGACAATTGAGAACTTTTTGTTTCAGAGACGCGTCTTTCAAGGTGATACGATGCGCACTCTCCTCTGTTACCTTTCACTATTACTACAGTTTTTTGAACTTCGAAATTGACAATCTATGCCAAAACTGCAGAGCAACTAAATCTAGCTCTAAGCATTATCGAGAAATACAGTCGGAAATCTCCAAGAACCCTGAGCACGTCGACAGAAGCACTGTACGACACGTTAGTGCTAGAGAGCCCCATACGTACCTTATTGTGCTGCATATCTGAACTCAGGACGCAACTTTTATAAAGGATGCTTTCCAATGCAGATACAAAAGTTTTATCAGATAGACCTGGTCCTCTGAACTTTCGACTGCAAACGAAGTAATTTGTAGTGATCCGATTGGTTAAGTATGATCACGGGTCCTTCGAAATCGGGTCAAAGAGGTTATGCACATAAACAAAACCTTTCACCTTAACTCGTACGATCCGCGATTTTACGTCTCATGTCGTTAAGCCGGTCCGTTTCTGGACAAAGGCGCGGAGAAGGTTTCATTTAGCGTATCGAGTCGGTGTCAAATTCACATTGAAACTAAGTATATCCGAATGCACAATGCGACGCAAAGTGTGCTTTATTACCATCTCTGTCATTTTTATGGCATTAGCCCTGGTAAATATCCGCCCCACACTACACAGGAGGGCCAAATCCCGAAAAGACGGCTAAAAGTATAATATATTTTTTAAAAACTTGTGCGCAATTTCTTTTGCTCATGGTAACACTGCTAAATTTGCCGTCCCTGCAGTAACCCGTCTTACATCAAGGGTAGAAGCATAATTAGCTGTAATTATTAATTTTCGCGGGCTTTCACATACAGATGTCTTCGTTTTATCCATTAAAATGGGGCAGATTGCACTGCCAAATATTGAGCCAAAATTTCAATTCCTTTGCCCAAACGATACTTACAGACGTTATTTGATGTATCTCAAATTTCACATAAAGCATAGGCCCTTCCAGCGTTGGATATCAACAGGAAGCGATTAAATTAATTATAACACATATACATCCCTATTCTTTGCTTTAACGGTGAAGTTCTACAAACTTTATTGGGTTGAATTAGAATGTCGTGCGCTTTCTGCTCTGTTATTACAACAGTATTTGATTTTCTGAGTTTAGATGTGTCTTTTCGCTAACCCTTTTTGTTGCTGTTTTTAATTTAAGGGGCGTGAGGTAGCCCCCCTAATGCAGGATGTATAAAGCCCGTGTTAACTTTCTAGGTAGTGCTCTGAATCCGGCCACCTTCGCCGAGTGTTTTTGGATCTGTGTCGATTTTGTTGTTTCTAACGTTTTGGAAATATACCTCTCAGGTACCATGCGTGCTTTTTGCACAGTGAATGACGTCCTACTTTGTTAGAGGCAAAGTATTAGAAATGTTTCTACGTACTTCAACCAAACCTTGTTGCGTAACAAGCTATACGCTCCATGTCGAGGGGACTAGTCTTGGGGGTCAAAGACGATTTTTAAGAAGACTCGAAAATGAATCAATGATCCCTTTGCATTGAAGGCACCTACATGGAACTCTTGTGCTTATGGTTTCTGCGGAGGACTGCTGCGCTTGAGGAACCTACGGAATAATCTTGCTGGGTGATCACTGCACAATTTTAAGTAATGAACACACACGCATACAGTTCCATACAACACCAGGCCAGTGTTTGAAATATGTGCATCTAACTGATGACTTTAGAAGGATCGCTTCCTCTACCATAGTCTCACCGTATTCTCTCCTGCGGTCTGCTGGAGAGGCTGCCTAATGGCAGAGTAGACAGGTGCCGCTTTAAAAAGCAGAACGTAATTTACTTTGCGATAGGTACGCCTGGCACCTGAAAGTTATAGTCTCAGAATGTTGGTAACGACAAACACGCCAAAATACAAAAACTCTCGGAGAAGACGGCCGGATTAGGAGTACTGCATTGAGAATAAACACGGGTGTAGCAAAATAGGCCTTATAGCTTAAGCCCCTGAGGGTGCTTAAGCTGTACGCCTAAGTTTTATAATTTAGCTTTACGAACCCTCCGCCCAGATTACAGCTAACCAATTAACTAACTATCTCTTAGCAATCTAATTATATAAGATTTAAAAAAATTGCATATCAGGTGGAAACTGTAGGCTTTAGACTTTTTTGAGCAGTTAATTCCTGATTTGGACCGCGATTAGAAATGAAGGTGTCATAATCTAAGAAGGATTATGTGCGGCAGCTGTACATGTCGCCAGGGCTTGTACTGCTGGGGGGTACTAGGGTTATAACCCAAGTTACGAGGCTTATAAGCCTCACGCGCACGACAAGTGTGGGAGGTTTATCGCTTAGGGAGCAACTAGAATCCACTATTCGATCAACAAGGTTTATTCACCATACGAGGTGTGTTCAAAAATTACGGTGACTTTTCAATTTTCGCGGGCTACGTACATTCAAGTTTTAAATTTTTTCTTTTTTTGTGTGGGTACATTCGTCACGATCATATGTTCACAGTTTTGACTAAATAGCTCCTGTTATTTTTCTGGCAGAGGCGTAAAAGGTTAGAAGCTTTTGGTGTGCTCAGCGATTTTCTTCTTTCAAAAAAAATAGAGCAAAGAGTTTGCGTTAAATTTTGTGTGAAAATGGAATACAGTGCTCTAAAACTCTTGAAATGTTGACAGTTGCATACAGTGAGTCTACTCTGTTCCAAGCTGTTCCAAGAAGACCGAGAGGATGTCGAAGACGAACCTCGCCCTGGACGTCCCAGCACGTCAACAACAGATGATAACGTTCAAGCAGTGGAAGAAATGGTGTTGAAAAATCGCCGAATTACCATCAGAGAAGTTTCTGAAGATGTTGGCATATCGGTTGGCTCATGCCATGCTATCTTTTCGGATGTTTTGGGCATAAGACGCGTGTCAGCGAAATTTTTTCCAAAACTGCTTAATTTTGATCAAAAGATCCATTGCATGACCATCGCTTAGGAGATGTTGAATGAAATCAATAATGATCCTGATTTTCTCAAAAGGGTTATAACTGGGGATGAATCGTGGGTATATGGTTATGACGTTGAAACTAAAGCCCAATCGTCTCAGTGGAAGCATCCTGAGTCTCCAAGAGCGAAAAAAGCACGTCAAGGTCGGTCAAATATGAAGGTTTTGCTCACTGTCTTCTTTGATTGCCGTGGCGTAGTGCATTAGGAATTCTTACCACAAGGTCGTACGGTCAATAAGGAGTATTACCTTCAAGTGATGCGCCGTTTACGAGAGGCGATACGCAAAAAACGTCCAGAACTTTGGAAAAACAATTCGTGGCTTTTGCATAACGATAATGCACCTGTTCATTCATCGTTGCTTGTGAAAGATTTTCTGACCAAAAACAGCACCACAGTCATGCCTCAGCCTCCATATTCACCGGATTTGGCCCCCAGTGAATTTTTTCTTTTCCTAAAACTGAAGAGACCCATGAAAGGACATCGATTTTCAACGATTGAGGAGATAAAAACGGCATCGCTGAAAGAACACTGATACACACACGTGTATTATATCTGAGGGGGATTACTTTGAAGGGGACAACGTAAATATTGAGGAATAAATGAATATTTTTTGAGAAAATCATAAAGTCACCTTATTTTTTTAACACATCTCGTATACCAGCTAAGCTTCGAATTATATCAGAAATGGGCATTTTCGACCGACGGAAATAATGACTGTCCGTAATTTAGCATGGACCAGAACCATGCTCGGTCGGTAATTGCATTATATCTGTTATAGCTATACTACTCATTCTCTAAGGTCTTATTGACAGTGCTCATCGCCAAAAGAAACCATACGCAGACAGAAAATCATTTATATAGAGAAATTGAAAAATTATGTTGTTCATCCGTTGCTGTAGAAATCAAAGTTTTATTTTAATCTTGAATATAAGTGTCGATACATAGACTGTTAAAATTTTCGGTTGGAAACTTCGACTACATGTATTGGAAGTTTATTTACGAAACGTAAGGTGACGCTACACTATCTAATGTTGTAGTTTCCAAACGCTGTCTTTGGTATGTGACCTCACATGTACTGAAATTTTATAATACAAGTCCAGTGTTCAGGCGAAAAATTAAAAAAAATGTAAATCATTTTTCAGAATACTTGTTCCTGACAAAAAAAATTTTCTGACGGAGCCAAAACTTTTGTTAGTATAGAGTATATAACGCGCGTATGTATGGAATTCCAGGAATTCATAGAACTTAATGACTTCGTTGAGTTCAAAGGATTTATAGAGTTCGCGAAATTCATGAAATTAGATTAATTTAGCAAATTCAAATTATTCAGAGAATTCACAGAATTTACGGTGTTCAAGAAAATCGCAGAATTTACGAAATTTACGGAATTAACGCAATTGATAAACTTCAAGGAAATCAAGAAATTGACGAAATTCGAAGAATTCACTGAGTTCAAGGAATTCACCGAACTGAAGGAATTCATGAATTTCAAGAAATTCACGGTATTCATGAACTTTACGGAATTCATTGAGTTCACAGATATTTAAAGAAATTACGGAATTCACAAAATTCAAGCAACTGACCGAATTCAAGAAATTCACGAAATTCAAGAAATGCAATAAATTCACGGAATTAACGGTATTCACGAAATTAAAAAAATCAGAGAATTTACGCAATTTACGGAATGCACCGCATTCATAAAAATCAGGAATTTAGCGGAATTCCGCGAATTTAATAAATTAAGAACCATAAATCCATGAATGTCGTGAATTCTATTAATTCAGTGAATTTCATGAATACTATAAATTTCGCAAATTCGCAAATTCCGCTAATTTTGGGATTTTATGAATTCCTTGAATTTTACGAATTCCGCTAACTGCTTGAATCCCATAAACTCCGTGAATTTCAAGAATTTCGTGGAATAAATGAATTTAATAAATTTTCGGAATTCCTTAGAATGTATTAATTCCGTGATTCACTTTGCACAATTTTTGTTTCACAAACGTTATAATGTATTGCAATTTCGTCATTCCAATACCATGTTTACCATTTTACCTTACGCTTGCATTGTGGAAGTCTTGTAGAAGATTTCTAGAATTCAAAACATTTGTAACAGTATAGTACACACGTTTTGAAACGGCTTTGAATCTTTCTCAAGATCTTCACGTAGGAAAAATAATTTGATTAAGATCTAAAATTACCGAAGTACAAACTGTTATTTTTTATGTCATAATAAGTTAAAAAAACTAGAAATATTTATCTTTGAAGTACCAATCATGTTTCAAACGGTACATAAGCCTGAGTAATTGAAACTAAATCTTCTGAAGCATTTTCTTTTAAAATCAAAGTATTCAAAATAGAAAGTTGATCCATTTGTATATGTTGTTACAGAGTTAACTCCACAGAGCAACACGCCTAAAGTCCCTGGGCATGCGCGCTTTCGCTTCAAACCTTCTTGGAACCAATCAAATATATCAGCCGCACAATCCATTTTGGGTAAGTAACTTGTTCCTTAAAGCCTTGTAACGAGAGGGTCACGTGACCAAACCTGGTCACTAATAACGCAAAAACTAATGTTTGCACTTGGAACGCAAATAAACAAATTTTGTCTGAAATAAGTATCAGCTACGTCAAAGTAGCACTATCGCAGCAAGTAGACAACTTCGAACTTCTACGGGTCTGTGGGTAATGCAGATTGCATGATTACCGACAGAGAAAGTTAGAAGTTAAACTTCTGCTAAGAAGCCTAAATGTGTCCGTTGATAATCATTATTTTTATGAATAAACTTTTTCTTCCCCCAACTCTTTGCAAGGGCACAAACGATCCTTTCATATTAATTAACATTTCCCGAAAAACATTTCCGCGTTATTTAAACTTTTGTTTTTCAACAATGGGTAAAAAAATATTGATCTTAGGGCTGACTTGATCATCTGTTATACTCTTTACATGACCTCGCGTGTTTCGCTACAGTTACGCTACATAGCAAACAGATCTACTCATAACAGCCATAACACTTAAAGAAGTAAACTCAATTTATAAAAAAAACGGGCCATTATTAAGTCTAATGTCAGCAACTCGATTGTTCTAGAAATAGGTTTGCATGCTGACTCACCTCATTACCAGCGCTTGCGCTCCCCGCAACCAAGTCAACCTTCTACGAGTGAAACGTCATCGAGGCGACGACGCGAATTTTCTTTGAGCCAAAGAAGCCAACCAGCCAACCAAACTGCGTTAGGTAAGTAATTTGTTTTGAGTCACTCGTTACAGGTACGTTACGTAGCAAAAAAATTAACTTTGTACAGTTATATCTTTAGGAACCAACTATAATATTCTCGCAACAATTTATATTTTCAATGTGACACTTAATATACATTTGGTTGAAATTCAAGTATTTTATTAAAAATACGACTTGTTTGATAGTCTTATTTTCGAACTTATATGTTTGGTTGAAGAGCATTTATAAATGACGGCATAGTTTCTATAGCAGCCCGCTTACAGATGTAAAAGGAATCGGTAAATTTTAGGTTATAGTCAAGATTTGAAGGTTCCTTGAGGGTTCGGTTCCAGACTGGATCCTTTCATTTCTTAAGGACTCTGGTCTGACACCTAACCTTTTAAATTCTCAAGGGTGTAGGTGCGAACCCGGAAACATTCATTTATTAAAATAGCTTAAAATCTTAAAAAATATTTATAAAATTTATGAATCCTTTGAAGTAATTGTGGGTCCTGAAATCGCAATGCATAATTTTGTACTTGCACCCACTGTCTTGTACGATCACGATACCTGGACATAACAATAAAGTGACTGAAGTAAAATTGTAAACTGTGGACGATAAAATGCTAATGGACAGAGCAATGCGAGGATTCTCAAAAAATTTAGTAATAATTTGTGTCATACTTGGCAAATGTAGATTGTCGATCAACATCTAGATCGTTTGGATCAGATGTGATGAGTTTTGTATATATCAGCCATCTTCCCACAGAATCACCAAGAAAGCGAGAAAATGACTGGATGCCATTGTCTTCTGAAAGCAATGAGGTTTTGACTGCACACGAATTAGCAAGTCAACTAAATAATTTGGGTTCTACGGAACATTTATATGGTGGGGACTTTGGACACCATACATCTATGCCAACGACTTCTTCAGAACGTAACTATTCCATTTTCCGTCATTTTGCCTTTTTAAATGAAAAATTGAACAATTTATTTATTGTAAGTAAATTGAGATATTTTTTTTAAACTTTTTGTTGTCAAAAAATTATATTTTCCTTGGAGATGTATCAGTTATTTATAAATTCAGCTGTTAGGTTGAAAATTGATCTATTTTCTAAATTTTTTTTTCAATTAATGTTTTGTTTTAGGAATCAATCTTTTTTAGTTGAAAAGTAAATAAGTTTATAGGAAATTCTTGCTTTTAGAATCAAATGTCATAATTTTTAGCAAAGGTAATTCTCACGCATTACCCCCAAAATCTAAACATTGAAGGAGTAGGAGCCTCTTTTACAGTCGTTTCCTTTAGAGTTCGAGTGTACATAAAGCGCAATGCTCCACGATTGTAGGGCATCTAAGGTTTGATAAATTTTAGATGAAAAGTATTATGGTAGGCGGGGCATCGAGAACCCATAAAGTTTTTCAACGATTAATTAGCTTAACTTATAGATGAAAGATTGAAACTATGTGGTCTAAATCTGAGGCTATTGTCACGATTTTTCTAAGCCATGCCTTTAGATGAAGTTGAGCTTCCAAAGTCGAAATATTCTTGATTTTAATTTTTAAACTTCTCACTTCATAATCTTTCCAAGGATTCTTAAAAAAAATGTGACTCTTTTTACTAATAAGAGATATACCGGGTTCTAATCGTGTACAAAATTACGAAATTTTGCCGGCGTTTCGTGAACTCTCTACGGTGAATGTGATTTGTCAGAGCGCCCCACCATGGGGACTGGCCGCACCTGATTGGCCAATCGAATCTTTTTGTCGTTTTTGTATGAATCCCTATGTGTTCCTTTTTTTTAAAGAATGAATTAGGTTTCAAAGTGTACTCAGACTTAATTAAATCAAACTGCGAATTGCGTGACATGCTTTTCTTATTGCACGTATTCAAAATTAAACCTTCATCCATTGTTCTTTGTTCATACAGAATTAAGTTCGCAGGGTAGTCGACATTCTTCGAGCCAAAAAAGCCAACGTTCTTCGAGCCAACGAAGCCGACCAGCTGACCAACCTGCGTTAGGTAAGCAATTCTTTTCAAGTGGCTTATTATAGATACGTTACATCAATGCGAACGTTTATTATTCCACATCAGTTTTAAAATAAAAAATAAAATTTCTTCACAAAGTTGTTTCCTTGCATGGAAATATTTTTCTATTAATTTTGATAAGACTAGGTTCTTTTAAGTACATTCAAAGGATTGAATTTCAAAAGACTTGATGTAAAATGACAGTATCATTCTTCATTATTCTTTAAAAATTTAAAAATTCTATGTTTGTTTGTAAATTTGTCTTTTTTAGTTAAAAATACAACCGTTTGGTTCAAATTTATGTAATCTCTCTAAAATTCGTCTTGTTTGTTAGTAAAATTAATCTCTTTAATATAAGATTAAACTCACTACATGTTTTATACAGCAATAATCATTTTTGGATGATAAGCCATTACATAAAAAATAATGTTTTTAGTCGTACATCCTCGATTTTGTTTTTAAATCCTCTCACGTGGTATATAATCTTTAATGAATCAAAGATATTTCTTTAAGTGGACATTGGATGCAGAATTTCATAGGCTTTCTCATGGTTAAAAAAAATTCTGCCATTTTCTGTAAAGGACGAATCACGTTTGAAATTTTAAATAAGCTTAAATAAATGGAACTGCAACTTCTGTGGCATACCATTCCGAGTGTAAGTATTTACAATTAAAAATCTATGCATTTTTGTTTGTTTTTGTAGAATCGAGTTTGAATGTTGACTCCCCTCGTAACCCACGCTTGCGCTCGCCTCAGACAAGCTTGCCTTCCCCAGGCCAACGAAGCCGACCAGCTGACCAATCTATGTTCGGTAAAAACGTTGTTTTTAAGTTACTTATTTCTAAAAATATAATATAATTTATTATTACACCATTAAGCAATTTCAATTTCTGGGTAGGCGTGACTCACTCGGTAGGGGAAAGGAGAAGTGTGTGGAAGGGATAGAGAATTTTCAGATTGATCCAGAATGCTCGTGTTATTTATGTAAATAACACATTCGTTCCGCAGCACTTCTCCAACCCAGGTTACTGATCAATCTCTCTAGCAATCACCCCAAGCGAAGATCCTCACGAAGTCGTTATGTAAGGTTCCCCACTTGGGTCCATTAGTGGCCAAGGTCTTTTATTTCAGGCGTCATTCACTCTACTGACACTCTTTTTATTAACTATTTGCCGTCATACTCTCCTGTCCTGGCATACTTATCTAGCTTCGTGTATGTCCATGCATTTTTTCATGCAGGCTCTCGTGTTTCTGTGAATTCTCATGCCTCTTCTAACTAGGGTCTGATTCACGCATTCTAACCATTCTTTCCGCGGTCATCCTCTAGGCACGCTGCCATTTACTTTACCTTGATACACTTGTTTCGTTAGTCGTTCATTTGGCATTCTCTCAACATGTCCGAACCATCTTAACCGATTTCTTTCCCATGTGTTTACTAGCGTCTCTTCTGCACCACATTCTTTTGGAATTATCTCGTTTCTTACTTTGTCCATCAGAGTTTTCCCGCATATTATGCGCATGAATCTCATGTCATTTGTGTTAATTTTACTCTCATCTTTTTCTTGATAAGTCCATGTCTTGCTCCCGTATAGTACAGTTGGTAATTTAACATGATATGTCACAATAATTTTTCTCAAGTCAACGTGACACTTCATTAGTAAAGTAGAAGTCCGATGACATGCCGTCCGATAATTTTTATCGAAAAGATTTATGACGAAAATTCGACTTATTTTAAGGCGTCACAAAAAGAAGCATAGGCAATTTGAAATTAAGGCTTACATCCGAACTTTAAATTAAGGGAATTAGATTCCTGAAATTCCGTTCGCGACTATTTGAAACTCTGGGAGGCATGACCTGAAATTCAGGTGTATTCGCTCTTCAATTAAGAATATCTTTATACTGAAAGCTAGTGTAACCTTAACTTAATACACTATCCTAACTGAAATTAATGGTAACTTTTTATGTTGAATTTCGTTCCAAGTAAATCGCATTTGCGGCATTCGTTGGTTTTCTTATTTCATCAAAAGAAAAAGCAGTTGAAGCTCATCGATTGCTGGTAGAAACTTATGTTGAACATGCTCCAGTGATTAAAACATGTGAGACATGGTGTCGTCAATTTAAAAGTCGAATTTTCGATTTAACAGACAATGAACATCCTGGTGCAGCGAAAAAGTTCGAAGACGAGGAATTGCAGGCGTTATTGGATGAAGACACAACCCAATCGCAACAACCATTTGTACAAACACTAAATGTGATCCGAGAAGCAATTTGCCAACGTTAAAAACCCATGGGAAAAATCCAAAATTTTCGAAAATGGGTACCACACCAACTGAACGATAGACAAATGGAAAATCGAAAAACCATTTATGAAATGCTGCTTGAACGGTTCGAAAGGAAATCTTTTCCGCATAGAATTGTCAAGGGGGGCGAAAAATGGACTTATTTCGAGAATCCGAATCGGAAAAAATTATGGCTTTCACCTGGCGTGGTCAACCCATCGACTTCTAGGCCAAATCGCTTTGTGCGTAAGACAATGCTCTGTGTTTGGGACACTCATTCGCAGAGGCGCGCTTCGCCAATTTTCAAGAAGTCGAAAAATGGCTCGTCGAATAATTTGCCTCGAAAGAGAAAAAGTTTTTAGATGGTGTCCTGAAAGGTGGGCAAAATGTGTAGAATCTAATGGTCAATACTTTGAATAAAAATGTTTTGAAATTCCCTTGATGATTAAGTGGAGTCTTTATTGAAAAAACCGGCAAATTTCAACTAACACCCCTAGTAAAAACTAGGAGTTTCTCACGCCTTATCGACACTCCTTAAGCTGTTTTTATATGATAGTTATTCGTTTTAGAAAATATACAAGTTGGGTTCAAACTTGTAAGAAAATGCAGGAAAAGTAGGACAAATGGGAAAACGGTATATTTGGGGCAGATGCGGTCAAAAATCTTCAGACAATTGTGTTCCGTAATATAATGAAAGGGCGCTCAAGTTGCGAAGTTAAAAGTTTTGTAACAATTTAATGATTTTGATGGGTTTAATAATCCAAATATTGGCTAATAACTGGAACTGATTTTGCTGCAGCACTTTTTTAAATCCGTGAAACGAAAACTCCTCGAATGATGGAAATAGTATCATAGCCGACACTCACCAACGTGACATGGAGTATTGGAGTAGGATGCGACTAGAAGAAATAGCCACGAGCTGTGTAGTAGCGCCAGCGTCCTGTAACGTCATGCAAGGTAGCACGAATTTGAAATTCAGGAAAGGTGTATTCCTTCATTTTAGGTGACGAAAGCCTTACAGGTTATTTCAGGTTGCTTTCAACTTACTTTCAGAACTGAACATTGAAATTTAGGAGGATACTTTACTTTATTCCAGTAGGAAAATGCTGATTTCTCATTCAAGAAAAGTTAGTACAGTATTCAAGATAGTTTGCACACTTAAATTCAGGTACTTCCTTAATTCAAGTCAAATCTGAAATTAAGTCGGACATAACTTTAAGTATTTATTTTTACTGTTGACTTGCGCTATTTTGCTAATGATTTGCGCCCATGATTTACGCACGCGCACACCTAATATCGTACTACTAGAGAAAGCATCCGATAAGTTTGCAATTCCTGGAATTTTACGCCCCTACAACCCCGAAGTTAGAAAGTTATCGGACTTTTACTGTATATAGTATATCAGTTTTAAGTCGCATTGAATGTTCTCTAACAAAAAGTTTTTCATGCATGGAAATATTTTTTCATTTTATTTTTAGTTTGTTCAATTGCGTTAAAAGGAGTGAATTTCAAAATGGATGATCAAAAATTGCATTATCTTTAGTGAAATTCAGAAATACGTTAATTTTGGTGGCTTTCAAAGTAAATTGAAAAGACCTCACCGAAAAATGAGGCTAAACATTTTGTTTTTATTGATATTAAAAGAGTTATAAACAATCAAAAATTATTCAAAGACCAGTCTAATCATACCAAGTTCAACGGTTCTATATTTGTCTGCAAATTCGTCATTTTTAGTCGAAAATTCAACCACTTAATTAAAATCCATTTATTTGATTGAAAAGATGTCTTGTTTGGTATTAAATTAAAAAAATATCAACTACTAGATGTGTTCTATAGATTCATTATTTTGGTTGCAAACTCACATCTTTGGTAGAAAATTTATCTGTTTTGTTTGGTAATTGATTTTTTTTAGGTAACAATTTAACTATTTCTCCGTATTATGTCTCAATATTGTTCTCCTTTTGTGACGCAGCACCATGAGGCACTTTTTGGTAAGATATCGATAACTTTCCACAGAGTATGACTAACATCATCAGGCGCGCTTGCGCTCGTTGCATAGTGACCAAACTTCTCCGAACCTACCTTCTCTGCTCGAATTTTTATCGAGAAACTCAAAACACAAACCCATTATATGCCAATTTTACACTTTCTTAATATGCTCCAGTTTAAAATCTGAACAACTATTCTAAATAAAAAATAAAAATAATCATGAAAGCAGACCTTTTAGACCTTTTTTAGCAAACAATAATATTATGTTTGTGAAACTCAGAACTGCAAAAGACACATTTACTTCATATCATTAATAATCATCAGCATCTATAATTAATTTGCATAAAAAAGAAATATCTTATTTATCCAATATTAATTTTTTCGGAACTTTGACTGTAAGAGCTAGAGCTACCTAGTTGCTGATAATTATTGAATAAGTAATCTGTCTCATTACGTAGGTAGTAGATCCTAGCGAGTTAAAAAGTCGAGTTTTATGCTGAAGCAGATTTAAAAATAAGCCTGTGTTGGAGCAGTATAGAGGACACCTTTTCAAAAAGATGATTTGCGGTGCCAACTGTATCTCATCGTAGAATTACCGGAAATAAAAAAGCAAAATAAAAATTATTAAGACATAACTTTCTCTCACCCGTGATGTCGTTTTTTTTTATTTAAAACTTTTTGTGGACATTTGAAGTAAAATTTACGATTAAGAAATAAACAAAGATTAATGAAGATCAAAAATTAATTATCATTAAAATTAACAGAAATCATCACAATCAACAGAAAATTCTATCGAATATTATCACAAAATCACTGGGCGACAACTGCTCGATAATTTTGTACTATTAGAAAATGAAGAAAATCGATTTTTCAAAAGATGCAAGATCCTGCTCCCCCGTTAAGGTACATTAACCCTCCGCCGTCCACGCTATTTTTACTTCCTCCGCCGTCCATGTGGGACCAAAGCAGTTGGCATCATATGAGGTAACTTTTTTTGTGGGAAAGAATGACGCGTCAGCTTATTTCTTCTCGATAAAATTAAACCTCGAAAAATCGCGTGGGTCACGTATGACCCAGGTGGACGGCGGAGGGTTAATATCCCGGAACGTTCTGGGACTGTTCCTGGAATGTTCCGCGAGAACCTTCGCAACTTTCCAGAACCGTTCTCGGCACGTGTAATATGTCCGCCGCTTGGGAACGTTCCACGAACGTCCTATTGAGACTTGAGCAGAACCTTCCCCGTTCTTATTCCTGTTAACAACAATAATCCATTATGAGCTGACACTGATTTTAACCTACCACTAACGCTTTGCGCTATATTTTTTCATCCTAATAATAATAACGGTCATTTATGTATATAACTTTTCCGAAAAGTGTAAAGTTTGCACCGCTTGGAAACGTTCCAGGAACTTTCTGAACAGAAATTAGCGTTACTGTCATTATTATCAATAAATATCGCATAAACAATAAGAGATAGGTCAAAATCAATTTTAGTTTATAATATTAATATTTTATTATAGTATACTATATGCGGTATGCAAATCTAAAAAATAACATACATTTATTTATCTCTTACGGTTTACGAAATAATTCTTGTTGAAAATAACAATAATGGAATGTCCTCTTCGGTTCGGAATTGAACATTCTTGGAACGTTCGACAGGAACGCCTCAACGGTTTTCGCGAAACGCTCGTCGAATGCTCCGTGCTATTAACGTATGTAGTTATTTGTTAATAATCTCGCTTTGTCACAAAATCACCAAAAAATACAATAAGTTACCAAAACAATCTACAGTTAAAAAAACTCTGTTAAAGCAAAGACTAGGAGGAAATTTCACTTGTCAAAAATCATAGCTTTAAAATTGGCTAAAGAGGTTAGCATTTTTTTGAAGCGCGATATTGTGAAAAATGAGGGTGGTATCCCATTTTGTAACTAGCTGTTCTAACGAAGTGGGACGATTGTCGTGTGTTCTAAAGCCTCGCAAGGGCTGTTGCTCTTGGAACAAGGTGTGAATAGAGAACATGGTGCGAGAAAAATGGAAACTCTTAAGGGACAAATTAGAAGCTTCCATTTAAATTAGCTGTTCTAGTGAAAGTTCAACTAAAAGTAAAATTAGATAAACGAAAAAGTTTCTTCTTCATAAAAATACGTATTTTTAAAATTTTGGTTTCCAATAGCTAAGTTATCACTGAGGCAATATTTTTACTCGATGTGTTAGAAATTCAAAGCATGTAAAATGAAATTTAATGTTGTACTTTTTAGTATTAATGTGTATAACAAATTTATTTTTATTCGTCCAATTTGAATCTTGAATCTAACTAACAGATATTTTCCCGCTGTACACGAAATTGATCAATCTTAATTTTTTTTACAAAAATAGGTTCTAACCGAGCGACAGGAATCCCTGGAGGACATGAATTCATACATCCACTTGAGGATATTATTATTCCTGCTGGTAGCAGTTTCTTTTTCCCAGTACCAGGCGGTCACGTTCTAACTGGAACTCTACACTGGTCCTCATACAAGAATGGTATTCCCAGCTGGTTGCCAGTAACACAGTTCATTGAGAAAGTAAATTTACCCGAGCCCGTGTTTTTATACATGTATCGTTGGAGTTCCGCTTTTTTGAAAGCGAACTTTGAAAAAGAAGTCCCTATAAAAAATGATCCTGATATTCGACGACACAAGTGTTTTGTAACAACAGATATCGCTCTTTACGAAGCAGACCTTGTGCAACTTCCTTTAAAAGAAAAAATATATTGGCCGCGAAGGGCAGCCATTTATGTACGAGTACCAGGAAACATTTTCATTTATGCGGGGTTGTTGAAGCCTCTTGAAAGGAAGGATGCACCAATCTGGATTAATTGAGGAAATTGGATGGGAGGCACGACCTTGAGATCAACCAGATATTTTTGTTATTGTATTTTACTAAAAATAATTTATACAATATTGTTGCATAAAATTAGTTGAAAGTCACTGTTTTGATAAAAAAATGAGCTGTCTTTTTGAAAATGTGTCTTGCTGGCTCGAAAAATAATCTTTCCTCGGTCTGCCTCCGACTATGCTGCTATTTACTTTACCTAGATATACTTGTTTCGTCAGAGATTCATTTTTCATTCTCTCAGCATGCCTAAATAATCTCCACAAATTCCTTTCATTCCTGTCAAATAGTATTGTCTATACTACCTTCTTTAAGGATTCTGACGTTACTTTCTCAATAAGCCATTTTTACTAAACCTGATAACAATAAATAATAAATTCAATATACCATGTTTATAGTTTTCTAAAATAATAAGATGAAACTTTTCTATTCTTCTCGGCCTATCTTCTTCAGTAGACGAAGATAATTACTTTTGAAATTTGGCGTAAATAGCGGCTTGTGATATTGGATGATCAGGCATTTTTAAAAGACGCATTGATGAGGCTAAACAGTCGGAAACTTCCCATCGACCGGTTACGCGTCGGAAAAGAGCGTAGACATTTCCTGATATATAAGTGATTAGGCATGTGAGTCTTTAAGCTATTTAAATAAATTATTGAATATAAAGACATGGTAAATAAAACAAAAATTTTTGAACATTTATAAAATTTAAAAGATATTTATACAATTAAACATATATCACAGACCTCAATTTTTGTACGCTGAACAAAATATGCACTGGAAAATCGGTTACTTTACAGGTCATGGAAATCGGATAACCTTCGTCATTCGATGGGAATATGTCTGTTTCCATTAAAACAGGTGCAATTGTGCATGGAGATGCGTTTTTTCCTGTATAAAAGTGGTAAAAGTTTTGCAGTGTTTTTGTCGTTTTAGTGGAACATTAAATGCCTTTTCTAACTCTTTGGATCCATGCTTGTAAACCAAATTGGTTCATACATAAAGTGTAAGAACCCTTCCATCAACACGATAACTACAAGGCTGCTTCTTGTTAATATTTATTATGGGTTCGTTTTCCCTGATAAACTTCCACATTATTCGAGTGCTGATTTTCACATCTGAGGATCTTGAAGAAAATGGCGAGGCACTTATAAATACATTTTAATTCATATTGCATGCTTCTGCATCTGCTTGAATAAAGTTCTGCAAAATGGAACATCGCTTTATGTAAACGTGGAAATTAACTCATGAATCAATAAGAACTGTAATAAATCCCAAAGTTTCATTTCAAGAATTTAAGTGGTGGTCAAAATAGTCTTTACAATCTATAGCAGAGGTAGTTGAACTTTGAATGATTAAATAAAAAAGATGTGTGACCCGAGACACTGAGAGATTCTGCTCAGCAGAATAAACTTTTCCCAACTTGAAACTAGTTTGAATGAATGTACACAAAATCTCCTAATGAGATACGACATCTTTCTATATTAATTTTATTTATTGGATGGGTATCTGCTCTAAAAAAAGAGATTTCAAAAGAAACTATCAACCAAAAATTATTTTTCTTCGGTGCACTGAATTTTAATCACTTATACCTATGAGCAAATTTACAGTGCTCGAGAATTCACAAAATGCGTTACAAGACTCAATTGAGATAGTTTGTTCGTCTGAGGTTAGGGGTAAAATCATTTAATTAAAAAATGGTAAGACTACAGGTGTAGGCAATGATAGCGCTGGAATGCTCAAATACAGTGGCGAGTACATACCTCACAGGTTGTGTGAATCGATACATTTACATAAAGAAATAGGAGAAGTTACAGACAACTGAAGAAAAGCGATTATAGGACTAATATATAATGGAAAAGGAGACTAAAGCAAATGCAATAATGACAGGGGTATCAGCTTTTCAAGTACCGAAAGTAAAATATATTTAAAAATACTTATCTATAGGGCGATGCAAATAACCGAAGAAAAGTTATATGAAGTACAATGTGGATTTTCACCAGGAAGGCCATGCATTGATCACATATTTAGCTTAAGACAGATCACAGAACAAGGTTTGGGACTAAGAAAAAAAGTTATCTGCCGATTTGTTAATCGAGAAAAAAGCCTTTTGACAAAGTCAATAGAAGTAGTAAACTTTGAGAAGTCCTGAAAATGTACAGCGTCAATTCATGGCTGCTACAAGCAATAAAAATAATACATATGATGGTAGCAAAGTGAGTGTAATTGTTAATGGGAAACTGACTCTGATTTGACATTATGCAAGTTGTTATGCAAGGATGCGTTATGTCCTCATTGCTGCTTATGATATGAATGGACAGGTATCTAAGAATGGCCCTCTTTGGCAGAGTCAATCAAAGAATTTAAATAAATTATAACACGTCCCTCTCAGCCTTCTATCAGAAGGTTTATCGAAAAACAAATTTAAACTCAAATAGTTAAAACATTAAACAAAGTAACACAACCGAGTTGGCTCCATTTCCGATAAAGCGGCATGGGTACTAAAAAGCTGAAAATCTCATGCATGAATAGAAAACAAATGGGAACATGCGTATTGAATTAATTAAAAGAAGGCCCATAATTAGAAGCTATTAAAGTAATCATGTTTTCCATTACAAATTTCACAAACTTTAAACCGAGAAGGTCAAAAGCCGTCTCTGTTTCTCTGCT
Organism: Belonocnema kinseyi; assembly: GCF_010883055.1. Lineage (NCBI taxonomy): Eukaryota > Metazoa > Arthropoda > Insecta > Hymenoptera > Cynipidae > Belonocnema > Belonocnema kinseyi. The sequence goes on along the minus strand of NC_046657.1, from coordinate 29,769,728 downwards.
CAATTCCAAAAGAAAAATTATCGTAAGACCGCAAAACGGAAGGAAAAAAAATTATATTTTGGCATAATTAAATTATGAAAAAAATGCCCTTGCCTAATTCATTCTTTTGACGGATGACAAATAGACCGCACTACAAAAACTAATAAGTTAATACCCAGGGCGTGTGGGTCCGCTTTGGAACTAATTGTAAATCATGCCAAATTATTTAAGACAATCGCAAATTTACTAAAAAATAATCTTATTTGCACAAAACAAAATACGACGTTGATACAGAGGTCTGACTAGGAGTATCAGTCGAGCAACGTGCTTCTTTTTACCAAACTTAAACGACGCACAGGAAGGATGATATCGCCTAAATACTTGGCGCAACTGCGCAACGCGAACCGCAATGGTTCGCACCCCAAAAGATTTCGACCTTCAGATTTAGCACGCTCGCCTGTGCCGTGTAAAAACTTTCCTCTGTACTTTAACTACGTTGTTCAATCATAATTGCGCCCACGGCTAGCTATCAATAAGTTGGCCCGTCCTGTCCATTTACTGTCGTCATTGAAATGAATGGCCCCAGATTTCCAGGCTCCTGTTCCTTCCTACCACTCCTACCGTGCGTCTCGTTGAATAGTCATATAACAGAACAAAAACAGCAAACGAATTAATAAATGGACCGAGTCCTATGGCCGAGCAAAAAAGAATTTGGCTCTTCAGTTTCAAAGAAAATAACTTAAAAAATAATAATTAGTCAAGAATTTTACAATCAGGTCAGAATACTGGATTTATAAAACGATAATTAAATTGAGGCCTTCCAGTATCAACCCCCATTCAGACCCCGTAATTTTAAAACGGGCATTCACGAAAAGAGGAAAAGCTGCTTACATACAGTAAAACAAAAACAACACATAGGTAATTATCAGTATAAAAACTGCAACATTACAGAATGTTAAGCGAACTGAATACAAAGAATGAAGAATATGAGCCTCAAAATTTACGTCAATAAAACAAAAATTTAGGTCAGAAATACGAACGAGACCTCTCATTATTACCAGTAATTTACTTAGTATGTTGGAAGATTAAAAATTCAATTTGAAACAAAAATATCGAATTTTCTATTCCATGCAAAAAGTGTTTCAAATAAATACAGTTTTGCTCTATAGGAAAACTTTGTATTAGAACCAGGAAACGACTATAGGGCGAAATAATATATAATTAAAATATTTGTCGAGCGAAATCAAGGAATCGAAATTTCAGTCCAGAATATAGTGCGAACAACCTTAATCTAAAGGCAGAGATTGTGATACAGGCTTTTGTACTTGAATCGATTAAAAAATTTAGCTTCTATCCATGGGCGGATTAAGACCTTTCGGGGCCCGGAGCTAAAATAACGTTGGGGCCCCTTTAAGGCGGCTGGACTTAACATTTTACTTTCATTTAAAATTAGTTCATGATAAAAAAATTCAAAAATTTAATTGAAATAATTTTTTTAAAATTTTTTTTAGGACTTTATTATGTTTGTTTATAAGCGGGTTATTTTACTGTATATTATATGTTTTACTTGGGGAGAAGGGGGCCCCCACTAGCGTGGAGCCCGGTGCTTCAGCACCACCAAGCCCTCCCCATGATCCGGCACTGCTTCTATCATTATATGCATTTCTGATTGTTCATAATGTAAATAAATATCTATAGGTAACTACAAATATTTAACACAATTGTTCTATGTTGTCCTGATTCTGATAATTGACTTATTATTCTTAAGGGACGGATTGTAATATAGTCCTTTTACGTAAATCGGATCAAAGCTAACTTAGCATATTGTAGACACTTCCGATTGTATATATTTGAAAATTTCAATTACTGTGAAACTTTTATAACATTTTTATAACATAAATAAATGGCTATAGGTAACTATAATTGTTTATCAATATTTGTCTATGTTGCATATTATTATTGCGGTGATCAGGTAACATCTGAGCGTTACGTAGTCAGTTGATTTGCTAAAGCAGTATGCAGAGCTTCGATGAGATGATTAGACGAATTTAACATGATGCCATCCATTATCAGCCGATATACCCTCGTCTGGTCGTCACCTATTTGAAACAATTTTCATATGTATTTGATATATGGAATTGCCTTTTTAAGGTTCTTCGACAAATACTGATTATTGCCCCCAATTTCTAGAAAAAGTATAAAACACTTTACTCTGTCGCTAGACTTTTTAGATGTTCTTTCGCTCTGCACTTTAAAGTGTGTTTGAAAAAATATTCTAAAGACATAGCGAAAAAAAACTAAAACCTCTAAAGCTTCCTTAATATCCTCATTTTACCTAACAAATATTATATCTTAATATTTGTTTTATGTGTAGCGCTTTATTTTTTGAGCTAAAAGTTTGTCAGCAAAGCGAAAAAATATTTAGTCCTAATATTTTTTCACAAACGAGGGATTGAAAATACACCCTTCAAATTCGAGCTTTCTATTTTGACGCAAAAATGATTGGAATCACATTCTTTTTTATTCTGTATACACCATTATATCGAAAGATTAAGCACCGCTTAAGAGAGAAAAATATTCAGTTACAATACTTGTTAACTAAAGTGAGGGAACCGGATTTTAAGGTCAGAACATAAAAATACAACTGAATGTAAAACTATCAAATTTAAATTTATACTTCAATTATTTTTAGGGGAGGAAAAAATCATTTCTTATAGGCAAAACAATTGCTGCCACGTCTCATCGATGTAAATCATAATGATTGCTGTGACCGACATATTTTTTATCGTCAGACAAATCGTCTTTCCATATAGGGTGTAGCTTCTTCAGAATGCCAAACTCCAAAATGGATTTCTTTTTTGATGAAAAGTATCCAGCATGTTTTTAATAGAGATGTTTGTCAGTTTCTCAATGTGTCACATTAAAATATTTTTCTTCACCCAGTACGGTCAAGTGCCCGCGATTTCTCTGGAATTCCTGAACATTTTTTTGTGGTAACATGAGTATAAGACAGCTTATTTAGAAGCTTTCTTGGTGCCGAACATGTTTTTTCTAATGCTTTTTTAACTTGTTCAACGGTCACATCAACTATTTTAGGATTAATAAAAATTCTCAATGTTTTTTGAGTCCCGTAAGCGTCCTGGGGTTTTCAATTTATACAATTGGCTCCAAATAAAGAAATAATTTCGCTGCATCATGAGGTACGAGGGTGGATTGATAAGTTTCCGGCCTGATCAAGAAAAACAACGTTTTTAAGAATTTTTTTTTTTATTTCTCAACATAATCTCCTCCAAGGCTGATACA
>NC_046657.1:29749337-29766346 GCF_010883055.1 Belonocnema kinseyi | reverse complement strand
GCTATCTAAGGATGGTACTATAGAACGCCACCTCAAGGTAGGCCTAGTGGCGCCATCTCTTGGTCAGGCCGGAAACTTATCAATCCACCCTCGTATTTTAGCTTTCCTCACTAGGGATCCTTCTTATTTTGCTTGATTAAGGTAATCATTCCTACTCCTTAGTTTAGTAAGAAGTATGTGATAGCCATCACCGAGACTTTGTTTTCGTTTAAATCGGCAAAGGAAGAGGAATATTCTTTTATCATGTATGGTGCAGTGGATTTCAATGCTTTCATTTAAATGTTTTCACTGACACTCCTCATGTGGCATATTATTATATTACAGACGCATTTTAGAGTTCGGGTATCTCTCGTTTTAGTTTCAAGGTCATTAATCATAGATGAACTTATCGAATCTCAGGGTAACTTAAAAGACGTCTACGATTTTCTTCCCAATGAAGTTGTCCTTTTATTGTCAGTGGTGTTTCCTCTACCTCTTGTGCATTGTCTATTTCTGGAATCCAATTTCATTTATTCATTTCCTGCCTATCTGCCTGCATTATAATATCCGCTACATCAATATAATTTGATTGGGGTCTTTGATCTCCTCAAGGTACTAGATCATTATCAATTGAATTATATACTTTATAATTCATCCATTCTTTTTCTGCTCTTAATAAAATTAGGATTTCCTCGTGGAAATATTGCAAAGAATTATCATCATCCAGAGGTGGTACATTTATTTCAAGGACTATGGAAATCCCATTGAAAAAAATTCGTGCTGCATTTTCGAAAAACTTCAGGCAATCAGTTCTCCGTTTCAAAACAAATGACAGCACATTTTGTCGTCCTTGAAGCAGACAACACTGTGAACCTTAAGGGCATCCTGAAAAGATACATTTTCATTAGGAACTGTATTGACCAAACGTGCCGACTTTAAAAAAGCTTGCAGTATCTGGCGCTCAGACTTTAATTTCGCCCTGTAATATGTAAGCTTCTGGATCAAACGCACTTGTTAATTAAGTGGACTTTAACGTAAATTACGTGTAATAATATACTTTTTAAGACTTTTTAAGGCTTTCTAAGACCAGTGAGTCACACATTGTTGAGGTATTCAGACTCCTTGCGAATAACTAGAATCGTTTTTGTTCAAATTTCATGAAACTTTATATTTATGGTCTGTATTTATGGTCTCTGTAATTTAAAGATAAATTTAAGTTTTTTTTCAGTGAATTTTTCGGGCATTGATTCAGGAAAAATCAGATCAGAATAAGGATACAAGGCAGAATTTTGAACTTCGCGTGCGTGCTCGGCGATCTCAAGAATTTCGTAAGCCTCAAATTCATCAACCACAACTAATTATTTTTTAGAACTCATGAAATATAGTAGGGTACGATCTATCAGAAAATAAAATAATTATATTCAACTATAATCCAAATAATTAAACTTTTGCACCAAGAAGATAAATTCTGCATACAATTTCAAATAGTTTATTTTATAGTCCATAAACTATTTTTATTTTAAATAAAAGATATTGAGAATAAAAAAAAAAAATTTTTAAACAGGAAAAAAATTTAATTTTCCAGCCGAAAATAATAAATTTTCTGCAAAAGATTTTTATTGATGATTTCTTACTGAAAGTTCAACTCTTTTGTTGAAATTTCATATTATTTGTTTGAAAATGCATTGCTTTTGGTAGAAAATGTATGTTCGTTAAAAATAATCAGTTCCGGTTGAACTTAACTCTTTTATTTTAAAACTCGTCTTTTTCAGACATTCAACTTTTAAATTGAGAACTAAAATTTTTTTAAGTCTAAGTATCAACTGTTCGAGAAAACCTACGTTAGTAGATTAATATTTCTAATGATAACCTTATTATTCTACAAATTTAGGTGATCATGTTGTTAAAGAAACTCTAGACAATACCTGTTTAAAGAGTGATGTTCCTAGCTGAGTGCATTTAAAAAATACCAATAAGAATGTACATTAGCATAGGCGCGTTTTTCTAATCGTGTCTACTATGTATTTAGTTTTTTTACATTCTCATCAGAGAAGGTATTAGTTTTGTTTAAAATTTGACGTACCCAGTTTTGTCAAATTTTCACGTTTTGAGACTCCCTGAATTGCACTTGGCATTGGCCTTTGGTGTACTCCTTCAGTGTCCTAAAATAAAGGTCCAGTTCGTTATCCAGTTATTTTGGATAGAAATTCAAAAAATGGAGCGTATTTTGAAAATGTTTGAGACCACTTTTTTCAATATTCAAAAATTTTCTCTACAGATATTCATAGTATTCTAATAGACGTACAGTTTATCCTAATTACTTTTTTTATCAAACTAAAATTTACTAGAGTGGTAGCATTTACAAAATTCTATAAAACATACTAAAATGAACATTTTAAGGCTAATAACACATGATATAAAAAATATCAGGAAAAGAAAACGTGCAAAATAGGTAAAAAGGTGGATAAACAAAAATGGTACATTTTAAAAAGTTACACAAATTTCTTATGAATTACTTTTTGATGGCATGCGTAGTTTTTATTCTAATCGTGAACAACGTGCTTAACACTAAAAAAACCTGCCCACTGCGTGGTCACATTCTCATCACAATTTTTGTTTTTTACATTCTTATCTAAATGCGAAGGTATAGGTTTTATGTGCAGTTTCACTTTTTCGGTTTTCATCAAATCTCTACTTTTTGAGAGCCACTGAGTCAGAAAAAAACGATTTTTACGAAAGGGTTTGTCTGTCTATCTGTCTGTAATCTGTAGTATGTATTCTGTAGGCACGATAACTTTCGAAAAATTGATCAGATTGGATTCTGCTTTGAAACACTTTTTTAAGGTCTAAAAAGTAAGAAAGAGTTCGTAAATCAGCTATTGTGAATGAAATTTCAAAAAGTGAGCGCATTTTCAAAATTTTTGACATCTTATTTTTTTAAGAAATAAAAATTCTATGTACGGTTATTCATAGCTGAAACTCAAACAATTAATCGTGCTGACTTTTTTCTATAAAAAAATTATGAGAGTTAGAGCATTTTCAACATAAAAAAATATAAAATAAATAATAACTTAATTAATAAAGAAAAATAAATAAATAAAAATAATAACTTTTTTAATTCGGTCAAAAAGTTGGAAATTCAAAATTTGATCGTACCAAAAATAATGAAAAATCCAAAATTCCATTTTTTTCAAACTACGCAAGATGCGACCAATAGAAAAGTTAATTTTTTGACAAATGACACAAGCTATGAAAAAAATAAATAGACAAAAGTTAAGCTTCCAAAAAATACTGAAAACTCATTGAAATTTTTCATGAATAATTTTTGATAGAACACGTAGTTTTTGCTTTAGTCGTAAAAAGTAACATTTAAAATAAAAATATTAAATTTTTTTGAAAAAAAGACAAAGGTACCTAATAAAATTAACAATCAATTGTTGTTTGCCTAAAAAGATCTAAAAATTTATTATTAATCATTTTTAGATAGGACGGGTAGATTTTTTTTCAATCGTAAAAAATAAGATTTGTATTAGTATGCTTACATCTTTATGCATATCATGAATTGTAATGGTGTAATGACGAGAAATTGTTCGTTAGAGCCGAGAGAGCCTTAACAAAAAAGAGTTCACAATCATAAAATTACAGTTGCCTATCCGTTGACCTTCGATTTTAAAAGGTCTGTGCACGAATGCGGGAGGAATGCAAAGATCGAGCGCGGAGTGCGAGAACCATCAGTCGTGTGCCGTAGTTGCGCTCAAACTCTCGAGCTAAGCTCTTTTTACAAAAGAGAATTCACAATCAAAAAATTACAGTGGTCGATGTTTTGAGTCTCAATTTTAAAACATTTGCGCAAGAATGGGCGAAAATGTAAAGACCGAGCTCGGAAATTGCCGCGCTGCGCGCTGATTGGCATGTTTGTCACGTGGTACTGCTATGTGGTCAATGCCAAGTGGATATAAAAACAAAAAATCTGCCCGCCTCGCGGGCGCATTCTCATCACGCGCTACGCGCGCGGCTCGCTTCACTCGCAAGTTTGAGTGCGGGTAGGGCGGGAGACGGTTGAATCTCGCGCTTCGCGCTCGATGATTGGTTGCTTCGCGCTTCGCGCTCGAACATAATTACACCTCGCGCTTTACGCTCGGATATTTATTCTTTGCATTTGGAATGCTTGCGAAAAACTTTATCAAAAAGATCTCTTTTAGATCGTAGTATTTATATACGTCTTCATATTCTGAATTGTCTACTTAATAAAGTATAGTCAAAGATTATGTTTCTCGAAGCTCTGTAGGCTTTGAGGTACGCATTCTCATCGTGACACTCTCGCTGCGCGCTCGATTTCCGACAGACATTTGTAAATAGGTTTTGTTGGATTTTTTTCTCATAACTTTCGTCGTTTATCCACACATTTTTTTTACCTTTTATTCGACGTTATTTTTCACGAATAAAACAAAAAGCACGCGTCCTATCAAGAAGTGATTCTGAACGAAATTGTACATCTTTTTTGGGATAACCATTTTTGTTCATTCATCTTTTTTCGTATCCTACATACTTTGTCCAGAAAATGGAATTTTTTATTTTCCATTATTTTTTGTGCAATCAAAATTTTAATTTTCGATTTTTATCCAAAAATTGGTTATGATAATCTTGCAGGGCTTTTAAAAAGAAATGTTTTTCTTCTCTTAAATTTTTTTCATATCGTGCGTTTTTCGGGTTCAAATTTTGATTTTCGGTTAACTGAAAAATTTTTGAAAACGCTATAACTCTGAGAATTTTCTTTTTATCGAAAAAAGTCATGAGGATAAATTGTTTGTTCTTTTTAATACTATAAATATCCGTACATAGAATTTCCAAATTCTAAAAAAAAGTGTTCTCAAAAATTTTCAAAATGCGCTCACTTTTTGAATTTTTATCAAAAAAAGCTGGTTCACGAACTTTTCCTTTATTTCAGGACCCTAAAAAAGTGTGCCTAAGATGAATTTGATTCGTTCATTTTTTCGAGAGTTTTCGTGTTTACGGACGGACGGTCGGACGGACAGACAGACGCTATCGTGAAAACCTGATTTTCGGATTCAGGTGGTCTCGAAACGTGGTGATCCGTTGAAAAAGGGTGATGTCAAATTTCCAACAATTCTAAGACTTTCTCAATTATAAATGATGAGAATAACAAAAACAAAAAACAGACAAAAACAGACTATAACGCTTTTTACAAAACTTTTTTTGAGAACAAACTTCCTATGGGTGAAGAAAAAAATCGGCCTCCAAGCACAACCATTTATGTACAATGTAAATGTACAAAAAATCTATACAACCTTTAAAAGACAAGTGCTCTTAATTTAACCCTACTGAATATCCGAGGTCGCATTTCGAAAGAAATGAAGTTTATTGAAATACTTAGTCAACCTTCTTTTATTAAATTTTTAAAGTCAAGGCAGATATTTTAGCGTTTTATGATCTTTCAAAATGCGGTAATTTTCGAAAGGTAATTTATAATCAAATTAAAAGCTATTTGCAACAAGTTGAATTTTTGGGTAGAAATCAGTGAAAATTTCTGACAAAAGTGAAAAGATTCGGATACGGATATCGGAAAGAATAACAAAAGCCATCGTGAACATCTGAAATTCCATTGTCGAAATTTTCATCATGTTTGGAGATCTCTCAACAATAAGACATCATAAGTGGGTGCAGTAAGAGGAAATAGGATAGCGGGTGCAATCCTAATACTTACCGGATATGATAAACAGTCTGTAAATTCTTCAAATCGAGGCTAGATGGAAAATTAAAAAATACATAAATTGAATTCAATTAAACTTTATTTTAACGAAAATTAAATATATTCTTGATTTTGAACATTCTGAACCCTTTAACGGCCATTGTTGCAGCTGAGGAACATTTACTATTTTCTTAATTTTCAGGTAGCGAGATTAGAATTCTACCAAATGAATGTGTGCATTAGATCAAAGTAGAATATTCCGTATCTCGGAAGGTAGTTCTGAGTTACCATACATTTAATAGAAACGAAGGAAATTATAAATATTAAAAATATTTTCTACTAAAATCGATCAGAAAACGACCCTACATTGTTTCCGAATTCTTGCAGAATTTTTATTTAACGTTGACAAATAGCGTGGAAAGCTTTTATATTACAAGCAATAAATATTGACAACAGTGAAGAAAACAGAAGATCGGTAGGAAAAAAATAACGCACCTGGCACAGGTTAAAATTCAAAGCATAAATCACCGCAAATATACAACAGAACGCAAAAAAACTTAACACAAATATTGAGATAGAACAAGTAATAATATAAATGAATAAGGGCGAAAACTCAAAAACAGAAAGTGCTAATTGTTCGATAAAGTGAAATGGAACCTTAACGACTTTGTTGATAAAAAATTTTTCAACTATTTTTTCACGAGCTCTATTGTTTTCCAATGATAGAATATACAAATTATCCAAATGAAAGGCATGACCAGTATCAATAAAGAATTTAATTTATTGCATCTCAATTTGTTTTCAAAATCTCTGGTCTTTGCACTTTTTTACTTTTGCAAAGATTAAATTCTTAAAAAAAACTCTCCACTTGGAAATTTTACGCTATACCAATAAAAGTACATGCCACCATGAAAATTGAAACAAATATGATGTGCTAATAATTACCGAAATGCTTACTGACACCAAGGTAATGAATGGCATATTTTCATAGCTTTAGTTCTTGGCTATCACGTGATTATTGTATGTCTCGATGTTCACCTAAAAAACAGAAATTTCTACAAGTGTGACTTTAAAGTTTCACCAAGGACTTACATGTCTTTATCACTCATGAGCAAAGAAAGCCCATTTACAAAACGAGACAGTTTCTGCTTCGGTGACAAAAATTTCGACAGTGGAAATACGCTCTTTTTGTAATCGGTGAAGTCTAGCATATCTAGTACTCCAAACATTCCAAATTTATCAGTTTTCATTCACGAAATCTACCTAATACCAAGAGAAAAAAATGAAGATCGCCTGCTTCAATCTAATTCTTCCATTTTTAATCTATGTGGATGTTGTTGGTAAGTGCAATTTGAGTGACCATACTTAATATTTTTTTTGCTTTTAGCCACTTTTTGAGGTTGAAGACTTTTTTCCTACAATGTTTAAAAGGTTCTGTGGGATTATGAAAACATAAGTTTTTAGTTATGTAGTAAAAAAATGAATTAGGTCAGGGTTAAATATAATCGACTTCTTATAATAGTAATTGGTCAAAATGTAATTTTTATCTTCTACCAGATACATGATGTCCAATTATTAATTTACTTCAGTCAAAACGGCCTAAATAAATTCAATCTCAGTGAACACAAGAGATAGGGCCCCCAGAGTTTGAGATCCATTAAGATAACACTTCCACAATCGAATTTTGGGATTTTCATATATCAGAATTTTAGGGTTTTTTTGGGCACCAATTGAAACTTTTGGGCTCCATTACTTTTTTCAAAAAATCAATATTCTTGTGAAGAATAGGCTTACATTAACCTAGCACCTCCAATTTCTAAAATCAATAAAGAATGAAAATTCAATTCTACCAAAATTTTGGACTTTTTTGGGCTCTTGAAATCCGCAAATAAATTTTTCCTTAAAATAACCCATACGTTGCAAGTTTAACACCCTTCTAAAAATTGGAATTTTTTATAAATTTAGTCACGGCATATTTTTGATCCAACAGAGTCAACAGAGTCTCTGGTTTTTGTAATCCTCAAAAATACCCACTCCGATTTTTAGGCAACATCCCTTATCGTGAAAAATAACCCCTCTTACCACGTAGATGTTACTTTTTTTTAAAAATATTTCTTTAAGAATTCGACAGTGTCAATAGTCTCTGATTTCTGGGTTTCTCAAAAATACTCACTACGATTTTTTAGCACCAACCCTTTACGTCAAAAATCAATCCCTATCTGCCACGTAGATATGAAATTGTCAAAAAAATAATCTTTTTGAGAATTTTGCAGTGTGAGTAGATATGAAGCTGTCAAAAAATAATATTTTTGAGAATTTTACACTGTCAAGAGTCCTTGAATTTTGGCTCCTGGAAAATACTCATTCCGATTTTTGGGCTAAAACCCTTAACATTAAACATCAACTCCTCTTTGCCAAACAGGTATGAATGACAGCTCTTAGAAGTTTATACATTTTTAAAATTTCAATCTGATAAATCCAATATGGCGATTAACAAATTGAAATTTTTGTTTAAATTTCATGAACATTTGTATGGCGTGTGTCTAAAATGTCAGATTTTATGCACTATGCTAATTTAGGATTAAATATTAAAGAACATTGATTTTCGCAGATTTCAATTATTGACATAAATTTCGCATGAGTTGAATGCCAGTTTTGGACAGAGTCGCCTAATAGATTTTTCTTTTACCCTTTATTCTGCCTGACTTATCGCAGAGGATTAAAAAAGGTAAACAGAAAAGGGTCCTTGATCAGGTCAAGGCGACCGTTCCCAAATTACAACACCTTACATAAGAGATCAATTATATTTCAGGTTTCTCAGTTAGTTTTGCAAGGATTTTTGTTAAATGTTTTTATTTAGCGATTGAATGAAGCTATCGCGCTGTTTAATGAATTAAAATGTGTGCTCATGTACCCTTATTGCTATTTCCACCACAAAACTGAATGAAAATTATAATTTCATGATTAAAGTAGCTCTCCAGTGGGAACAAAGTTTGGTGACGTCTTTACGACATCGTTACGACATCTTTACAACAACTTTACGATATCATACGTCTGTGTCGTTAAGACGTCCTTACGATATCGTAAACAAGTCGTATAATCTAACGTTGCCTTTAGATATCGCAAAGACACAGAAACGACATGGACATAGGATGTCGTAAAGTTGTCGTAAAGATGTCGTAAAGTGTCGTAAAGACGTCGCCAAATTTTGTGCCCACTGGGTCAGAATAATTCGGAGTTTAATGAGGCCAGGCGCGCGAATTATCTTGTATTTTGTTTATTTAATATAGTACACTTATTTCGGTATTATAATACAATTTTGTAATTATTAGGCTGTTAGTTCGCTACTGAAACGCGTGAAAGATTTCTTTATATGAGCAATTCCATATCGTCATCTGTAGAAAGTAAGCTATTGCTCGAAATTTTAATTAAAATTGCAGTATTTCTTCTCTTAGGTGTTGAAAGAAAAAACTATTAAATGATTTTTGAAAGATTTCAAAAACTTAGAATATATTAAAAATTCAGCTTTTGCATTTTAATTTAACTCTTAACCCTAATGACTTTATTGCTGTAAAGGTGTATTTTTAAAAATTATTTTTAATAAGATACAGTTCTCAAGAAATATTTTTTTAACCATATATTTCAACAACTTGGATTTTTCAAAAATTAATTTGTAAATTGAATTATTTAGAGGACAGTGTAAGCTGTCTATGCATTTTTTTAATTCGTTATTTTTTTCAGAAATTCAGTATAAATATTTGTTTTTGAAAAATTCAAGAAGGTTTTGACATTTTTTGTTTCAAGAAATTTTTGTTCAGAACTGCACTATATTACGAATATTAAAAAAAACGCTTTTATAGTATGAAAATCACAAAAGTTATGAGAGTGCAAAGAAAAAAGACCAAATTTTTCAATTTTGTGTATCCTGTAATTTCTGGGAATTATTCAAAAATAATGTTAGGGTTTTTCTTTCAACACATACAAGAACAAATACAATAATTTTCATAAAAATGACTAACAATGGCTTAAGTTCTTTACATGATTCCAAAAGGACAAATTTTCTATCCACAGCAGTTCGTTTTCGACGAAAAAAGAATTAAACAAAGCGGTTAAGTTTGTAAAAATATTATTAAATTTTTTATTAAATAGTACAATTTTTAACCATAGCATATAAATGTTAAGAAAAAGTATAATAGTAGACTTTTCAAACAAACAAAATAAAAATAATTCTATTTTCGTACTGGTTTCTGTATTAATTCAATTTGCATGTAGGCGAAACAATAAGGAAAAGAGTAAAAATTTCTGAAAAATGGCGAGACAAAGAGAAAATATTTAAAAAATGGTAAAACAAAGGGATAGGGTTAAAAGTGTGAAGTCCTCTATTTTCAGTCAATCCCTTAATAAAAACATTCAACAGAAATCCTTGCAAAACTGACATTTTTAAATATTTAAAAATTTTAAGGACTCTTCTGGATTCTAAACATGTTGTAGGCCACTCCAGAATTTTTTCCAACATACTCTTAGCTCTGGGATCATGTGAAAGTTAACGTGTCTCCACAATGAGCCACGCGCCAGCATTTTTACTTCTATTTGGCTAATTAGCTCAAAAAGAAAATTTTTTACAGAGATTACAGAAAAACCATTTTATTCAGAAAACTTAGTGGATTCGTGTGGTTCTTATTCTAACCTCCTCACATTTTTTTCTGCGAAATTATTGCCTTCTAAAGTAGGGGGTTTTGATTTTTTGCGACGATATTAGTTGAGAATTAGACCTTTTTGTTCAAACTTCATGGAACTTTATATTTATGACGTTATAAATTTCTGATTACGCATCGAAAGTAAAAATCATAAAATGCCATATTGGATGTGACAATTAGACATTTTTGTTTAAATTTGAGAAAACTTCGTTCTAATCTAATAGGGTGATTTACAAATAAATTGTTTTTTTCATGTTACTCTGTATTAAGGGTTTCCGGAAGCTTATGATTACACAGATACGTTTATTATATGTTTTTGGGGTCGCTTAAGCCGAATCCCAAGTTCATTTTACCTCGTAGGGGCGTGGCCTAATACCTGAAATTTCGAGAATGTTGCTTTAAAAGCAAGGGTTATGAGATCTTAAATCTCGCGCTAAAGCGCGATAAAATCGTACAGCAGTTCCGTGAATTAATCTCTTAAAATTTCTCGCAGTACGCATATTATTAAAAATCATAAATAACGAATAAAAAATGACAAGGTTAAACTTTATTCTGAATTTTCGTATCTAATTGTTTTCAAGATTTTTAATGTTTAATTTGCCATAAAACTCGTATTATTTACTATGGCGGTGATGAGACTTTCTTTTTAGGGCTCCACGTAGTGGGAAAAGGAATCATTTCTGAAAGTAATCATAACGGGAAAATAATTGGTGAATCAACTAACGGGGGTTGGGACAATTTCAGGGGGTTACTAAGATATTCAGCATCCAGTTTTTAAGCGCAGGAAGAAAAGGGGTAACATATGTGTAATAATAATAATAAGAGAGCAAGTAAAGTAAAATGTAAGAGAGCCTCGGTGGCTCAGTTGGTTGGACACTTGGACTTCACCTCAGAGGTCCGGGGTTCGATCCCTGAGCCGGTACCTCTAGAAATTTTTCAATGTACCTTTACCGAGGTTCTGGTGGTTCGGAACCCACCTTAAGCCGTAGGTCCCCCCATCGTGTACTTGACTGCAACCCAGTCCATCAATGATGGGGTAAAAACCAGGCTTTGTCCAATATGTCTTGGCAAACTGATCTCATCAGATCACTTGATTGCATTATAAAAATGCGACCGTGACTGATGATATATACCGGGACAGCCCCGTGCACAAATGATCGAATGAAAAATCCAACTCTAACCAAAAATGCCTTCGACATGTTGGGCAGTATAAGCCTGTGACAACATTTCAGCACTGGAATGTTTTTAAAAAAATGCAACTTGCTTATGTGTTACCTTACCTCATATGTTAATTCAATCCTCGTAAGCACTTAAAAATTGATTTAATTACATCCCTGGTATTTCTCTCATATTTTATCAGCATGTCTAATATATGTAATCAATCTCAAACGGCGTGCTCTGAGCCTCAAATATGTTTCTGCAAGACTTAGAGGAACCTTATGAAAAAACTTCCAAAAGCACTGATTTGCACTTTATGTGAGGAAGCCTTTCATGCTAAGTGCTGTGACTTCTACGAGGTTGCAGTCATAGTTGTGCTAATATAAGTAACATGTCTGGTTTTTCATTGTTACTTAAGGAGTCCTAGTTTATTGCAGATAGTATGAAAGCAGTAGGAGTCCTCCCAAAAACGGTTTAAATGATACTTTTTTAAGTTAATCGGAATCCCGGGATGGGGATCCTAAACAAGAATGAACCAGGATAGGGACTGTTGATCCCTCACATGTAGAGAAGATATATCAGACCCTATCTCCCAATTGATTCTCTCTAAGGTGAGTCTAATTAGTGAAAGATTAGTGCGAGTGGTAGTCAACGGTACACAGATGAGCCGTGATATGCAGGCTCATACGACCACAATAGCAAAATGTGATCTCTTGGTCTCTACATCAAATTCCTACTATGCAGCACTCTCGCCGAATTTGAAAAACAGACGAAAAACAGACCAAGATGCACTCTTGTTTACTTAGATTTCAAAGAATGTATAGATGAACTTGACAGTCTTAAACGCACGTGTGAAGAACGCCTAACAAATGTTAGCAATGGAACAGGGATAAGGAGGTGAACATCTCAGAGCTTCCTTCATCGCCACAAGAAAATACACCTGATATTGTGGACTCTCTCTGTAATTTAGTGCGTTTTGAAGACCAGTGAGTCATACATTGTTGAGGTATTCAGACTTATTGCGAATAACTAGAATCGATCAAACACAACCATAGCGAGACTTACTTCAGTAAGAATAAGAAGCGATCTGATATCGGTCAAAACAGGTTAGAAAACCAGCTAAAGTCACTGACATTAATGACAATTTGGCAAGTGATGTTATTCGATTGAGCAAAAATCATACACAGGAACTTACAGACTTCTGAGAAAGATCAAGAATAGTTCGATGCTTGGGAGCAATCAAAGCTGCAGCTACCTGTGGTTTTTTCTAAGGGGATTGTTAGTGGCGCGTGCGCACTAGGATGCACTATCTCGATTTTCACTGAAGAAAATGAAAAAGAAAAGCGTAGTGCGCATGAGCCACTACTTTCGACGCGGAAAGCAAGGAAGTAAAAGCGCAGTTTGCACCTTCATAACGCATATATCCATATCGGTTTTCTTATTATTTGTGTGTGGCATCTCTGCAATGATTGTCCTGGATAGGTTATAGATGTCAGGTCAGCGGCGGCGGAAGATGGCGGACGATGGTATGACTATTTAAATCCTGATTCTGCTCACCAATAAAACATACATACAATACTGAAAAAAATGGTTAGTTGGACCAACTATTCAGTTTGTAAGATATGTTACTGCTATTTTGTTAGTTGAAACAAACAACCATTTACTTAGTTGCTGGTACTATCTGAATAGTCACCGTAACTAAGAAAATGGTTGTATGTACTAACAAAGTAGCAGTTTCAATGAATAAAATATCAGTACCATATCTTACTAACTAAATGGTTGGCTCAACTAACCATTTTTTTAGTGAATAAAAACAAAGACGAATCAGCATTAATTAAGTTATGAAAATATTGACGAATGGAGTCGGGGAGCATCGTGCGGTCCTGAACTGCTAGAGATCCATTTACTTTATGTTCACGATTGAATTTTGTGTATTGTAAATTCGGAAACATCACAATACATGGGTTTGAATGAATGAAACTGCAAGTTTTTTCAGTTTTAATATTAAACATTAAAAAATCATGAATTTCTATTTGCTCTTATAGAATCGAGTTCGCCAGGCGATACTCCCCCTAAAGGTCTGAATTCCATGAAAATGCTTTTTCGGCGGAAAAAGCCACCTTCTTCAGATTCATCTGCTTCGAGCCAAGCTGGCCAAGATCCTAGGTGGGGTAAGTAACTTTATGTTTGAAGTAGCTCGTTTCATATACGTCAGGTAGCAAGAAATGAGCTTGATCCAGTAACTTTACAGCAATAAGTATCTTTAATTTCTGTAAAATGTACTACGAATTTTGCACCGCTGTTATTTAATTTTTGAAATTTACAAAAAAATTACCATACGTACAGCCATTGCACATGAGCTATATTTTCAGATAATCCATATCATTGTTTTTTCCTGCATGGAAATATGTTATCATTGATTTGCAAGATATTAGTTTCAAAGACTTTATTAAAAGGACTGTGATTCAATAATCGTAATGTAAAATAACGATTTTATATGCACTATGAAGAGCCTTATCACAAGTTTGACGGAAACAGTTTTACACCGACATCCAATGAAGAGTTATTATTTTAAAGTAAACTCTAACTTCGTCGGTTTTCGAAAAATCTACACGTTTGGAAGTACAAATTTTATTCTTAATGATTACTTAAATATTTGCGTCTTATTTTGCAATAAATTTCATTTTCTTCTCGGCTACTCTGAGTAATGTATCATTTCAGTTGTATATTTTCACAATTCATAATATGCATTCATATTGAAACAAAAGTATTTTATTTGCCCCTTTTTTAATAATAAACAATGTGCACGTCTTATTGAAAACAAAATGATTATTCAAAAATTTATTATAGCTTGACCCGTTTTTTCATCAATTTAATTTCTTCATTTTTAATGTTATTTTGTACGTTTATAACTAAAAATGGGCCTCTTAAAGTAAGGTGGTTCTAAGCAAATTCGTAGATATAATTTAGGCGACAAATTTTGTTAAATAGAATGCTATTGTAAATTGAGACCCTTTCCCGGAAATTTAATTTTTTCTCTTTAATCTCAGTTCTTGCGATTTGAGGAAAATTTACTCGTCCCCTATGAAAAAATTATTGAAAAAAATTGAAACGTCCTTTATGCGTGAACAACTCTTGTATATCAATTTTGTTTCGTACCTTATGTCGTCTTGCTAAAAATTTAATTTGATTATTTTGAATGTTAAATTTTACGATTCAGACAAAATATACGCCCTGTATCAAAAAATTATTTATAACAAGTTTGAATGATTTTTACTGTTTTTTGGAATAGCTACTTTTTTCTATTCATTTTTTTGTAGTTTGTGTATTTGGTCGCAAAATGGAGTTTTTGATTTGAAGGTCATCCCAAGGTGAAAACTGCCAAAAGCATGAAATTGGAGAAAACCTCTATCTTAGACGTTTTTGGGGTCGCTAAATCCGAATACGGGGTTATTTCGACCCATAGGTTCGATTCCATGGTTTTTTCAATTTTAGCATTAGGAGCACCTTCATCCCACACTGTTGGGTTAAAATGACCTCGAATTCGGATTCACAGACTCCAAAAACATTTCAAATCAGTGGTTCACACCGATTCAATAATTTTTTCTTATTTTAACTTTTACTTGACCTTGGTCCTGATCTGATAAGTTCAAAATGAGCCCGAATTCGGAATAAACTACCCCAAAAACGTCTAAGTGCAGAAGTTTTCTTCGACCTTGATCGTGACCTGATCGGGTCAAACAGACTCTGAATTCGGATTGAGCGACCTCGATTACATAAAGGTATTCTTCAATCTTGAAAAAAATGGCCTCCAAAAATTTTGAAATTGAATTTTCAATTACTCATCCATAATAGCTGGTTAATGAGCTCGGTATGTCTTTTTGATCACTACGATTTAGTTCTTTTTGCCTATTATAAAAAAAGTCTTCTTTAGAAAAATCTTACTACTGAATTTTTTCTTTCATTTTTCGATATATAATTTACCTTTTGTTTATTTAAACATCAACAAAGATTTTGCGGATTTCAACCATTTAAAAACTTTCAACGCAGATTTAAAGGATTTTAAAACATTTCAAAAGGTGTCAAAACATATCTGAAGATATAACAGATATTTTAATTGATTCAATGATTTCAGGGAGTGTAAAGAATCTAACGATTTCAAAATATTTCATGAATTTTCGATATTTCAAAACGTAGACCAGATTTTAAAGATTAAAAAACACGTCAAATCTTAAAAGAAGATTTCAAAATATTTGGAATTTTTCAAAGATTTAAATCGATTTCAACAGACTTCGCAAAAATTTTAAATATTCCCTAAATTGCAAAAGAATACAAAAGATTTCACAAAAAATGTTCGTTTTTGGAATGTTTCCGTGGTTTCTAAAGAAGAAAAGAAATTTACCAAAAAATGATGAATAAACGAAAGTAGAAGCGCGAAGCACGAGATGCTTTATGAGATTAGGTTAGTTAAAGCCGAAGGAGCTTTAACAAGGGAGAATTCACCAATTTTTCAAAGATAAATGCATCTTTTTTTAGTTAAAAAATCAACCATTGGGTTATGATTGAAGTATTTTATTAAAGGTTTAGTTTTTTAGTTAAAAAATTATCTTTTTCAGTTGGAAATTTGTTTCTCATTTTTTTAAGACTTGTTCTATTTTGTTGAAATGTAACATTTTTATTTCAAATTATAGAGTTTTTCTCAACTTATCTAAAAATGGTAATATCTTTGATAAAAATGGACAGAAAAATGAAACAATACTGTAAAAATGGAACATCCTGATTCTCCGAGTAAAAACGGAACAAACGAGCGGATGCTATTCTGATTAAATTTAGTTTTAATCCTAATCATTACTTTTTAAATGAGTAAAATATAACAAAATTATTTAATTTTAATTTACCAGGTGTATACATATGAAACCGGTATTTTTTCAAGAAAAAAACACATTTATTTCAAGAGAATGATAACAAATATTTTATTCAAAGTATGTGCCCTCGCTGGCTACACATTTTGTCCACCTTTCAGGCAATTTATGGATACCTTTCCAAAAAAAATCTTCGTTTTTTGAAGCAAACCAGTCATCGAGCCATTTTCCAACATTTAAGTAAGAAGTGAAGCGCTGTTCGCTGAGTGCGTGCCCCATCGATGCAAATAAGTGGTAGTCGGATGGAGCCAAGTCTGGTGAGTAAGCGGGGTGGGGTAGCGGTTGCCAGCTGTACGACTCAACCAATTCCCGAGTCAGTTTTGTCCGGTGTGATGGTGCATTGTCATCGAGAAAAATCACTTTTTCATGCCTAGTTTCATATTTATGGCGTTTTTGGCGCAGAGCACGGTTCAAATTGGCTAATTGTTGTTGCTAGCGTTACTCTGCGAGCTGTTTTTGCGTCTGACCATCGTCTTCATCCAGCAAAGCCTGCAATTCGACGTCCTCAAACGATTTCGGTGGTTTGCCGCGGTCAGCGTCTCT
>NC_046657.1:29746525-29749237 GCF_010883055.1 Belonocnema kinseyi | reverse complement strand
TTAATTTTAATTTAATTTTAATTCAATTTTAATTTTGGTTTAATTTTAATTTAATTTTAATTTAATTTTAACTTAATTTTAATTTAAGTTAATTTTAATTTTAATTTTAATTTTAATTTTAATTTAATTTTAATTTAATTATAATTTAATTTTAATTTAATTTTAATTTAATTTTAATTTAATTTCAATTTAATTTAAATTTAATTTTAAATTAATTTAAATTTAATTTTAATTTAATTTCAATTTAATTTTAATTTAATTTTAATTTAACTTTAATTTAATTTTAATTTAATTTTAATTTAATTTTAATTTAATTTTAATTTAATTTTAATTTAATTTTAATCTAATTTTAATTTAATTTTAATTTAATTGCAACTCAAGCTGCTTTCAAAAATATGCGAGGCTTAAAGCTGAGAAAGAAAAAACTTTTCAAAATTTTTTAGTTTTTTACATTTGTTAAAAAATACATAAACTAAAAACTGTAAGAAAATTTAGAATATCATTCGATATGCCTGTTAGAAATCCAACAGTTCATTTAAGCTCTAAAAATATCTCTAAGGTGGTTAAACATAATTAGTCAAATTCTTGTTGGTCCATCGAGAAAATAAATAAAAGAAGATATGATTTGTTTGACATATTTATATCTGTAAGGTATAAATAAAAATATATTAATTTACTAATTTATTCAACTTGTTTTAAAATTTTTATATACTTTTGTTATTAAAAAATTAGTCATTCTTGAATTTTAATTGTTTGCGCTTTTAATATCAGGAAATAAAAAAGCAAGGAAGGTGAATGTACGTTTTACCTGTCTTATATGAACAGAGACAAATCAGTTAGTTTGTTCAGCCTATTTTTAAGTATTAAGAAATTGAAATCTCATTTATTTTCTGCAAAGTTAAATATGTTAAGCAATCTGGTTCTTTTTTTAACTTACTGACTTCTCATGTTTTTCATTTCGACAGCCTCTTGAAAATTAGAAGATATTTACACCCTTAAATAAATTCACATATTTTCAGAAAATCAGTATTTGTTGAATAGCCAATTACTGAATAATAATATTTAAAAAATAAATAGGAATATTTTCTTTACGAAAATGAAAATTTTCCATTATCTAAATATTCTTAATTACAAGTTCATTATTTTTAATTAAAATTTTACTTTCATATTTTTAGTACGGAATTCATCTTGTAAAAAACAATTTTTGTAGAAAATGGTTTCTGTTTCTTCTAAATTAATACTTGCAGATACAAAATTTAAAATGCAATTTTTGGTCTGAAATTCAAGTATTTTGTTTAAAAATTCGTTGTTTTTGGTTGAATTTAACTGTTTTCTATTCAAGTCAAAATTTTTCTTGTTCAAAATTTCAGATACAAAAATAGACTAAACTCACAAATTCATTGATCTCTATATGTATAAAACAGGTAAAGCGCACATTCAACTTCCTTGCTTTTTATTTCCTAATTATTAATTTCTTATTTTATTTAATTATTAATTATTAATTATTAATTATTAATTGTTAATTGCAAACACTAGGTATCCTATAAAAAGTTATAATAGTGTAGATAATTTTAAAGATAAAAATTTTTAATTGAATCATTTTTTTCTTCATATCTTGCATTGTTTGACTGTAAAATTAGCATTTTATTGGAAAATTTATTTGTTTTTCAAAATTTAACTATTTTGTTAAATGTAATAAAAATATTATATCAACTGAAAATTTAACAATTTTTTAACATTTGTCTTGTTCAGTTAAAAGTGAAAAAATTTGGTTTAAAATTGATGCATTTTGTTCAAATTTAATCTTCCTAATTACTAGTTACTTTATTTGGTTAAAAATTTAACCAATTTTGTTGAAAATTCGTTTTTGTTGTTGTTGTTGTTGGAAATTAATTTTGTTACTAAAAATATAGCTATTCCAATTTTGCTGAATAATTTTAGAAAATTTAGTTTTTGAATAAAACTAATGTTGGTTTTTTAAAGTCCACTCAAATCTTTTGTGATGAATTATCAACTGTTTTTATGAAAATTTGTCTTTTCAGTTTAAAACTGTATTTATTTTAGTGAAAATTGCATCTTTTTTGGATAAAAATGCAAGTTTTTTGGGTAAAAATTCAATTTAATTCTGGTGTTGAAAAGTCAAACTGAAATCTTTTTCAGATGAAAAATCATTTTTTTGCTGTTGAAATTTTATATTTATTATTAAAATTTTAAGTTTACGTGTGAAATTTAAACTATTTATTGAAAATTTGTTTTGCTTGAATGAAGGTTTGTCTATTTGGTTAAGCATTAAACTATTTTCTTAAAAGTTCATTTTTTTGCGCAAAAATTCACATTTTTTGTTTCAAAATTCAATTTCTGTAGAGAAAACTCGTTTCATAGCTTAAAGGTTCAACAATTTAGGGGACTATTTGTTCTTTTATGTTTGAAAAACTTTTATTTGTTTAAAATTCGCCTTTTTGGTTTTAAGATTCATATTTTTTAAAATGAAATTTCGTCTCCTTTGGTTTAAATATCAATTACACTTTTGCGTTAAAAATATCAGTGTTCTATTAAAAAATAATCTTTTTTGGTAGCAAAGTCTTTTCTTGGTAAATAAATACTAAAAAATTATACCAGGTGTATACACATGAAACCGGTATTGCCATTTAGCGGCCAGTAGGCACACTTGTAGGCACTGTCGGAACTTACCATTTGTGCTAATTGGCGTAT
>NC_046657.1:29735691-29746425 GCF_010883055.1 Belonocnema kinseyi | reverse complement strand
AATTAAAATTAAATTAAAATTAAATTAAAATTAAACCAAAATTAAAATTGAATTAAAATTAAATTAAAATTAAATTAAAATTAAATTAAAATTAAATAAAATTAAATTAAAATTAAATTAAAATTAAATTAAAATTAAATTAAAATTAAATAAAATTAAATTAAAATTAAATTAAAATTAAATTAATTATAAATAATTAAATTAAAATTAAATTAAAATTAGTTTTGTTTAAAGAACAACATTTAGTTCTCTTTTCTTGAAAAAATTTGTCTTTTATTTTAAGTGTATTGAAATAGCTTACTAGTTTCTCCGAACTGCAGAATCTTGTCAATCATTAATATTTATATTTGTAATAAATAATTTACATTGAAAAAAGACCATATTCATCTTTTTTTTGCAGAAAAATTTCCGTGTGTCTAATATGTATAGGATTTTCTTTTCGATATAATAAGTTCTAAAAAATTTTAAATTTTGAATCCGTTCAGATACGTTGATACAAATCAGAAAGCAAAATATTTTTTCTCTAAAGCAAATGTTAATTTTGTTTATTTTTAATATATTTTTATGACAAGTCGTTACAAAAAATTTGTAGATCAATTTTAATGGAACAACTTTTGTCTTTTCATTTTTTTCTCTTATGTCGTTTTTATCAACAAATTTATTCTTTTTATTTTTAATCTTATTTTTAGCGATCACCAGAAAATGTACTCGTCCTATCTGGAAATTAATTTAACAAATCAGTACATACTTTTTGGATAAAAAACTTATGTCGATTAATTTTTTTTCGTACGTTGTATGGTTTATTAACAAATTAAATTTCTTTATTTAATTTTTTTTTTTAAACCAAAAATACTCATTCCGTCAGCAAATAATTAAAAACAAATTTGTAGCTCTTTTTTGGGTGAACAACTGTTGACCAATTTTTTTCTTAGCTTGCGTCGTTCGCCCAAAAATTCAATTTTTTTTTACTTCTAATGTGATTTTTTATGGATAAAAAAACACTACGAATACTATAAAAAGTGGTTAGTACCAAAATTGTATTTACTGTTTCAATGCAAAAATTTTCTTCATTCGTATTTTTTGTATCTTGCATAACTTGACTGCAAAATGAGAATTTTGGATGAAAATTTGTTTTTCTTCAAAATTTAACTATTTTGTTAAATTGAAAAACAAAAATTATTTTATTAACTGTAAATTAATTCATTCTATGTTTTGTTTAACATTTATCTTCTTTAGTTAAAACTCTCAACTATTAGGTTTGAAATTTATATATTATCTGAAAAATTAAAATTTTTAATTACAAGTTCATTTATTTGGTTGAAAGTTTAAGCAATTTTGTTGCAAATTCGTTTTTGTATTGAAAATTAATTTTTTTCTTTAAAAATAAAGCTATTCTATTTTTGTTAAAGAATTTTTTTGAATTTACTTTTTAATTAAAATTTATCAGTATTCTGTTAAAATTACATCTTTCATGGCAGCAAAAGCTTTTTTTAATAAATAAATAAATGGTGAGGATAGGTGAAACTTAAATCTTTTATGCGTGAAAAGTTAATTGTGTGGTTAAAGTAATCTCTTTTTGATTTAGAAACTCATCTGTTTTAGTAGAAATTTATATTTCTGCAGAGAAAATTCGTTTTTTGTCTAAAATGTTTTACAAATTTAGTTGAGTATATTTTTCTTTCATGTTTGAAAAAGTTTTATTTTTTTGAAAATTCGCCTTTTTGGATTAAAAATTCATATTTAAAAAAATGAAATTTCATATCTTTTCCTTTGAATATCAATTACATTTCTGCGTTGAAAATGTCAGTATTCTGTTGAAAATTCATATTTTATTGTAGCAAAGTCCTCTCTGAACAAATAGATAAATTCGATAATTTCAAATTTGTATCTGGAATATTGTTCTGCTCCATTTATTCTTCTTCTTCTTTATTCATAATGTGTCCCCTAAGAGTTTACATGACTTCCATTCCTTACAATCTTTCTGCTTATATCTATTTTTTTCAATCTTATCCTTTCCATGTATACAATTATTTGCAACTATTTAAACAAGTCTTATATCTAGTTGCTTATCTCTATTTCCTGCGATAGAGATCTATTTCCTCTGATTGACGTTGCTATGGAGATGTTAGCAGCGGGAAACAGAACCAGGGATGTGATAAGCTATTGTCCCAGACTTCCTCTCCGAATTGAGCCAATTACCAACCAAGCTACTAAGACTTTATATAAATTCCAATTAAGCTCCTAGCACCAAGAACGTTATCTGTCAAGATTCGGGCCTGATCTATAGAGGTCCCACTCGCGTCGCCGGTGATCGAGAATACACCTTCTCGAAAATACATTTATCTTGAATTCCACTCCCAGATGGATAAGTTGAAGGGGGCGTCAAGAACAATCCGCGGTAATCCCAACAGCATTTCAAAATTTCTTTCGTTAAATTTTGAGGTACGACTGGAAGGACGGGAACAATATTATTCTTACAAATTTAGCAAGGTTCTTATAAATGTTCACTTAGGCACGTTTCACGCCATGAAACGTGGTATAGTTGTTTGTAATTTTAATTGTTTTTGGATGTCTTGTTTGAATAACCTCTCTTGGTTTGACCTATTGCTATTCCATGGGGTTTCTATATTTTTCATCGCAAAAGCCCTGCCGCAGCTTATCTACCTATTTTATTATTTTAGGGATAGTAACCGTGTTTTTAGGTGTGATTGGGACCTTTTTTGATTACTGCTCTCGTTGGTAAGGTGAGTCATTATTACCTTTACTTTATACGACTTAAGTTTGATTCATTATGAATAGCGTTCGACTTGGTTGCTCTATTTAACATTCAGATTTTTATATCATAGTCTTCTTAAATATCTTTTAAATCACGATTTACCACATTTACCTAAATACCGTCAATTTGGAACTAAATTGGGCGGATCTGGTTATTTACGGTCATTTTCCATTTATAGAGCTACTTATCGTATATTGGGTATCGACATTGAAATCTTCACGTATCCAGGGTCTTCAAAAAGTTATACGACATATAGAGGAATCTATAGAACCTCGAAGCTTTTTCAATCAATTCACCTTCGTGGCATCTCCGGAATTCTTATTCTGGTAAGGTTATGGATGGTAGGTTGACAGTAGGGGAAGGTGGCAGACGATGGCATGACTATTTGAATCGTGCCTCCACTCATCTTGAAGTAGTGGTCAGCGTTAAAGGTTTTAAAGCTTTCCAATTCTCGATGTCCCTCGTTGCCCATCGATGACCTTGATTCCGGGGATGCAGCAAATAAAATAAAAAGGAAAACACATTAGCTAAGATTAGGGTATAAAAATATTGAAAAATCTATCTGGGTAGCATCTGCGGTCCCTGAACTGCTAGATATCTATTTATTTAATGTTCAGGATTGACTTTTGTGTATTTTCAAATCTAAAACGTCACAATACATAGTTTTGAATTAATGAAACCTCAACTTCTGTAACGCGTTTTTCTATGTTTGAGTAATCAAACTGAAAAATTTATCCATTTTTATTTGTTCTTACAGAATTAGGTTCGCATGGCGATTCACCTGCTGAATATACTCGGCCCCCGAAATTGCCTATTCACCGGAGCGATATACCATCTACAGCTCAATCTACTCCACGCCAATCGTCTTCAAGCCGACTAAGGCAACAAACTGTGCAGGGTGAGTAACTTTCTTTTTGAAGTAATTCGTTACAGATATATTACACAGCACAGAAATGAATTTAATCCAGTTACTTTACTCCAGTATTTTCATTTTCTCTAAAATGTTCTATAAATTTTGCAATTCAATAAATTAAATTTGCAAAGGAAATTATCATATCGAAATATTAAGAAAAGTTTCCTTATTACCTTATTTCGGTCTTACGGTCCAATTTAAAAACAAAAAACGATTCTATTTGTTAAAAAAATCCTTAAATTTTCAACATTTCGGCTCTCACTGCGGGCCTTCATCAGGACGAAAAGCCACTAAACTAAACATTGACATTAATGCTAACAGATAATACGAAATGGACGATAATGAAAATGTCAAATTTTCAAATAAACACAGAGGAAGAATACCACGCTAAAGATTAAAGGATTTTAAATTGTTGATTGAGTTTAGTTTTTTAAATTTTTATGTTGAAATATAAAATTTAATTTAAAATGCATTGATACATCTTATTTATATTTAATACGTCAGTCCGATGATTAAATGTAGTTTTATTTAATTTCATGATAGAAATAGATTCAGTAATTCGACATTTATAAGTGTTTTGTTCCCTTGTTAAAATTCTAATGTTAATAAAAGTAAAATTAAAAAATCTTCCCCGTCACCTTCCGCTTCGCGCTCAATAAATTATTCAGCTCAAATTACGCGCTTGATCTTTGCGCATAGACTTTTCAAAACTAAAGGTGAAAACATCGAAAACAGTAATTTGGTGATTATGAATACTCTTTCGTTAAATCTCCTACGCTTTTAACGGACACATTCTCATCACGTATCTCGTGCTTTGCACTCGAGTTTATCCCTGAAATTTTATATTAATCCGATAAATGTATATTATTATAATTTGTAACTTAAATTGGTATTAAAACAGATGAAGTTTCATTATTCCGTTTAAAAAAATGCGCCTTCTTTTAAAAAAACTTTGTTATTAAACGTTTTACTGCAAATTTTGTCGTTCTTCCATAAACTGAATTTGCTCGTTTCTAATGTTTCCTTTACGATTTTAACTTTACACATACGGTCCACTGAGCAGACTTACCGTTTTTTAACTTCTAAATTATGTACTTATATCAATTTTTATATATATTAGTGCATTTGGGAATCAAACTTTTTCTTCTCTTGCCATTTCATAGACACTGAAAGAGTGTAACAAAGGCCAATCTAATAGATTAACATTTTTTAAGAGTTATTGTGCTCACAGACAGACAGACATAAAGAAATACACACAAATTCGTAAGAATCTGTTTTTCGGATTCCGGGGGGCCTCAAAACGTGGAGGTTTTGACAAACCTAGAGGGGGGGATCAAATTTTACACAAATCTAATGCCTTCTCTGATGAGAATGTAAAAAAGTAATTAAAATTCCATGAGTATTGAGACAAGCCAGTATTTAAATTTGCAATTTCACAATCTCTCTTATACTCAGCAACTCTAATTTTTAATCTTCTGCCTGTTTCCCCGATTATAACTTTATTGAAAACAGTGCATTTTATTAGGTATACGAAACGTGACAAATTTTCAACCTTTTCTAAATCTTTTTTATTTAAAAGAAAGCTAAGTAACCTGTGGTAACTTTTTTAAATTATCGTTGATGTTAAATTTATTCAAAGGACGTCTTAGTATTTTAGAAAGACCTTAGACATAAGGTAACGTAACCCTTCAATCTGTTTTATTGTATTTATCTAACCATTTTTCTGCTTATGATTTTTGTGTTATAACGACTCTTCTGGCATTGTGGGACGCAATTCAAAAAAGATCCACACTAAAACCTTTCGCGACAACGTACAAAAAGAAAACTATAATTTACCTAAAATAAGAAGTAGGTTGCTAGACAACAATCCAGTGTTACTCAAAGCAAAAAACCAACAAAGAAAGGGGGTCACAGCCCAAACCACGCTGACATGGCGCTATTTAATTTTGATGAACGAAGGTTTCATCCTCAAGCACAGCGACACAAGGAAAACACTCAATAAGCTTGCTTTCTAACATTTTCAATAAAAGCCTTTCATATTTAATTAATAATTTCGAAGAACACTATCAGACTTATAATTACTTAGAAAAAGTCTTTCATGTTACGTAATTTCTTCTAAAAGTACATACACTGAATGCAAGAAAGTTGGACGCATACCTTTACCCCTTGAAATCCGAAGTCTTCCCTTTCTTTACTGCGTTTGAAATTCAAAATGGACTTGTTTCTTTGGTCTAGTTGACGTCGTTTCTTCAACTAATTGAGTACTCGTTGATGGCCGGCACAAAACTGATCTCTCCCCTCCAAAGCCTTCGCCAGTTTCCCTCTTCTGCCACCACAATTACAAGCTGGTAAGTGCTGCCCTATCCAGGTGTAGTTTTGGGACTCATGGATGTAAGTCGCACCAGCTTGACCAAGTGAGGTAGAATTGTGGTAAATTGATAGTAGCTGTGTGTGGGTGGCGTGATACTTAGCAGCAGTGTTATTCACTGCCGGATTTTTCCTATGAAATTGACGGTTGAATGTAGTCGTTTTGATATGCAAATTTCTTCTTTTGGGAATTGTTTTGGTTGCGGTGAGGGGATGTTTAAAAGGATTTGTTGAATTGTAAAAGGTCAGGAAAGTTATCTCTTTATCCCTTCGTCACGCATACCTCTAAACGCAACAAAATTGGTTTTACAAATTTTACGAACATAGTATTATATCTGTGAAAAAACTAAAAAAGAAGTAAAAACGCAATACCTTCTGATGTAGGAACATCATTTTGCGCCGCAGTCGTGGACAGAAACCGAAGTTGATGCTTTGAAATCAGCAGCTGAATGACAGTTCTGTGGAATCGGGCGCAGTCAGCCTCACAAGCCAGACGGGTTACAAGCGAGGCGCATGAAGATTGACGGCAGGCTGAGATGGGCCGTACGACGCACCATCTCATATCAGGAAATAAATCGAAGGGGCTCCCGGCTTGGCCATCAGTGGGAAGAGGGGCATCCAGAAAAGTGATTGGTACGATCGTTTGGGTATAGAGGACGTCTTCCCTTGAGTGAGAGCTGAACTAAGCCCTGAGAGTTTTTATATATCCATCGAACTTAGTAGTTAGGTGGGAGGTAGAAAAAATCTGAATCTAGTAATCTTTTTTTTCTGTAAATAAAAATCACAGTCGTTTTTATTTTAAAGTAAAAATGAACTAGTCTTGCATAATTCGCGTAAAAAATAGAATCACTTGTGCGGTTCGTTCTATTACTGAAGCAGAAGATAAATGCTATCACCAACATGGGTGAAGTGGGCGGTAATCTAGCGCACTATGGGAGCAAAACGGAAATTTTTATCAAAATCTTGAGTATTCTACGACTACCAGCCTGGCGCGATGGTGGAGGGGGAGTTTGAGCTAAAGCGGGGAAAGGTATACGAGTTAAAACAGAAAAGGATATTTTAACAGGAGGAGGGGGAGTTTTTTGTGCGGTGAATGGAGACAAGTTCGACTAGGAGTTATTGCACCTCTGCCCAAGTGGAAGTCGATGGTTTTTTGGCAAGGGGTGATGGGGGAAATGGTGGGTCCGCGTGACTTAGGTAATCCAAGTTTTTTCAGGGCCGTACGCAGTTTCATTTTTCTCCTGAAGCACTGGGTTCCGGCATTTCGTCCAAACTGTCTCTCTCGAGGCCCCGTTCGGTTCTGGTACATAAGTGGGCACTGCAAGGGTAGCAGCAGCTGAGGTTCCTAGTTGGGACTTTCTCCAATATTACCGATATCGTTCATTGGCTCCTTCTGGTACTATTCGGGCTCGTAAATCCATGTGGAACCAAAGGGTTTTGATTGCCTTGCTAAAGTAAATAGATCGTATTGGCTTGGTGGCGTACCCTAGCACGGCTAACAGTAGTCGTTGGTAATATTTGCTCTTGCACTTGTCGTTCCAGCGTTTGGTTGCCGGCTTCGCCAAAGCCTTTACACGTATCAAGCTTTAGCCACCCCAGCAACGTGTAGAAATGTTAATCGTGTCTGGTGGATTAGACCTTTTTTTCGTGTGTCTGTGTAATTATCATTTAACTCGACATAATTCTATTTCAGAAATGTACTGTCAACTGAAAATCAAGTACACACGGTCTATAAGTTACCACTGTTAATTTATAAATTTATAAATTCATTAACTTTGAAATAGAAACGCGAATAACAATAATATGTCATACAAGATTTGAGAATAAGCTCGAAACAAGTAAATAACAAGTGAAACAATTGAGCTGATTTGAGCAGATTGTCAAATTTTGAAGGCATTTTATTACTATCCACGCATCAATTGGAAAGTTTAATGGATTTATGAGTTGATGAGTTAACAGTTGTAATTTATCGATAACAGCTATGTAAGATTTGTTACAAAATGTAGCATGATTGATGAAAGAGTGGGATATTACTTGATGGGCCCAAATTCTTCTATTTGTTGCAACATTTTTGGCGTTGGACAAATTTGGATTGCCTATCTTACACAGTTGGGATACATTTATCTTGTACATATTACATATTTTTCCAGCATGGATTTTAAAGAAGGATTAGCATCAGATGTAAATAAACAGTTAAAAGCGAAGAAAAAAGAAATACAAAATATGGTGAAGAAGCAATTTCATTTATCAGTTGATAAAGTGATACAAGGTGCATGAACGACAAATACTGGGAATCCTAGCAGCGCTTTTTTTAATCATGAATATGAAGTATCAAACAGTACAGAAATAGGAGAAGAAATGATAGTGCGATAACATTCAGTACTGTGAGTTCTTTCTTAGAATAAAAAATTTTTTGTTACTAAATTAAAAATATATTGTTATCAAACAGCTAAATTATGTATTACAAGATACCCATGCTACAAAATGCCACCTACAGTACACGAAGTACCTTTACATGGATGTGATATACATGGATGTGAGTTGGTTTACAAAATAAGCAAAATGTAAAAACAGGTTAGGGTTTAGATAGAGAGTCCCACAGAAGGTACATGAGTCTCGCATTACTATCCATTCTCTATAAAGCATTTACCCCCTATGCATATCAAAAACGCATTGAATTAAGTTTCTTCTTCCTTTTGAACAAAGTATCCTATACTTACACTAACTCATAAAAAACTAAGAAATAGACCAAAGAAAGTTTCCTTATGTTTTTAAAGGCTTAGAGTATGTTGGGTTGTGTTTTGTGGTCTTGGAGTTCGTGGGCTTACAGTTTGTGATATATTGCTTTCATTAAAGTAGTTCAGTTTAAGCTCAGTCATTGTTAAATGCTGTGCGTTGTGGCTAAAGCATTCGGGACGAAGAAGTTTCCTTCAACCCACCAGCATGTGGCCCGCATCTTCACCTCAAACAGAGAGGTTGGTGGAATTCTAGAGAGGTTGATGGAATTATTATTATCTTAAGGACATAATTTTGCAGTGGCTCTATCCAAAAGTTCGAAAAAAGAAATCATCAGTGATTTGGAATGCACAATATATAACCTTCTATTTAAAAAAGCAAATGAAATACGACGTAGGCCGGCAAATTTCTTAGGCCAAGCCCAACTTCCCTCCTCAAACTTAACAAAAACAAGAAAACACCGCAATTGAAGAATCCAATAGAATGAAACGGATCATAATATTGCCCGCAGATAAAGGCAACACAACAGTTATAATGAATAAGTAAGACCTACAAAAACAATAACCAGCAAAACTAAAAACCTTCTAAAAGACCCTAAACTTATTAGCAAAATAACTTCTTAATGAATACTTACTAATCCCATATCTCCAAGACTTTACGGCCTCACGAACATCCACAGAAACAACATTCCACTCAGACCAATCGTCAGCGCAATAAACTTACCAAATTACAACGTAGCACGGTTTTTCAGCCAGAGAACTGAATCTTTTCACTGAAAGCTCTATCAGCCACTTTTAAAACTTTGTTGACTTAATCAAAATGTTACAATAGATTCGCATTCAATTCTGAATCATCCTAGTGAGTTTAGAAGTAGTAACTCTCTTTAAGAAAGTCTCAATCTCTGATAGAAATGATATTACTAAATCCCTCGCAAACTTTTTCTCCGGTCTCATATCTTCGATAGAACACTGTCTCAATAATACCTGCTACTCTTGCAATGCACACTTCTATCAACAAACCTCAGAAGCAGCAATGGCTTCTCCAATCTGACCTGTAACTTGAAAAGAAATTACAAAACGTTAAACAAATCCTAATACAGAACTATTACACACAAAAATTGATAAAGCAATAAAAAAATACAGTAAAAAAAAACTAGTGAACAAAACGTACTAAAAAAAGAGAGAGAAAACTGATCTCCATCCCACTCTACATCCAAGGTACCACAGAACATAACATTTATTTGCAAAGCTACTATAATCGGAAAAGAACTGCAATGTTTTTACAAGAAAACATGGAGAAGCAATCGAAACATTAAAACACCCTTGTGACACGAGTAGGGTCAACGGATATAATACGGATATAATGGCGGGTATATAGCGACAACTTCTACTGTCCACGATCTTTGTAGAGTTCTGTGCTACGTAGAGGATTTTGTAGAACATTGAATCTTGTCTGACTCAAATCAGACTCTTAGTATCTCTTTGATAATTTATGTAGAGAGGTTATAAATGTTAGGTTGGTGGCAGTGTAAAATGGCGGGCGGTAGCGTGTCTTTTTCAATCATGCCACCGCTCATCTGGAATTAGTGGTCAGGATTATAAATCCCACAGTTATTCAATTCTCAATGTCCTTCGTCGCTCATCCATAAGTTTGATTTTGCGGAGGTGATGCATATAATAAAGCGAAAAATCAAAACAAATCAGCCTTAATTAAGTTATGCAAATATTAAAGTATCGAGACGTGGAGTATCGTAAGTTCCCTGAAGTGCTAGACATCTATTCATTTTATGGTCACGATTAAATATTGTGCGTCTAAAAATATACAACATCACAATACTTAAGTACAGTCTGTCAAGTTAAAGCGTGGGTAACTTTTTTGGTAAAATATTTTATTTAAACGCATGTTTCTACATGGAATTACATTTGTCAAAGTGTCGAGCAAA
>NC_046657.1:29724646-29735591 GCF_010883055.1 Belonocnema kinseyi | reverse complement strand
AGGGAGCTCTTCTTAATATTTTGACACCAAAATCATGTCGATACACCTTACCGACTGCGAGTAAAGCCACCCACGCTTTAACTTGACAGACTGTATATATAAGTACATTAAGCTTAAATAAATTGAAATGCACTTTCTCTATCATGTGATTGTCAGTGTGAGTAATCAGGATTAAAAATACATCTATTTCTATTGGATCTTACAGAAATAAGTTCGCAAATCGACCATCCACCTGGATTTCCTCCCCACCAGGAATTGCCTAATCGCAAGAGTGATAAATCTTCTTCGAGTCGACGAAGTGGATCAGCCAACAAATATGGTTTGGGTAAGTAACTTTTTCTTACTTTTTTAAATCTTTTTTTAACTTTCAAGCTCTCTCCAACTAGGCTTTTAATATGTCATTAATATTCTGCAGATAAAACTAAACCCATAGATAATGATAAATAATTTATTTGAGTTCCGTTTGAAATTAATTTCTTAACTGATAGAAAAGGTAAACGTATTTTAATTACAGTATAACCAATATTGGATAATAATTAATTCTTATGGATAATATAATTGAAGTATTTATCTTTAATTTTAGTTCTGTAAGACTTTATAATCTCAATTACTGAGTAGTAAACAATATTTTTTTCCTTAAAAAATTATTTGTACATTATTAATGTACCAAGATTTGAGACGCAGAAAATCAAGCTTGAAAGCAAATAAAGCAAAAAAAGAAAATGTTTTTGTACTAATTGTTCACCTAGTTTATATTTTAAATTACGTAGTTCCACGCACAATTCCTGAAAAATATAGTCACACACTGACCATAAATACGTTGAAAAATCGCGCTCGCTGGAGATTCGAATTCTACTTAAACTATCCAACCCGTAAGTGTCTAGCCGACGAATTAGGTAACTGGTAAGGGTGTGCAAAAGCTCGAAGAAATTTTAGTGTGACATTCAAGTGCTCAAAAGTTTTAAGTTCTCGATGTCATTCAAATACACGAAAGCCTCGAGTTGCTTTAAACTTTCGAGCAGCTCGAAAGTTTCGGGGTCTCGAAGCTCTTGAAATTAATAAGAATTTCTTTAAACTCGATACTAGGGCGGTTTTTGAATTGCTAAAAGTGATTTTTAGATCAAAAGTAAGAATTCAAGATTTCTCATCCAAAGCGGCGACTAAATTCTTGAGAATTACAATAATTTGACGAATCAGAAATTTAATAAACTGACGGGTTTCAATAACTAAATAGACTAAACATCCGAAATGACGACCAAATTTTGAAAGAATGTATAATACTGAGGGACCGGAACCTTTTAGCTTCGTTCTAATAATCAGGGATGCTGGAGAGGTTCGGGTTCGAACCGAACTGTAAAATTTTCTGAAGAGTTCGATCCGAGTCGAACTCTAAAAAATATTAAAGGTTCGGTTGGAAAAAGACATCGGTCGAACCTCTAAGTTCTAAGTGAACCTAACCATTTACAAAATTGTGGTTTCGATCCCTAAATATACTAATCGGTTTTCGTGAGTCTTAGTCTTATTAGTTTTTTTTCATCAGATAGTGTAAAAGTTCTTGAAATTATATACGAGAATTTATGTGTAACAATTTGTTTTTGCGATTAGCAACAAAAAGGTAAGTGTCCGTAAATGTATCGTTCAAATTTCATATTTATTTATTAAACATTGAATACCAAAATCTTGTAGCCTGTCGCATATGCAGAGATTGACGTTTACACATATTGCTTAAATATTATGAAAATTCGGAAATTTCTATAATTTTCAAGCAGTATGTGTAAACGTAAATCTCCGAATATGTTAAATGTTAAAAGATTCTCGTATTTAATGTTAAATAAATAAGTATGAAGTTTAAACAATAAATTTATCGACACTTGCCCTTTTATTGCGAATCACGAAGCCACACTTGTACAAATTAATTATCTTACATAGTTTTACCAACATTTAACTATCTAATACAAAAAAAATATGCCTGCTGCGTGGAACATTCTTATAGCGCGCTGCGCGCGCGGCGCTTCCCGCCGAGTTTTCAGCGCGTCTAGGGCGCGCACATATGCTGTCGTCCTTTGCGCTCGTTTTCGTACGTTTAGTGCGTACACTTCTACTACATTTTTTCAAATATCATAAATGTGATCACTTAAATTGACAACTGTGATTTAAGTTTCTGAGGAATTACATTCATAAATTGGAACTGAATTTTTGTAAATTTGATTTTAAAGAAGCTTTGTCAAACACCGGCGGCTTTGACGATTACATTCTCATTGCGACAGAGCTGTCTCCATAGCCGATAAATATAAGCTACAAAAGGAATTACAAAACATTAAACAAATCCTAATACAGAATGATTACAAAAAAAAATTATAAAGCAATAAAAACACACACTAAAAAAACAAGTCAATAAAACATACTAAAAAAAGAGAAAAAAGAACGATCACCATTTTAGAACCTTGAAACAAGTCTGGAGCAAATCAGGCTCTTAGTATCTCTATAATAATTGATCTATAGAGGTCATACATGTTAGGTTGGTGAAAGTGCAAGATCTCGGGCAGTATCTCGACTATTCAAATCATGCCACTGATCATCTGGCAGTAGTGGTCAGAATTAGACGTCGTAAAGTTATATAATTCTCGATGGCCTTGGTTGTTAATCGATAAGTTTAATTTCGAAGAGGTGACGCATACAATGAAAAGAAAGATCATAACAAATCAGCCTTACTTAAGTTATGAAAATGTTAATGTATCAGGACGTGGAGCATCGTAAGTTCCCTGAAGTTCCAGTCATCTACTTATTTTCTGTTCATGATTAAATATTGTGCATTTAAAAATTTACCACGTTATAATGCCTAAGCTTAAATACATGAAAATTCAACTGCTGTACCATTTTCTTGTTAATGTGATTATTAAAAATTAAAAATAAATGTATTTCTATTTAATATTACAGAAATGAGTTCGCCAATCGACTATCCACCTGGATTTCCTCCGCACCAGGAATTGCCTAATCGGCAGAGTGATAAATCTTCTTCTGGTGGACGAAGCGGAACAGCCAAAAAATATGGTTTGCGTAAGTAACTTTTTTTTTACTTTTTTTAGCTTTTTTAAAGTTTTTCTTACGCGTCATAGTTAGGTTACACAGCCACAATATGATCGCGTTTTCGTTATCTTATTTGTAGAAAAAACCTCACTTTGTAGTTTTACTTTAAGGCCATGTAACAAGTGTATCAGCTGATTAGGGCAGTCCCGAGATCAACATTTTCTCGCCTATATTGAAAAATATATCTGTAAATTACGCGCAAGAAATTCTCGGGAAATATTGATAAACATTGAAGGACCGTTTGCGACAAGACACAGAGTTAGGGTAAGAAAAAGTTTAATTTTGAAAAGTAGAAACATTTTCCGACGCATCAAGACTTTGCGGCAGAAGTTTGACTTCTATTTTTCTCTGTGGGTAATCATGCAATCTGTGTTACCCACGAAGCCGTAGAAGTTTGAAGTTGTATACTCGCTGCGATAGTGCTGCTTTGACACAGCTGATACGTATGTAAGAGCAAATTTGTTAATCTGCCTTACAAGTGCGAACATTAGTTTTTTAATTATTTGTGCATAATGTTCGTGAGCGATTTTTGTTGTTTTGTCCCACTTTGATAAATAAAAACCTCATATTAGCCTATTGAAAAAATTGAAAATTGCTTGCAGGGTTTTGCAGAACGGTCTATATTTTTCCAAAATAGTAATTAAAAAAAACTGTTTTACAATTCTAATTATTTAGGGCCAGACACATTTCTTTGAGCGTTCTATTTAGCGTGCCAAATTTCTCACACGATATCTCATGCCGCGTGGACGTAAGTTTAAAAAGAAAAGTATTGAGATAGCTTCCAGTTTCATTTTCTTAGAATATTTTTTTTCCTCAAAATTTCCACCGGAGCATGGCAGAGACATGCACTTTATTACCTTCTCTTTTGTTTCCTGGACTTTCAGAGTGATACCTCATTTTGTTTAGACTTCAGTTGGGAAAGAAAAATGTGGTCACGTGACCATCTCGTTACATGGTCTTAAGGCTCTCCCCTACTAGGAATTCAACATGTCATTAATATTCTAAAGGTGAAACTACACTCATAGATAATAACAAATAATGTACTTGACTTTCATTTGAAATTAACTTTTTAACTGGGAGAAAATGTTCATCTTTATTTTTAATTCTCTATGACTTTACAATCTCAGTTGCTGTTGCCGATTCGAATGCTACCCAATTTAACTAACCCGTATGTATCTAGCAGATGAATTAGGCAACTGAGCCATCCAACCGCTAAAACGTTCTGGCCATGCTTTTTTACTGAAATTGCTAGGATCTTCTCAGGATTGTATTTATTATTTTTTGATTGAATACATATATATGAGAAGTGGGGTTTAAACATTTTATGTGTGCAAATTTAAAAGTGTAATGTTATCAAATAAAACATTTTCTTCCCGGTTGGCCCTAGTCGAGTCAACAGTTAGCCCTATTTTTGGTGCATTCTTATCTAGTTGAAGGAACTTATTGCGCCCGACTATTAGCGCAACTCTGATCTAAGATCAGGTCGAGAGCCGCATGGACTTTATTAAAGTTTCTGAAGTAACGTACAATAGTACTACGCATTGAAACAAGCAATTGGCAGTTATAACCTCAAAGACTCAAACAAAGCTTTAAGCAACAAAATTTCATTCGAATCGGTAAAGATTTCTATCGGCTAACAAATTTTTTCCATTTTTCCCCACTGTGTGCCTTTGAAAAACCTGAAGATTAATGAACACCTACCGCTACGTATCTTCACCTCATATCTAAAGTTCGAAAAGCCTATTCTGAAGGGGTTGGTGGAAAGTCTCACAGTACGCACAACGTGGCTCAAATAAATCGATAGATGCATATTTACAGACGTAGTGTACTACCAGTACTCATATTGATGGCCTAGTTTAACTACCAGAACGTTTTTTATTTAACATACCATAGACTTATAATTTATTTTTTATCAAGCTTAAATGTTGATCCAAACATAGTGAGCTGCGTAGAGAGATTGATGGCCCTTTGGTATAGCAGATGTACTATCTCATCCGAAAAACATCGTGTGACAATTAAGAACCTTACATTTTAGAAAGACACATGATGAGTCCTCTCGTCTTTTGCCTTACACTATTACTACTGTCTTTCGCATTCCGCAATGAGAAAAAATTACTGGTATCTCTAAGAATCCTTAGCACGTTGACAGAATATATGGATGTGTCACAGATACGCAATCTTTAAACAATATCTACAAAGGATGCTGTTTAATATAGATACAAAAGTTCCATTAGGCAGATTTGGTCTTCTGAACTATTGGCTAGAATCAAAGTCATTTGTACATGGTTGCACCTTGTACTTTACGCGATTTTACATGTCATGTCTTCAAGCAAAGAAGGCAAAGGAGCGCTTCTACACAAAGCAGCGGAGAAGAGTACAGTGAAAAGTTTCCGTACACGATCATACACGGAATCTTCCACAGAAGTATGCTAAATATATTTTATATACTTTTCAAGATTGGTCTCAGGGGGGTCTCGCGGTCGCTGATAGCGAATATAAAGTCAATAATCCTAGAAACCAAACCGAAGATCCGATATGGTGGACAAGTATTCCATATAAGTTTCCGATTCTTTTTCAAATTAATATAAGGGGCTTTTAAAGATCTTTGATTACAAATCTGAACTTAAAATTTCAAAAAACGAAATGGCAGATCTATTATGGCGAAGGAGCGTGCTAATTAATTGCATTGTTTTTAAAATTGGTATAAGGGAGTTTTGTGATCGGCA
Organism: Belonocnema kinseyi; assembly: GCF_010883055.1. NCBI lineage: Eukaryota > Metazoa > Arthropoda > Insecta > Hymenoptera > Cynipidae > Belonocnema > Belonocnema kinseyi. The sequence goes on along the minus strand of NC_046657.1, from coordinate 29,729,778 downwards.
GTTATGAATTTGAAGTTGAAAATTCAAGAAACAAAATGAATCCAATTTGGAGGAGGAGGAGTGAAACGTCCCGAGCAAAGGATCATATGCAAATTTGAGAAAAAGAGAGACCAGTATTGCTAATTACCTAAGGTACCGAAGACTTAACTAATCACTTTTTGTGAGTTAAATTGTTACTATCAGTCCTATGGAGATTATGTCAGTTTAGTCAAATAGTAAAATTGGCAAAATTGGCATTCATAAAAAAAATTTCATCACCGCGTACGGGTAGCGGGTACGTTTTCATTTTAATAATATTTCGTATATTTAAGAAGACCTGATTATTATATTATTGATTTGGACTATTTTTATTTGCTATTATACCAGTAATTTTTATAAATATATATGTAGTTCTTACCGCTTACAGAGGAACCCATTTAGCAGAATTAAAACTTCTTAATTCTATGATTTTCTGTGACCTCCAAAACACTGAACTAGTTTTAACACGACGAAACCGACGGGTTTTTTCATAACGAAAGCACCTTTTAACTGTTGTTTTCAGTGTTACTGAAAGGGATAATCCCCAAATGAAATCCGTCGTAGAGAGAGAGAGAGTGAGAGAGGGGGGGGGGAGAGTTACTTATATAAGAAATCGAAGAATTACGTTGGTTATCCGTTGGTGTAGAAATGAAACTTTTATTTAAGTCTTGAATAAAAGTGTCTACGCACAGTATCGAAGTTTCAACACAGCTTTGAGTCCTTCTCAAGACCATTGCGTAGAATACATTTGTTTCAGATGTACGAGAACCCAGATATAACCTGTTACTACTTATGTCATTTTTAAATTAAAATTAAAAGAAGAATGATTTATATTCTCATGCGTCACCTGTAGTTGAAAATTTTTTGTCAGATCTCGGGGACCCATTAAGCTTTAAGCTTTCCTACAGTGTTTCAAAAGAGTGTCGTTCATTTTGATTGAAGGATTATTTACGTTTCAAATGGTACATAAGCTTGAATAATTGAAGCTGCGACTTCTTTAGTATGTATTTTAGAGAAAGTATTGAACATTAAAAAATTGATTTGTTTCTGTTTGTTCTTAAAGATTCAACTCCACAAAGCAATGCACCCAGAGACCCTTGGCAGCCGGACTTTCATTTCGACCCTTCTTTCTCTCAATCAAACATATCAGTCGCACAAACTATGTTGGGTAAGTAACTTCTTTCTGCGGTGACTCTCTGCATTTAAGTTACATGGCAAACAGATTAACTCATAACTGTTGTGTAACTTATAAAAATAACTTCAATTTCTTAAAAAAAACAAAAGAGAATACGGTACCTTATTAGCCTAACGCCAGTTTAAAATCTCGTAAAGTTCTCATCAACATTAAGTTTCTTTCTTGCATGGGCATAGATGTATTGTCATTGATTTTTATAAGATTAATTGTGCACATTTGACTAAGAGAACAGAACTTTAAAATATGTAATACAAAAATGGCAGTCCCATATTCGAAGTTGTTAACTAATTTTTTTTAAGCCTTTGAAATAAATTGAAAATACTATGAGAAACTGTCTGAAAGATGAATTATCATTACATGAACGTTCTTTTTTTTCGATCTGCTAGCCTTAAAATGGGTTTGCTTAAACTTAAATTTCCTACATAATTTTCCTAAAATCCACGCTTACAAACAGATGTCCATCCACATCTTACCTCTGAGACAATTCGCTCTTATCGGTCTGCCTTTCTCGCTTTGCCTGGCCTCACATACATGTCCCTACTTCTTCGCTTAGCCTCGCTTGGTTAAACCAGTGTGTCATCCCTCTATCCTCCTTTATGCTCAATTCACACATACTCTTCTTCCTAGAAAGCCGTAAACTATTCGAACCCTCCAAACAACCACATTTCATTCTTGCTGTAATTTTCTGACTTCCTTTCTTTTCTTTCTAACACAAATATTGTGCTCTCTAACTTCATCCATCTGTTGCATTTTGGTTTTAAAATCCCTTTCTGTTTTAAAATCAATTTTTTTATTTATTCCCCTGTTCCCTTTATCAAATAAAACTTAAGTAAACCATAATTCCTAAACTCGTTCTCCCCATCGGCAATATAATTAGGTTTTTCCCTGCCTCTCTCAGGGTTACCAACATCATCGCGTATCCTTTATCCGCCGTATTCATTAGCTTAAGTAACCCCTCTATAACTTTACTGCTTATCCCGTTTCCCTTTCTTATACAGTGGTAATTTTAACCCTTCTCGCCACTTTTCAGAAATCCCTTACCCTCCAAACATTCTTCACTTAGGATCCTTACCTGCGTCTCTATCTCCTCATATGTCCACTCTTCCCAATCTACCTCTCTCTTTCTTGTACTTCTCTCATTTCTCTTCCGTGAGTCTGAGCCCTGAAGCGATTCTTTGGAAAACTTTCTCTACTCCTCAATTCCAATGTTCTCGCGTATCCTCGGCCTACATTTTCTTTACCCATTCATTATCTTTCACACGTCCCTTCTCTCTTAACAATTCTCAAGCCCTGTTCCAGGTCTTTATTCTTTTCCTTGTCTTTATTCATACATATTAACCTAAATTCCTTCCTCACTTCTCCGCGCTTTCTATTTGCAGTATCCTCTTTCCACTTCGAGTACTTTTTTCTCCTTTTTTAAAATCTTTTTACATTCCATATTCCACTACGACTTCAATATTCCTTCCTTTTTCTTTCTAAATACATTTTTTGGCACACATCCTTTCACTTCGTCTTTCAGATCCTCCCATATATCTTCCACTGACTCCTTTTTGAAGCGTATCATTCTCAACTGTTTCTGATTCTTCTCAATCGCATTCCCCCAGGTTGCCCTCTCCTCCATCAACACTTTAGGCTCACTTGGCCTTCCACCACCCTCCCCTTTTATCCAAGACCTTTATGGCTGATTTTCTGGTTTGAACCGCCCGTCTAATGCTAAACATGTGTTCAGTACATGTTCTTCCTGATATAAATCAAGCATATCAAGCAAATTCAAACACATGAGCGTTAATTCTGTCAAATAGCATTTTACCCTTGCTATTTCTCATGATGTCTAACTCTGTACTTTTACCACTTATCATGCTGACCTACGTCTATGTATAAAACAATTTCTTACTTCCTTTAAACCCGCTCAGCATTTTTCTCTCTTCTTCTGTTCTGATTTCTTCTTACCTTTTCTTGACTAGTAGTTTAACTTTCCTATTCATGCACCTGTAATCATTTTCAAGTTTATTTTTCTCCTCATCGCTAAGACCTATGATTTTCGACTTTCTTTTATGCACTTCTTTCTTTGTGTGGATAGTTGCTTTAATTTCATTATTCAACAATAAGATTGACAATAACAATAACATCCTGGATCACGGCCGACCCGCTCTCTATATTTATATTTTCTATTAGCGCTTTCCAAATTTCCTTATCTATGCCTTTGCTTATCTTATTCTAAAAATCTATTCGCACTTCCAGATTGAAGTTTATTTTAGAGAAACAACGAAGTCAATTATAATGTGGCTATTTCCTCCACAACAGGTGTACCGTTCGATCATTTTATGCCTAAACTAAATGTTTGTAGTAAATAAGCCCTTTTCTGAGCATAAACTAATATTTTTCTTTTTCCATTCACCTATCCATTCTTTTTTAGTTTCCGCAAGTATTTATTGTATTATATAGAGTTTCTCAGAAGAATTAGTGTACTTCTGATTCTGAATTTTATTCTCATACTTTTCGACTACCATGTGATTCACTATCTACTTCTCATTATAATTCACTTTCGCCTTCCAACACCCCATTCTCTAAATTTCTAATGTCGCATCAATTTTTCCTTGTTTCAGTTACACATAAAATATGTAGCTTCCTCGCCTGCATAGTTTTTTGTTCTTCTCTTACCTTACCTTAAAGTTCCTTTAGTTCAAAATCATGTCCAAATTAAGTCAATCAACTTCGGTTGGTAGAGATGGAGCATAGGAACAGAACCAGAACCGAGAGCCATAGTTGTTTGGTGTTTTATACTGATAAAGTTTTTGTTCAAAAATTAAATAACTTTTATGAAAGTTAAAATACTTTAGAAAATACTTTAGAAAAATTTTTAGGGTTTTGTCGCTTTGGGCAGAAACCTCTGCAGTTTAGGCCGTGTTTCGATTTGTTAGTCATAATTTATTTAATGAAAATTCGCCTTACTTTGCTTGAATTGAACTGTTTTAATTTAAAATTAAAAACTTTCTTGTTGAGGTTTTTTCTCATTATCTGATATTGAGATAGAGAATCGCTAGTACCATTTTCCTAGGTAATGCCATTAGTTGAAGTCAAGGTACAAGATTCGAAAAAAAATTTCATTTTCATTTTTCAACTTCTCATGTGGTATATTCTGTTCAAAATATCATAAATATCTCCATATTTTAAAGGTTAATGGACGTTTCATTTCATAAGCTTCTCAACGGTTTTTTAGAAACAAGTTTCTCCCTTTTTGTTCAAACAATTAGTTAGGTCTTAAAGTGTACATAGGCTTGCATAAATGAAACTGAAAATTATGTGGCATGTTTTTCTCATTATAGGTATAACAAATTAAAAATGTGTTAATTACTATCTGTTCCTGTAGAATTAAATTATCATGGCGACGCATCTCATCACTTGGACTCTTTCTCACACCAGCATAGCCAACCTCCTTCGAGCCAACGAAACCGACAAGCCGACCAATTCGCATTAGGTAAAAAACTTTGTCTTTAAGTTACTCGTTAAAGTTTCGTTAAGCAGCAAATAAATTAACTCGTTACGATATCATTACTTGAAAAATTAACTTCAAGCTCTCTACAATTTACAAGGACTTTTTCCCTAAACCTACTGCTCTAGATCTTCAGCAAATAAATATAATATCTTGGAACAAATTATAGCAAGTCAATGTGACACTATATTATTATACACCAGTTTAAAATATGATAAGATTTCCTTCAACATGAAGTTGTTTTCTTGCATGGAAATATTTTGTTATTAATTTTGATAAGATTAAATTTTCATTACATTTCGAAAAGTAAATTGCAAAAACGTGATGCAATACGAGGGTGGATTGATAAGTTTCCGGCCTGACCAAGAGATGGCGCCACTAGGCCTACCTTGAGGTGGCGTTCTATAGTACCATCCTTAGATAGCT
>NC_046657.1:29723484-29724546 GCF_010883055.1 Belonocnema kinseyi | reverse complement strand
AGGGAGCTCTTCTTAATATTTTGACACCAAAATCATGTCGATACACCTTACCGACTGCGAGTAAAGCCACCCACGCTTTAACTTGACAGACTGTACTAATAAAACTAATAAAGTGTCACATTGACTTAATATGAATTGATGCAAGATAATTATAGTTAATTGCTAATATCTAGAGTAGGAGGTTTTCGGAATATTTCGTAGTAACTTCTAAATAACTTAAAGTTATTTTTTCAAGTCACGCAATTTTATCGATCTAACTTGTTATCTGCGTAACATAACTATAACGAGTAACTTCAAGACAAAGTTCTTTACCCAACGCAGATTGGTCGGCTTTTCGGCCCCGTTGGCTGGAAGAACGTCCTTTGCGTTGCTTCGAAGGTGTTTCGCTCGAAGTAGGTCGAGTTGGTTGAGGCGAACGTGATTCTATGTATAGGCATAAAAAGAATTTGATGCATTTTCATTTGGAACACTCACATTGAGAAAAGCATGCTACAAAAGTTGCAGTTTTATTTATTAAAGCTTATGTATAATTTGCTACGTAATTAATCGTTCAGAGAAAAAGGCAGATATTTTTGTTTGCAAGCCATAGAAAAGCATCTGTAGGATGATTGAGTTTTTCATGATTTCGAAAGGTTTATAGCTCTGCTAATACCAACAAAAAGAAAATACTTGCTTTTAAGTATCGGTTAAATTGTTAATATTCTTTCCAATTTATTTTCAAGGCCAACAAATATTAAACATTTTCTGAGTTTCACTGTCATACGAGGGTGGATTGATAAGTTTCCGGCCTGACCAAGAAAAACAACGTTTTTAAGAATTTTTTTTTTTTATTTCTCAACATAATCTCCTCCAAGGCTGATACATTTCTCATAGCGGTGTTTTAGTCTAGTAATGCCATCTCTTTAGAATGATTCGTCAAGCTCCTCAAAATACCCATTTACAGCTTCGATTACTTCTTCCTTGTCCGCAAATCTCTTACCGCTAAGCCATTTTTTGAGGTTAGGAAACAGAAAATAGTCACTCGGGGCTAGGTCTGGAGAGTAGGGAGGGTGCGGCATCAAT
>NC_046657.1:29695539-29723384 GCF_010883055.1 Belonocnema kinseyi | reverse complement strand
TGTTTCTCGAAACATGGGTTTGGGAGATTGCACCTACATATACGGAACTCATTTTTTGTAACGTGGTAACAAGATGAGAATTGAAAGCAAACTGAATGTCAATTGAAAAAGCATGAAAGAGGGAGCTCTTCTTAATATTTTGACACCAAAATCATCTGGATACACCTTACCGACTGCGAGTAAAGCCACCCACGCTTTAACTTGACAGACTGTATACACCAGTTTAAAATCCTATAAAATTCTTCTCAAGAGAACCAGCCCTCGCTCCAGACAAATGAACCTTTTACGAACGAACCTGCTTCGAGCCGACAAAGACGACCTCCTTCATACCCACGAAAGCAACGAGCCGATCAATCTGCTATCGGTAAGAAACTTTGTTTTCAAGTTACTCGTTACAGTTATGTTATGCAGTAAATATACTAACTCGTTACAACTATCCCAGTAGGCACAAAATTTGTCGACGTCTTTATGACATCGTTACGCCGTCTTCACGACAACTTTACGCCATCCTATGTCCATGTCGTTTCGGTGTCTTTCCGATGTCGTAAAGACATCGTTAGATCATACGACTTATTTACGATATCTTAAAGACGCCTTAACGACATAAACATAGGATGTCGTAAAGTTGTCGTAAAGATATCGTAACGATGTCGAAAAGACGTCGCCAAACTTTGTGCCCACTGGGATGTTACTTAAAGGCGTAACTTCAAGTACTCCAAAAGTTACTAAGAATTTTTGCCCAAACGTATTACTTAACTATAATAATCTTGCAAATAAGTACAGGGTGGCTCAATTGAACTGCAACTTTCCAGAACGCTGTATTTTTTATATAAAATTTAATTTAATTGCAGCAATTTGAAGAGACAATAAATAATGAAAACATTGGAATTTTACAAATTTTCGATATGAAGGCCTTGAGCACGAATTATGACTCTAAGTCGGTCGACAAACTAGTTGTACGCTGCACGAATGTGATCCTGGGGGATTTTCATCCATTTACGACTTTTCGGTGTGGGGAATTTTACAAGCTAAGGTGAAAATTAAAAAATACCAGACTATTGATGTGTTTAAGAAAGCTTTTTTTCGTCAATAGATGAAGATCCCGCAGGCAGCACACAGTGATCACAACCTTGGCATGTTGAGTTACTGCGCTTGCGCGGTGCAACGCCTTTCATTGATCGCTGTTGGCGTGCTATTCAAAACGGGTATAATTAACAATGACTGAAATGACTATACCGAAATTTTGGTAAAAATAGTCGATTTTTTGTTACTAGTAGACACGGGCTCGATTTTTATTATAAGCAATGATGACTTTCTTCCTTTTTCCTCATTATGAGTGTCATTAGGTAACGTCTCTGAATTTAAAAAAAACAGTTATTAGCTGAAAACTTTATGCTCAGGTATTAATCTAGTATTATTGTTTTTTCCAATGGAAATTTTTGCATGAAATTATGCGAATATTCATAATTATTATATTAAATGTTAAAAATATATTTATTAAAAAATAAGTTAGTGAAATGTAAGTTAGTCTTTAGAAAAAAAACGATTTACTACAAAATATACGCGTTATTATTTTATTCTCATCTTCAATCAGAATTTACGTGATTTCTGATATCAATGTGAAATTTATAAAAAGTATATATTTTTATTTCAATAATTGTCAATTAAACCCAGTTTAAATCGCGCGCTAAGAGCGACCAATGAGGTCGCTGCGCCGGGCAAGCGCAGTAGGTCAACATGCCAAAGTTGGGATCACTAGAAGTCCATACGATACGTATGCGATTCGTCTAAAGTCCATTCAACCGAAATGTCATTTCACCTAAAAAGGTATAGTTTGTGCACAGTTGGAAAAATGCGTTCGAAAGATGGTCGTGCGTGTATATAAAGTAAGATAATTATGCCAAAAGTGTCCATTTTGCGGCGCGATCTTACTAAACCTAGGTATTGTCGCGTAAAGTTTAAAATTACTAAAGAATTATATTAAATAAGCCAAATTATTTGTTTACTGTGACATTTCTGACTTATGAATAGTTGAAGAATAATTTGTTAATTCATGAAATAGCAAAGAAGTGCACGTTTGAGTTGCATCTGTAAATCATCAAGAAGCGGAGAAGTAAATATGTGTTTATGTTGAAACACCATGAACATTAATGATTTGATCCACTTTTTTCCGGAAAATTTTCGATAAATAATTGTTCTTTCTAATTACAAGTGTTGAGGGTCACAGATGGTGAGGTTATGCGTGTATATATACAATATTACGGGTTGATTATTGTTTTGGAGTTTCTTTTTCAGAAGGAGAGTGAATAAATAAAAAGAAAGATGTTTCTAGACAATGAAAAGTAGACATGTGCACTGAAAAAACACTTCAATAATAAATTATTTATTTATGCAAATTAGGCGAAATGAAGGTTGGAATTGACTGCATTGGATGACTCTGAATCTCTAAATATTAAATAAATTGTTTAAAAAAATGTGTTAACTATTAAATGTCATGAATATTATTAATTTTCTGAGAAGGAATATACATTTTTTCCCCAAAAATATTCAAAAATAATTTTTCTTTATAATTACAGTTTTTGAGGATGACAAATGGTACGGTTATGAGTGTAGATATATAAGATGAGAGAGAAAGTCTGACTCAGACGGAATCTATTTGGTTCCGAATGAGTCCGAAACATCCACCATGGTTACCAGACCAGGCAGATAATTTGGGTGAGTATGTAGCTTTACACACTGAAAAAATTCCGAGTGGGTGAAATACCCACTCGAAATCATCTTTTTTAAATACATTTTTCCCCCGCCAGCCCTTCCCCTCTCCTTCACTCCGAATCGGTAATGATCAGCTACCGAATCTGGCTGAACATCGTCTGCCAGACCTGATGGTTAAAATTACTGTTATTATCTTTGACATTTAAGTATCAGCTGGTTGTGGTTTTGAAAGTAAATACTCTTACAAAGACGAGACTTAACTCATCACTCTAATTCTGAATCATTGTTAAGTAAATGCCTTCATTGTTTGTTATTTCTTTTTGGGTCTTTCAACGAGAGGTTTATTTTAAATAAGTACTGGTTAGCCTGTCAGCGCCAACAACGGAACAATCTTGTGTACAAACAATTTTTTTTATTCATTCACTCTTCTTCTGAAAAATAACCTCCAAAACAATGATCAACCTGTCAAATTGTATACATATACACACATAACCTTACCATCTTTGACCCTCAACACTTGTTATTAGAAAGAACAATTATTTTCCGAACATTTTAAGGGAAAAAATGTACATTACTTCTTATAAAATTATTTATGTTCATGGTGTTTCAACATAAACACATATTTATTTCTCCACTTCTTGATGATTTACAGATGCAACTCAAACGTCCACTTCTCTTCTATTTCATTAATCAACAAATTTTTCTTCAACTAGTCTTAAGTCCGAAATTTCACAATAAACAATTAAACTTGGTGTATTAAATATCATTATTTTATAATTTTTAACTTGACGCGGCAATGAATAAGGTCCATAAGGTGGCGCCGCCAATTGGACACTTCTGGCATCATTCTCTAACTTTTTGATACACTCACGATCATCTTTTGTACACATTTGAGCACTGTGCACAAACTATACCTTTTTAGGTGAAATGGCATTTCGGTTAAATGTACTTTTAGACTGAGAGCTAGCTACATAAAACAGCCTCGATTCGGTCCCCAAGTTCAAAGCTCTAAAGTTCTAAGAAAAACCTTAATACATCATCAAATGGCTACTCTGCCAGTCTGCAACTGCCGCGTCAAATTTGTTTAAAAATAGTCTTCAGGTTTCAACTAAGAGCGGTGAAACAATGGCAGAAGTTTAGTGTTTGAAAAAACCTTGACAGAAGCGAATCAAAAGTCCCCCCCCCCCCATAAAAAACGTGAGACGGTTCGCGCGCTCAGCTTTTTCCCGACATTCTTCAGACCTTAACTAAGAGCTGCGTGTAATGGCAGAACATTCGCATCCCAGGGGGCAGAACATTTGGCGACGTATTTACGACATCTTTACGACAACTTTACGATATCCTATGTCCATGTCGTTAAGGTGTCTTTACGATATCGTAAACACGTCGTACGATCTAAAGGTGTCTTTACGATATCGTAAAGACAACGATACGACAAGGACATAGGATGTCGTAAAAATGTCGTAAAGATGTCGTAACGATGTGGTAAACACGTCGCCAAATTTTGTGCCCACTGGGATAATGAATAACGGAAGAAGTAATTGAGTCGGAAAATGTCATCTTAATTATGAATTCACGATTTTTCGCTAAACGTTCATGTCAAAGCTATCTTTATATATGTCATTATATTTATTTTTAAATTCCACTTCAACTAAAAGAAAAAAATCATCACGATACGATCAAAACTCGCAGTAAAAGTCCAATTTTTTGTTGCGCGTCCAATTTTAAGCCAGTAGCTCGGTTTTTGCCAGCCAGAGAGAGAATGACGTACCACCGCCTCAAGCTGGCTGGCAAAAACCGATCAACTTTCCACTGATTTGATTGGCTACGATTAAACGGGAACCAGAAGTGATGAAAGGTGCACGATTTTCAAAACAAATTTTACAATAAACTTACAATTTTGAAGAATAAAATTAGAAAGAATATAACATTAAATATAGACATATTAAAACTGTATTAAATATATGATAATCGAAATATATACAATAAAGAAACCATACTATTTTGTGTTTAAAAGCAACTTTTTTTTAGTTCAAAATTTAGTTATTTTAATGAAAATTCGTCTTTTTAGGCGGAAATGAATCTTTTTGATTAAAACTTTATCTGTTTATGTATAATTCTTATCTGTGCTGGAGAATTTAATTATTTCGTTAAAAATTTCTTTTTTTGGGGGGGAGGGGGGTTTGATTACAACATTTTGTTGACAACTCGTTCTTTGTTTGACTGCATACTAATTGTTTTTCTAATTTTAATTTAATTACTCAACATCAGGTTAAAAAGTCATGTTTTATCTTTGAAAATATCAACTGTCTTCTGGGATGAAAGATTCTCCCATTAATGTCATTTGTCCGTTTATTGAAAATTTGTCTTTTTCGTAGAAAAATAATCCTGGTGGTGGGAAATTTATTTTTGTAGTTAGAAATCCAACTATTTGGTTAAAAATTCATTTTCGGGGAAAAAGATTCACAATTTTCGTTGAAAATTAATCTTTTTACTTTCTCATCATTTATGATTGAGAAAGTATTAGAATTGTCGTAAATTTGACATCACAGTTTTTCAACGGATCTCCACGTTTCTTGACCACCTGAATCCGAAAATAAGGTTTGACGATGGCGTCTGTCTGTCTGTCTGAGCGTCCGGCCGTCCGTAAATACGCGATAACTCTCGAAAAAATGAACGGATCAGATCCATCTTTGGTACACTTTTTTCAGGTCCTAAAAAAAGGACCAGTTTGTTAACCAGTCATTTTTGATTAAAATTCAAAATGTGAGAGCATTTTGAAAATTTTTGAGACCACTTTTTTCTGAAATTGAAAATTCTATGTACGCACATTTATAGTATTGAAATGGGCAAACAATTTATCCTAATGACTTGTTTCTATTAAAAGAAAATTCTCAGAGTTATAGCATTTTCAAAATTTTGTAAAACAACCAAAATTCAAAATTTTAACCCAAACAACGCAAGATATGAAAAAATGTCAAGAGAAGAAAAACATTGCTTTTTAAAATCCCTATAAGACTTATATGATAATTTTTTGGATTTTCATCGAAATATTAGATTTTAAAAAATCCTACAAATTTTCACTTAACCATTTTTCAATAGGACTAGTAATTTTTTTTTTTTTGTATTTCTCGAAAGTAGTATGCGGAACATCGAAAATTAATATCTTAAGCCAATATGCAACGTAAAAAAAATCTCGAAAAAAAAATGAACGGATCAAATCCAACTTTTGCACAATTTTTTTCGGTACTAGAAGAAAGAACGAATTCGTTAAAAAGCCATTTAGGACAGTAATTCAAAAAGTCAGAGCTTTTTAAAAAATGTTGAGAATTCTTTTTAGATTAAAAAATTCTATGTATGATTGTTGGTAGTACATCTGAAGCTTTTTTACGATAAAAAATTATCTGAGTTATAGCATTTACAAAACTTAAAAAATCGATCGATAATTAAAATTTTTAACCAAACAACGCATGGTTTGAAAAAAGTAGAGGGAAAAAAGCGTTGCTTTTTGAAAGGCCTACAAAATTTCCTAACAACTTTTTGAATATAATTGAACAATCAAAAATTTAAATTTTTATTGCTCAAAAAATAAGGAACAATACAAAAATAATGTTGTGCTCAAACTATATATGATACATATGAATAAAGATGCGTGAATCCAAATTGTGCTCCCAAGAAAGATTTACCAACTTATTATTACTCACTTTTTGATAGGATACGCAGATTTAGTTTTATTGATAAAAAACAATAGTAATAAACAATTAAATATTTGGACAAACAACACAAGCTACGAAAAAAATTAAACAAAAGCTGTTTAACCAAAAATTGGTGTATATTTTGGAAATTAATTCTTTTAACTGAAATTTTCACTATTTTGTTGAAAATAGAATTGATTGGTTGTGAATCAACTACGCGTGCAATCAAAAAGTGATTTATTAAAAATTTCTCATGATTAAAGCAAATACTACGCAACTCATAAACTCAACTCATAAACGCAACTCTTTGATTGGACGCGTAGTTGAATTTTATACAAAATTGTGGCATTTTTTACATTCTCATCATTTATGATTGAGAAAGTATTAGAATTGTCGGAAATTTGACATCACACTTTTTCAACGGATCTCCACGTTTCTCAATTTGAAAATTTGAAACCAAAAAACGCACAATATGAAAAAAAAGTCAAGAGAAGAAAAAACGTTTCTTTTTCAAAGCCCTACAAGATCATCATAACGAATTTTTGGACTTTCTTCAAAAATCAAAAATTAACATTTTTATTGCACAAAAAATAATGAAAAATTCCATTTTGCAGAAAAACTATGTAGGATACGAAAAAAGATGAATTAACAAAAATTGTTATCCTAAAAAAGATTTACAATTTCGCTAAGGATTACTTCTTGATAGGACGCGTACTTTTTGTTTTATTCGTGCAAAATAACATTGAAAGAAAATAATTTTAAAAAAATGTGTGTGTGTAGAAAATTCAGAACATGGAGACGCATATAAATACTGTCATCTAAAACAGATCTTTTTGATCAAGTTTTTTTCAAGCATTCCAAATGCAAAGAATAAATATCTGAGCGCGAATCGCGAGGTGTAATTATATCCGAGAGCGAAGCGCGAGATTTAACCGTCGCGCAGCCTAGGCGCGCTCAAACTTGCGAGCGAAGTCAGCCGCGCGCGTAGCGCGCGATGAGAATATGGTCGCGAAGCGGGCAGATTTTTGTCTAAAATTCATCTTTTTCGTTGATAAATGACCTATTAGGTTAAAAACTGATATACGTTTGTAGTTGAGAATTCGATAGACCACCTGTCTCGAAACGGCTATTTGTTAAGAATTCTGGACGATTTGCTCGCACACATCGAATAGCTGTTCGTCCAGAAATTCTCAGCGAAGAAATACATTAATTTGACTCAAAACATCGTTTCAAATAATTTGACTAATCACTCTTTTGGAGAAGTCGCTAAAACGTATTTTTTACAGGGGAGACTTGGAAAAGGGGTTCGAGATGTGATCAATCACTCTTGTAACCAGTCGCTATAACTAATTTTTTTAAAGGGGGAGCTGGAAAAAGGGTTCGAAATGTGACCAATCACTCTTCTGCAACCAGTCGCTATAACTCATTTTTTAAAAGGGGAACTGGAAAAGGGGTTCGAGATGCGACCAATCACTCTTCTATGACAAGTTGCTCAAACTGATTTTTTATAGAGGGAGCTGGAAAAGGGGTTCAAGATGTGACCAATCACTATTCTATGACCAGTGGCCAAAACGTGTTTTTTTTAAGGATGTAGCTGGAAAAGGGGTTCTAGATCTAGACGTGACTAATCCCTCTTCTGTGACCAGTCGCTGAAACGTAATTTTGTAAAAGGGGAGCTGGAAAAGCGGTTCGAGATGTGACCAGTCGCTAACACGTACTTTTTGAAGGTGAAGCTGGAAAATAAGCTCGTGACTTGACCAATCACTCTTCTGTGACCAGTTGATAAAACGTAATTTTGTAAAGAGAGAGAGCTGGACAAGGGGTTTAATATATGACCAATCACTGTTCTGTGATCAGTCGCTAAAGCGGGATTCTTTGACTGTATTTATAGTTATCGTTCTCCCCTTGTTAGTGTGTTTGTTGCTCTTGACTGTATGCCAATTTGTGTATATATTTACTAACTAATATTCCTAATTTTTCGATAAAATAGGAAAATTTAGTTAAAGTAGGAAAAGATTTTGCCGAAAAAGAAGGTTTCTTGATAGTAAAATTTGCCGGACAAAAAAACTTCAGTTCGGCAAAAAATGTCTGATCTGTGCACACAACGATAATTTAAATCAAAGTAAATATTCTATTCCTGCAAAATTTCTGGACGAATAGCCGTTCGCTGTAAGCAGGCTTTTTGTCCAGAATTCTGGTAGAATAGACACTCTGTTTCAAAATTCATGCATTTTATGAAAAATCATGTTTTTTGGTAAAAAATAAATAATTTTCTTGGTTTAAAACTCACCTATTTGGTTAAAGGCAATTTTTAACTAAAAATTCGTCATTTCAATTCAAAGTTCATTTGTTAGGTTGAAAATATTAATTCTTTCAACTGAAGATTTAACTAATCAATTTTGGTAACTTTTTAAACTGCGCTTGCGTCGCACCAGTACTCGCTAATTGGTTACCGTTTTCGTACTGATTTTTAATTGTATAAATATTTAAGTTTAATATTTATAATAAATAATGATTTGCAAATCCGCCAAAAGTAATTTCTTAATACTAAAATAAGATTTTTGAGTAACAGATAAAAAGGAATTCGATTTGAATGAAAAAGACTTTATAAATTCTGAATTCAGAGAACGATTTTTTTTATCACAGCAATTAATCCCGTCTCTGTCAGGTGTTTAAATTAAATTTCCTTATATTCCCGAAAATGTGACGTATTATTGCAAAAAAAACTTTATTAATTATGAATTTCGAAGAAGCAACATTCTCAATTCATTTTTTTTGTAATTGTAGCGATTTTATTTTTTTTCTTCGGAAGTCAGAATTAACCAAGTTTTTTGCAATAGTATGCATTATTTTTTTATCTGTCACTCCAAAATTTTAGTTTAGAATTACAAAATTACTTTTTATGCATTTCCCAATTATTATTTAGCATTATTATTATATTCAATTTGAATATTTATATAGTGTTAAAATACGCGCGCTAACAGTAACCAACCTGGTTACCTACGCGATGCACAATGAATATAAATAAATAAAGTTAATGTGAAAGTTTATTAGTATACACCAGTTTGAAATCTCATGAAAATTTTTTTAACACAAACTTGTTTCCTTACATGAAAATATTTTTTATTAGTTTGTATCTGATTAAATTTGTTTAATTATATTTAAGGTGTACGCTACGTACAAACAATTTCAGAAGTCGCTAATCTTCCAAATAATTTATGAAACCGGCAAAAATAAATCTATATTATACTTTGAAGAAATAAATTATTCAGGTGAAATTTTTTATTAACAGCAGTTATTGAGAGGTTCTTTCAAAAAATAAAATGAGGCCTTGATCATTAGGATTAAATAATAACTGCAACATTCTTCTGCAGAGAAAGAAAAAGCTAAACCTCTGAATAAATACTGTTTAGGAAAACGATTTTAACTGGAATCATTTTTTTCTGAAGTTTGCTTAGAAGCCTCCGTCAAGATTTACAGATATTGATAATAATAGACCTATTTTTGTTTATTTTATCAATCATTTCAAAAATAGGTGACTTTTGAGATTGATTGTACCTAGCGTATTTTCTTAAAAGGAGTGAGTTTTAAAAAGCTTGAGGCAAAATAACAGTATCATAAGTGAAAATTAGGAATAGTTAAATTTTGGAATCTGTATTATCATCAGAGAGATGCCCACCATCGATCAGTGTAGATATCTTTCACACCCACCGTGAAAATGAAAATCAGCACTATGGATCTAAGTAAACTCTTTAAATAACAGAAAAATTCTTAACGTTTCCGTTAATTTACTAGAAATCAAAAGAAGAATCCTCTTTTAGAAATACGCGCCTTATTTTGGCATTATTTTGTTTCGTTCGAAAATTAATCTTTTTCAGCTTGACTTGTAGTTTAAAACTTCTCACGTTGTATATTTCATTCAAAAACAAAAAATTTCTTTAACGGGTTATTCGACGCGGGACTTCATATGCTTTCCAACGCTTTAACGCTGAAGTGCTAGAAACTCTATATTTTCCTGTCCACCTAGAACGGGTCTAGTAGACCCAAGAAAATTTCAACTAAAATATCTTCAGTTTAAATAGGCTTCGCTGCAACTTTTTTTCTTAAATTGTAGCCCAGAGTTTCGATATAATGAATATTGTGAAAATGGAGATGAAACTTAATTGCATATAATAAATATTTTGCAAAAAATTCTAACCTTTAAGAAAAAAATCCTGTGCTGCAAAAAACGCCTGGGTCCTTGGGACCCGTTCTAGCACTAGTAAGTTTTTAATTAAAAATATATCCATTTCTACTTGTTATCACAGACATGTTCCAGCACAATGAACCTCCTCCACATCAATTTGAGCTGCTCGATCTTTTCGCGGCAGGTTCAAGCCGACCAAAGGATGAAACTTACTACGGTAAGTAACTTTTTTTCATACACTCTTTACAGTTACGTTGCACAGAAAACAAATTAGCTCGTTACAAGAACCATCATTATTCAACACAGATCTTATCGAAAATTCAAAGAAAATATTTTTCGTTGTTATGAAAACAGTTATAAATGATCAGACATTAAGCAAGAATGAATATTTCAGAAAAACTAAGCAATTTCACTTTTGTTTATAAATTTGTCTATTTAAGTTAAAAATTTGGTTACACTTAATGTATTGTATTAAAAATTCGTCTCAAAAGGTATTTAAATGAATATTCTTGGGCAGAAATTGACATTTTTGTTTTAAAAGTAAATTCTATAGTTAAAACTGAACTGTTCATTTGAAATATTGATTTGTCTGTTACCGATTGATTTTTTCAACTCAGACTTTCAATTTTTTATTCACTCTTCAAAAATGTATGTTTTCTTTAAAAATTCGTCATCATGGTAGACATTTTTTATGTGTTTTAACTCGATATTGTTAGATTTCTGTCTTCGATTGAAAGTTCCACTATTTTCTTAGGACTGCATATTCTTTAGGTAAAAATTATATTGTAAACTCAATGTTAAACTTATTCAATTTTTTTTTTAAATTTATCTTTTTCAGTTGGAATTGGTTTTTTTTTAATTATGTTATTTTAATGAAAATGTAAAATTTTTGGTTGAAAAAAATTCATTTTTGAGTGAAAAATGTATTTCTTTAGATGAAAATGTAAATCATTCGTTTAACCTTCTTTTTTCGTTGGTATAAAATTAATTTTTTTATCTGAAAATGTAGCTCATAAATATTAGTTTCAAAAATTAACTATTTCGGATAAAAATTCAATTAATTAATTTTTGTTTTAAACAAGATATTTATTCGTTTAGAATTCAAATATTTTGTTGAAAAAATTGAAAGAATTTCTAAAGCACAACTTTGGAAATTTGACAGTCAGAACTACACAAGAAAAATTGAATAGTAAATAAAATATTAACTTTTGCTGTTGATAAACTAAATAATTTGCACATTTACTTCATATTATACATCATCCAGAAGATTTTATTATAAATTTTTATAAAAAAAATAATTTGCTATTGGTTAAAAAGTAATTTTTCCGTAACATTGTAAAATGTCCGTAGCTTGGAAACGTTCTAGGAACGTACTACTGGAACGTCCCGTACTATTAGGGCGCGGAACGTTCCGGGGACGTTTTTTGCTATTATCGTATGCATTTATTTGTCCATATTCTGATTTAGTCGCAAAATGATCAATGTTTTGTTCAAAGTTCCGCTCAAAGTAAATTAGGCAAATTAAACATTTCTTCCTTATACAAATAAATCATGAAAGTTCCTAGTTTATTCATAAAAGGAAGTAAAAGTAAAGAAAAGTAAAAGAAGTAAAGAATTTTGAACAAAAGATTTGGTTTGAAAGGAATTTCAAACAAAAGGTAAACACTAATTGTTTTTGGCTGAATATTTATCATTTGGATGAAAACCTCACTGTTTTAATTAAAAATTCATCTGTGTTGATAGAAAATTAATCTTGTTTGTTGAAAAATAATCCATTTTGAATGAAGATTTAACTCCTTTATTGAAATTTGTTTGAAAATTCAACTGCTTGGTTAAAAATTTAAATACTTTGTAAAAAGTTCTTTTTTTTCGGTTAAAGATTCGTGATTTTAGTTTTTTTTATCTTTTTTAAATTAAAAAGAAAATTGCAAAACTCGTATTACTAAATAAAAAAACGAATTATATAAGTATACAATTAATCTGTTGAAGATTCGATTATTTGATTTAACATTGAAAGGACATTATGTGTCACTACCCTATGCGTTCTCCGATTTTTTTCCGATTGTCTATCATTCTTTCAAAATATTTTTTTAGTGGTTAAATTGTCAATGAGGTTTTCGGAATTATTTTATTACATTTTTTATTGTTTCAACATCACTCAAGAATTTCTTTCAGCCAAAGATATCTGGATGTGTATTTGGACGTGCGTCCTTTAAGGGTTAAAGCTCATCTAGTTTTTTGAAAACACAATATTTCTGCTGGATGTGTGAACAACTTAAAGCGCTTAAAATTGAACTTCATACCTTTTGTTGTAAATTGTTATTAAAAAAATTATTTTTATTCATCCAATTTGAATTTCCGTGGAACTTTAGCTAGAATAATTAGCGCTAGATAGCGGCTGCTGTACTTGTCTATTCACCATTTTACTAACAGATATTTTTCTATTGTACATGAAATTGATGAATCTTTATTTTTATCTCACAAAAATAGGTGAAAACCGAGCCACAGGAATCCCTGGAGGACACGAATCCATACATCCACTCGACGACATTGTTATTCTTGATGGTAGCCATTTTTTTTTTCAAGTACCAGGTGGTCACGTTACAACTGGAACCCTACTCCCATCCGCATACGAGGATGGTGTTCCTAGATGGTTGCCAGTAACACATTTCGATAAGAAAGTAGATATTCGCGAGCCAGTTTTCGTATACATGACTGCTTGGACTATCTCTTTTTTAATAGCGAAGTTTGAAAAAGAAATCTCTAATATAAATGATCCTAATGTTAACGAGTACAAGTTTTTTATAAGAAATGAAATGGATTTTTACGAAGCAAACCTTGGGCCACTTCCTGTTGGAGAAGAAATATATTTTCCTCGAAGGGCAGCCGTTTATGTACGATTACCAGGAAATATTTATGCGGGGTTGCTGAGAAGTATTGGAAGGGAGGATGCACCCATCTGGATTGATTAAAAAAAAGTGGGATGGTAAACGCGACTTTCAGAATAACCGGGTATTTTGTTATTGTGTTTTACCAAAAATAAAGTATATTATTGCATTTAAAAATACTTAAGGATTTTTGAATTTTGTATGATTATTGTGTGCCAAATCTGATTCACCTTCAAATTAAATCTATTTCAATTTCACTGCATGAGTTATCATAACCCTTATTTACCCCATTTGAAAAAATATAAATAGCGGAACAAAATAATTATAATTATTAAAAAGTGTTTTTAAGTTTTGAAGCACTCTATTGAATTCAAGAAATTCAATTTAAAAAATCATCTTTAAAAATAAGAGCGAATGGAATCGCATCAAAGAAAGCCAATGCAATTTGATGTAGCGGACTTCTAGCAATTTGATTTAGAATAAAAGATTATTTTAATTTAAATGAAATGTAATTATTAAATTTTCAGAATATTACAATTATTGTAATAACAAGTATGTACTTCACAAAATAATTTTTCGCAACACATTCCAATTTACTTGGTGACAAAAAGAATTTATCAAATTTTCAACCTTTATTTTGTTTCTAGAGGATACCTGTCAAAGACAGAGAACTTTGAGTTTCCATTTAGTTCAAATCTTTTCGCTTGCAAAAAGTAACATCAACTAAATACAACGCTATAGGTCTGATAACTTTCCTCTTCGTCTTCTGTGTTTTTGTATTTTTGTTAATTCATTAAGTCGTGACATATACAATTAATAATAGATATTCCCTATGGTCTTGCTACAGGGGGGGGGGGAGAAGGGTCACCCTCTTTTTGGGCAAAAAGACCCAGCTCGATTACAAACTCTACCGAGGGACCGAAAGTAGTATCCTTGATGTTCATCTGATCGGGGAAAAGATCAGGACTGGCACGTTCAAAGCATCACTGCAGCGCGTGTTTACCCGCGGCCAAAAAGAAACACTGTTTAAAAAGCTGAAGAAAATATTTGTACAACCTTCTGCATTCAAATTTAAAGAAAAAGCCTACCACTTAAGGGGTCAAATGTATTTTATTCTACGAACGGAATTCGTTCCAATTAAAAAAAATAACTCGCCTAATCTAAGCAATTCGTATTTAGAAAGACTTCAGTTGAATCTACCTCGGCACAGGTCTTTTTCCTTAGCCGTTGATTTCTAATCCGAATGCAGTCTTCTCAGTATAATTTCGGCTTTATTGCTCTTCTTTGAAATTCATGTAGTAGTTGAGTTCAAAGTCCTCCGGGCCATACGGAAAGTCCTATTGTTCTATTATCCAAGTCTATTTTTGTCAAGACGTGTGTCCTCGTGAAAGCCGCCAATTACGGATCCACTTGTAATCATGAGAGAGTCAGAGTTCTAATTGATAAAAAAAACAGACCACAGTCAAATCCATGCCAGGGCTAAACAAATAAGTTTATACATTGAAATTGAACCGCCAGCAGTGAATTACCGGGCGGAACTGCCATGATGAATTTCTATCCTAGCTCCTCTGTCCTGATGTTATTAATAATAGTGACGTAGCCCAGTAAAGTAATTTAATTACTAAGCAACCTGGTTATTACAACGTCTTCAAAAAAAGGATACCCTGCAGATGTGCGCCATCAGCAGTCTTATGACTCTTTTAATATACAGAGCATATCAGATAAGACCACAAATCAGGGCCTAGGCGTAGGTCACAGATTTCCCCTAAAGTCGTTTTAGAGCTACTTGGTTAAAAGTGAAACTACTTTCTTAAAAATTCATTTTTTTGTTACTGATTGACGATTTCCTTAAAAAATATTTCTATTTGATTGCATATTTAACCAGCTTGTAATAAACCTGCTTTAGACCTGTCGTTAGCACTATTAATCCTCCTAAACTTACTATGTCTGAAGCTTTCAATAATATTTGACATTCTGTTCTTCCGAAACATAAATCTTTGATTAAAAATGCCACTGAGTTGACATAAAAACTTGAAAACAATCACTATTCCTTTTGACCATGTTATGATCTCTCTTGATGTAATTTCTCTTTTCACTAATGTTTCTGTAGATTTTGTTCTTAACATTATTGCAGAAATTTGTTTAGAGACAAACCTTTGGAACTGTCATGGGTTCTCTGATTTCTGATAATGTAGCTGAAAGGGTAATGCAAAACTTAGAATTTGAGATTTTTAATAAGCTAGAGTTTCAAATTATTTCCTATACTTTCTGTTTGTAGACGATACATTTGTTATTATTCTTAAATATAGCATTATACAAACTATCAAAACTCTGAACTCAATTCATAAAAGATAACAATTCACACATGAAATAGAAAATAACAATACTATTAACTTTTTTAATTCTTGCATTATTAAAAACAAGAATTGCCTTATTTCTACTGGTTGGTTTCGCAAATCAACCTATTCTAATCGCTTACTGAATTTTCTATCGATAAATTCGTTTCAACAAAAAATTTCAATAATAAAGAACTTACATAGTTGATGTAGATATTCTACTTTCTGACAATAAATTTCAAAATGATGACTTAAAAATAGTAAAACATTGCCATTTTTTGAACAGCCTTTTCAAAATTTTATTAATAAACAAAGTGATAATAGATCAAAGGAAATAAACGACAAATTATGTGACGTCCCAAAATATTTGCAAGTCTCAAGTTCCTTAAATTTCAAGATTCAGATTTTTTGTTTTTTTTTTCATTTTAAATAATTTTGTTATTTTACTGCCGCCAATCTAGAAGCTATGCGGTTTATCAAGATTTAGGTTAATAATTTAAGATAGTTACAGTTTAAGAATAGATCTTTCCTGTTTTTCCTTTTTGATTATGGTTACTTGTCGAAATTCAGAACATCCTGAAGAATTCTGAAACATACAGACCTAATAAGGCACTTCGAGAAGCAAATGGGACGCCTTTTGCCAATTGGAGAGACTCAACCTATTTCAAATTTTCGTGCTAATCCTATTGCTGCGTACCAAACTGTTCCTAGCTTTCTGGTAGTACTTTAATGCTTATTCAACATTTTAAAATGCTACTAGGATCCAAGTTTTCGTCTGATATTTCCATATCTAATTAACTTATTCGCCTCGGAACGAAATTCATGATCTCTTTTGTTGGAAAGGTTATTGTCGATCCCCGGCAATGCGAGTGGGACCTCTTTAGCTCAGGTGCGGATATCACTGATAACGTTCCTAGTGCAAGGATTCCTAATATCGATTAAGTCTTACTAGGAATTTTAGCAGTAACCTTGATTGCTCATATACTGCGGAGATGATGTCTTTGACATTAACTTAACATCATTTGGATCGAATTGGTGGAGGAATTATCACCAAATTCAGAAGAGACTATTTTGGTGCAAACAATATTTTTCTTGTCTTTATATCCCTGGTAGCCGATTTGGTCTATTTCATCATTCCCTTGTAATACCAATTAAGAAGCCCCATTTCAACCAACCAGGATTAAGCCGGTTGCCAAAAAAGAAAACTACTTCGGAAATATTGCCATCTTTCGCCGAGCAGCTTGTGGAGCAACATGGACTGATAATTTGATTAACTTATAAAGAACTAAAGTTTTGTCTGATATTACCATTGTGTAATCAAGTGTACTTATTTGGATTTTTGTGTATTCTGCCCTTGAAGTAACATTTAATTTCGATTTTCCAGGAGGAAATTGCTTTAAAACAGTGTGGCCTTTTCGTTTTTGTCTCACTTTATCGCTTGTTTCAATTCATTTTTCACATTATTTTTGGAATATCCTTGACTAGATTAATTTATCTGTTAGTTATTTTTTATTTTGTGATTTATATTTGTTGGGATTTATTTAATTTTAGCTGATTTCCCGGTGATTTTATATGCTCTTAAAATCTATTTTGTCCTATCGTTCCTAATTATTATTTAACATGTTCCCATCATTTTCTTTCTGAATGATCATATATAAATTATATCTTGCTTTTTCATCATGCATTTCCCACTGTTTTAAAGACTAGTGCTTATGTTCAATAATTAATAACTTCTACTAAAGTTTTCAGATTTAATTTTTATACAGGGCTTTCTGAAAGGGGTTTCCATGATCTTTGCATTAAAAATAAATGTTTCATTACAAAAAAATTAGTTGACCTTGATTTTTCAATTTTAAATCTTTTTTTTAGTTTTCCTCGAAGTTTGGCCCTTTATATTTTCTTAAAAATCATTTCAAAAGAAAGCTTGATTTTCCGCTTAAAAATCCCCTTGAATAAAAAATGGGATGGGAGGAATTAGTGGCTGTAAAGTGGGTCTTAGGCGCACGGGTACCACGCGTCGATTAGCTTAATTGCGGCGTTAGGGCTACGGTAATCATATTTGATATTTCCAGTTTCAGTTATATTAAAGCTCATCAGCATTACGTAAATTCCTATTAGTAGTAGACTGGAACGCATTTAAAAATAGGAATTTACATTTATATTCACAGTAATTGAATATTCCTATATTTACACTACAAATGTAATTCGCCTTGAGAGTTTCGACATAGTGGTCGTTGCAGAAAAGTGATAAATGATAATGAGCTCTCACAAGATGGGGTGCTTTTTGGTTTGACTCCCCTCGCCTCTCACAATTTGGAGTGCTATTTAATAAGAGTCCCCTTGCTTATCACAAATCGGGGTGCTTTTAGTTGTGAGTCTCCTTGCCTCTCAAAATAATGGTATAGACAATTGATTCAATTATTAAATTTCACGGGCGCTTCTCTTTGTTCCATTCTTTACTACTTTCGGCTTGAGAAAAATATCATATTGTAATGATGATGAATACCTTCTCAGAATGAGAGTTTATTTTGTATGGGGTATAAAAGAATAGTACTTTTGGGTACCAGGGATAGTCTTTGCAGAAGCGAATCGAAATTTGAGTTCTTCAGCTGCGGTAACGTGATTTCCTTTGGAATTGAAAAAGACTGCAGTTTCAGGAAAGTTCTTCTTCGCCCATTGATAGAGAGCATCAGCAGTCAATATTTTATCTCTAGATGATGCCGGGAGACTTCTCAGTGGGCACGAAACTATGAAAATCCCAAGGACGTCCCTTGGACGTTTCTAGGCCGTCCTTTGTCAGGCCAATCAACGTCTTCTAGACGTCCAATGTCCTAAAGATGACCTAAGGGCGTCTTATAGACATGGAGGTCCTCGGGACATCTTTCGCACTGACATTAGACGTTTTAAAAATATTCTTAGGTTGCCTAAGAGACATTTTATAAAAGGCGTCTTAAAGATGTCCCAAAGACGTCTTTAGGACATCCTTAATTTTTTTGCCCACTGGGTTGCGCGCGCAGTAAGTCTTTTCAAATTACCACGGATACTATCGCCTGGTCCTTTTCCATGTGCAGTTGCGTGAAAGTGCCACTCCGCTGGAATACTAAAGTCTGTTTCATGGTTTAGCAGATTAATAAAATTATATTTGTTCTGAAAATGTGGTGCTGCTCCATCGGTGAAGTAAACGATTTTTCGAGCTTCGAAATTTGTTTTCAAGTAGTTTTTTATTATTTTTTGAAATTCATAAATACCAATCGTGTCATGATTCAGATTGTCTGATAGAATAGTAACACTTCGAGGCTTTAGCTCATTGGCTTTATTTGTAGTAAAGGACAATAGTAAAGATGGTCACCTGATCGCTGTTCCAATGAAAAGCTTGTGCTGCATTTTAAACCAAAAAATCATAGTTTTCAGCAAAGTCGCACAGAATGAGAAATTCTCCTCCTCTAAGGCTATTCTTAAGCTATTTGAGAAACGACAATTGTTCTTTGGCTATAAAAGAATGAGGTTTCAGTTTAAACAGGCGCTCGCAAAGTTCTTCAGCAAAATCTTCTGCATCTGTTATCTCTGTACGTATGGTACTTATATCAGTTTGTGCCAACATTGATATTCTATTTTCTCAATACACTGATCTGCATGAACTGATTTGAAAAAGTCTTTCAGAGCATCTGAGCCAGGACATTTTTTGCATTCGTCAAGAAAGTATTCTGGATTGGGATTGCTATATACAAGCTTCTTAAAAGCGTCATGATAAGTTACAATGGGGATCTGGTCGCGGGACCCATCACCTTTTTTAATGGAAACAAAATCCTCCATGCCAGGCATCATACAACTATTCTAGTCATTAGTGTAGAATTCTCTAACCAAAGATTCAGTATTAGAGACCAAATTTATACCACTTTCAGGATTCGGCGAAGTCAAAATTCCACTTTTAGCAATCAATTTCTTGGCTTTTCTAGTCTTGCGTTCAGAGGCTCCAAATTCTTTTGCTAATTTCCTTTGACCCCAAGACTTTGGTGGCAGCATTAAAAGTAACATTTTTTCTGAATCGCTAGAAGAATTTTTGAAATTCTCTTTAATTTGATCAAGCACCTCTATTGCTGATTTATGCTGCTAATTGCCACACTCTTATTTTCTTTTTGGAAAGTTCTTTGTTAAAGAAGGAGGAAACATTTGATAATTCACAAGATCTTCTGATAAAAGTAGACCCTCACCATCCACTTCAGATTATGTATCCATCTGGATAATAGGAGACGCATTGTCGTTTTGAATAGAGGCTTATTTAATATTTAACTGTATATCAAATTCAGCATATAAAGGATACATGAAGAAAAGAGCAGCCATTTCTTTTCTGCATGATCCATATACTTTTGCATGGACTGAAATGTTGGGGTACTTTTTTGGAGATTCAGAGACATTTTTCTTAGATCGAATGTGCACTTTTTGTGATTATTCTTTTGGAAAGGATTACAACAATGGTCACCCATGTCATTTTCTACCTACGGGAATTTTTAAGGGGGAAAATCAAGTTTTTTTTTGAAACGATTGTTAAGAAAATAAAAAGGGTCAAACTAGGAGAAAAATTAAAAAAAATAGTTAAAATTGAAAAATCAAGGACAAATAATTTTTTTAATGAAACATTTATTTTTATTGCAAAGATCATGAAAAGCCCTTTCAAAAACCTTGGTACAAGAAATAAATCACACAACTTTATTAGAAGTTATGAATCATTGAACATAAGCAGGTGGGTTAAGCGTCAAGTACTTCGGCTCCTGTAGGTTGGAAACTCGTTATACTAGAGCGGCCGCCTTTGTAGAATATAACCTTATAAAAATAGGGTATAATTCTGTTAATAAATTTCGCTATTCTCTATTGTATAAGATAGGAAATGTAGACGAAAGATCACATTTTAATTTCATTTGAAACAATATCTGATAGTAGTTTCCTACCGAGTTGTCTGGGTTTCTACATCCTGCAGCGGAAACATTTTCAATAAGGAGCTACTAACTGCTTACCCTTAAATAATTATCTATACACTTTTTCAATGTATAATAGCAATGAAAACCATGTTCAAGTTTTTAGAAAAATTGATAATTTATGCAGCTTTCAGATGTAACTTTACACAACTTTTTTAGAATCGATACCTTATTACTCCAGAAATAAAAAAAATCTTCTATTAGAAATTCAAATTTCACTTCATAAGTTTTTCAGACATTTTGAGTTTACAAAATACAGGCATAGTTTGTTTAAGAAGTGTTGTTTTTCCTAATAAGGACAATTTTTCTGAATTTGGAATAATTGTCGATGTTCTCGGAATGCCACTGAGAAAATACGAAAAAAATGTTAATATGAATTTTATTCTCTATGAGCCAAACAGGTTTCTATTTAACTCTTAAAATAACTGACAGAGGTTGTCTACTACAACTTTGAATGCTTAATGGATTTCAAGATTAAAAAAGAATTAAATAAAATCCAAAAAAAATTTGAAAAAAGCTATTACATTAGATGTCAAAAATGGACAGGCTCTCGCGTGTCCTACTTTTACGTTTCGGAAAATATGTTAATACATTTGTTTTCGAAAAATGATTTAAAGAGAAATATTAATTATAGGTCTCGGCACATAAAGTACATAATTTCAATTTCAAAAACTTTCATATTAGCTATTAGCAATTTTAATAATAAATAAAAAGCAGCAAGTAAATATTGAAATGAAAGCTTCTAATGTGTCCCCTAAGGGTTTACATTTTTCTTGCACCTTCTTTTCTATTCCTTATCACACCACCCACACACTTACTTGGTAGTAGGAGGGGGATCTACAGTTTAAGGTGGGTTCCGAACCACCACGAGCAACAGCTTTAAGTACTTGCAGAACTTTTTTTTAGAGATACCGGTCCTACGCTTATGGTTTATGGTTTTCTAGAATGACAGCATGAAAGATTGCTATTCTTCTTTTCCTATCTAATCGAATAATGCATCACAGGTGCTTGATACTTAAAATATTCAGCCTTTTTTTGTAATAATACTTTTTAAGTAGCTTAAGTAAGTTTGGAGTAGAACTGTTTTGGTTTCTAAGCCGTTATGTCTGTAATTCTGTAAGTCATTTGAATGAAGTATTACATACAAGAATGTAATCAATAAACTTATTATTTTTAAACATTTATCACATTCAAAATATATTTATACAATTAAACAGGCTTTGCAAAGAGAAAATACATATGGACCACAATACCAAAGCAAAATATTATTTAATTCAAAGAGTATGAATGGACGTAGACAATATTTAGAAAAATACAAGAATCTACAAACCTCGACTTTTGTTCTTGAAAAAAGATATAAACAAGAAAATGGGTTACTTTGAAGGTCATAAAGATCAGGTCATCTTCGTCATTCAATTAAAATATATATGTTTCTATTAAAACATGTGCATTCACATGCGTTTCTGTTTGTGTAAGACTGGTACAACTCTTGCACTTTTCTTGTCGATGTAGTGGAACTTTATTAATTGCCTTTTCTAAGTGCAGGAACATTTTCAAGAACACGGTAAAGACACTGACAGATTGTGAATGATCCGAAGACTGTGAATGGGCTGAATACTAATTATATACTGAAAAGACCGGATGTGTTGAAGACTGAGAATGTGGTGTCGATTGAGGAAGTACTGTAGACTTTGGAGCATTAGTTAAGCATTTATCAAAAAGAAGATTCTTTTTTGTTCGAATCCGTGTCGACCAAATCCAAAAACTAATTCCTTTTTCACAAACATCAGTTTAATTAAAATCATTATTGATGGTACTGCATCCTATGGGAACTGCATTTTGATCATCCAAACTTGACAAGTTACTATTTTCAACTGTAAAATCCTTGTATTGCTAGAAAGGAACTTCACTTTGCTTAGAAAAGGAAAGGCTTTTTATTCTGTGCTTAGTTAAAAGTGAATCTACACAGAAAAAATATCTAACTATATTAGTTCAATAATACCTTGAACTGATACGCTTCGAATAAATTAGAACTCAGTAGGTAGAAAAGTCGAAATGGATCTCTTCATTTAATTTTTAATTTTATCGGTTTGAGTATAGAACCGGCGCTATAGCAATACCGAATTACATTGATTAAGTAAGTATTGAAATGGAGGAGTTCTTCATGTAGAACTCGCAAAGTTCATAAGTTGAATCACAGTGCGTCGGTATAGATATACTCGCTATGCTTCGCTCCGTTCCACTCTGCTGGTTCGAATGACGACGAACAGCGAGCATCCAACGAATCCGTAACTTAGGAGCTTCGTATGAGCATTGCGCTGAGTTGAGGCGCCGGACAATGTGTATTGGGAAAAATTAAAGAATAATTATTTAAATATCAAATGTCGCGTGCTCTCAAATTTAAACGTTACAGATTCGTTGGATCCACGCTGTTCGTCGTCATTCGAACCAGCAGAGTTGAACGGAGCGAAGCATAGCGAGTGTATCTATATCGGCGCACTGTGATTCAAATTTCGTTACGTACCCGATACAAAAGTGGAACAATATCTGTTTCGATGCTATAGAACAGCTGATATTCAACTTATGAATAATGCGAGTGTTACGTGAAGAACTGCTCTATTTCAATACTTACTTAATCGATTTAATTCGATTTTGCTATAGCGTCGGTTCTATACTCATACCGATAAAATTACAAATTAAATGAAGAGATCCAGTTCGACTTTTTTACCTACTGAGTTCTAATTTATGCGAAGCGTATTAGTTCACGGTATTATTGAACTAATAAAGTTATTTATTTTTTCGGTGTACTAGTAATTTCTGTTCTTGCGGAGCCTGGAAATAAAACCTTAAGAGTTTTTCGGCGCGATGAACATCGCTGAACCATTCATCGGTACTGGCATCTGAATCGGTTTTCGTTTTTCTAAGAAGCCCTGCTCACTCTACGAATCAATTCCTTTGTTGGAAAGTTTAAGACTAATCGTTTAATATTCTTTATTGCGCTCTATCTTTTTCAGCTACTTAATCTCACAATTTTGAACTGGCTTCCTCAGCAGGAAATGGTGAGGAATTGACAAGTATCGTATATACATAGCGATGAATCGCTAGTGTCTTTGCAAATTGAAAAATTTATTTAAGAAGAGAAGGTTAGTGTTTGCATTCTATTTAGACGACATAATTTGTTCAACTGACACAGTATTACTCACAAAGTTAATGAATATTTCAAATAGAAATAAATGTCGCGACTGAATGTTTTCTTACAGTAGCAATATTTTGCAAGACTCGACGTGCTATCCAAGCATACAAAAGTACTATCTTTGAAAGTACGGTGATACTCCTGTAATACAGAGATATGTTCTGGCAACAAATACTGCGCAATGAATTAATTTAGTGCAATAAATGTGATTCATTCTTGCATTAATTTCCGTTACAAATCGTGTATTCTAGCATCGCATGGAATTGGTTATTGCATTTTTTGCTTTTACATTCTATTTGAATTCAGATAAAAGGTTTTTCAGTATTTAATAAAACGGTTGCTTGTTTAAAGCTTATAGTTCAAGGCATGCGAAATTAGAACCAGTGATTGTGTATGGTCTGATACATACATCGAGGAGGGTACTCTATTCTACCCAGCCGGGCCAATTCCGGATGGGCCAAATCCGGCTACACGGAAGCCCCTATCGTAAAAATTGAAAAAAGGGATTGAAAGATGAACGAGAAATTAGGCGCAGAAGACTGCACGCCCTCATAAAATCAACAGCCCCTGTCGGTGCCAACACCGAAAAAATAGGTAACTATATTAGTTCAATAATACCTTGAACTAATACGCTTCGCATAAATTAGAACTCAGTAGGTAAAAAAGTCGAACTGGATCTCTTCATTTAATTTGTAACTTAATCGGTTTGAGTATAGAACCGACGCTATAACAATACCGAATTATATCGATTTACTAAGTATTGAAATTGAGCAGTTCTTCATGTAAAACTCGCATAATTAATAAGTTAAATATCAGCTGTTCTAAAGCATCGAAACAGATACTGTTCCACTTTCATATCGGGTACGTAACGAAACTTGAATCACAGTGTGCCGATATAAATATACTCGCTATGCTTCGCTCCGTTCGACTCTGCTGGTTCGAATGACGACGAGCAGCGAGAATCCAATGAATTCGTTATTTGGGAGCTTCGCATAAGCATTGCGCTGAGTTGAGGCGCTGGACAATATGTATTGGCAAAAATTAAATAATAATTATTTAAATATCAAATCTCGCGTGCTCTCAAATTTAAAAGTTACAGATTCGTTGGATCCTCGCTGTTCGCTGTCATTCGAACCAGCAGAGTTTAACGGAGCGAAGCATAGCGAGTATATCTATATCGACGCACTGTGATTCAAGTTTCGTTACGTACCCGATACAAAAGTGGAACAGTATCTGTTTCGATGCTTTAGAAAAGCTGATATTTAACTTATTAATTATGCGAGTTTTACATGAAGAACTGCTCAATTTCAATACTTACTTAATCGATGTAATTCGGTATTGCTATAGCGTTCGTTCTATACTCATACCGATAAAATTACAAATTAAATGAAGAGATCCAGTTCGATTTTTTTACCTACTTAATTCTAATTTATGCAAAGAGTATTAGTTCAGGGCATTATTGAACTAATATAGTTACATATTTTTTCCGGTGAGCAAACGTGGACGTAAGAATACTTCTACTGACCATTAACAGTGGAATGTATCAAAGAATTTATTTCACATAGTTAAAGTTTAACTCTTTTGTTGAAATGTGTATTTCTGGTTTGAAAATTAATCTCTTTTTGTAGAAAAAGCATTTATTCTGGTTGAAAATACAACTGCACGGTTGCGAAATAATCTATTCAGCTTCAATATTTAACTCTTCGCTTGCAGAAATTGTTTATTAGCATTAGGGTCTTAGGAAAATATCAATTATAAAACATACATTCCTTAAAGGATTACATTGGTATTAGTATTAGATTGATTGCATTAGAGTGTTTTCATGCAATAACTTAGTGTTTATATGTCGTGCAGCTCTTCTCTCACACTCGTTCTCTCTCCATCTTTCTCTCTCTCCTTCTTGATCTCTCTCTCTCTCTTTCACCGTCAACTCCCTCTGTGTGTGGTCGTCCCGTTCCGTCGCAGAAGGATGAGGTGATCGCGGGAAAGTAAATCACTTCGTCATCTCACAAATACAAAAATCACAAATACGTCGCACAAAGACACACACTTAAAGTTTCGTATGAAGTTAATAGAAAGAAAAAAAAATCAAACTGTTGAGAATTTTTATAAAACAGAACTTCTGTAAATATAAAAATGATAGTTTCCGATATTAAGAAAATTAGAGACAGGCGCTCCGCTTCAAATCACGAAGAAAACTGAAAAAGTATTCACAGAGGTCCTCCAATTTCACAACTTACGGGGTTCAAAAGAACGGTGTTTTAATTATTGAAAGCGCTGTGGTCGTAATTCTACTTGAAAATGGGGATGACCCATTGCCGGGTCCCTTTAGGAGGCGACAACCTTATTTATATCTGTCTTGTGTTCTTTAACCCTTACTCCTAACAGACGTTTAGTTTGCCCTATGTAAACCGCTTTGAAATTTTGACCTTTGCACCAAATGCAATAAACAATATCGCTATTTCGCAAATTATTTAATTTATATTTAGTGGGTCTCAGGACCGACGTAAGGTCTCTTTTATTTTTAAACGCCGTAGTTATGTCATAATGCCCGCGAACTCTCGCAATTCGCTCAGATAGATCTTTAACATATGGAATGCTAATAAAAGACCTAATTTCCACGTTTTTAACTATTTCGTAAACTCTACGTTGTTAATTTTGCGCCAAAACATGTAATCTGAAATTTAGATTATCTTTAACAAATTTTTCCGCGTAAAAGTTATCGCGAAGAGTGTCTCTTACTAATCGCAAATTTTCTTGATAAATATTGTTTTTCCGGAAGAAGAATGGCTCTGTCAACCATATTAAAAACTGCACTTTTTTTTTACTTTTGTGGGTGATTTGAATTAAAATTTAGGCATCTACCAGATCAGGTGGTTTTGCGATACCAATTAAGCTTTATTTCTTGAACGTCATTCCTGTGAAGAGTTTCATACAGAAAGTTTATCGCCCTATTTTGTTCCTTCTTAAGCGTGAATTTAATCTCATAATCATTTGAATTAAAAACTTGTACAACGCTTTCTACTTCGTTTTACGGAAGACCTACTAATATGTCGTCGACATTACGAAAATATAACTGCCACTTTTTTTATTTCCCAATTCATTTTCACACGAAGCACTACATCGAGTTTAAAATTTGAGATAATAAATAAGAATCATGAAAAACTTAGGTGTGATCCTTAATTTTAATAATTATGAAAGAAGCACAAAAAAATATATGCAACAAAAATCTTTTTTTATAATTACACAAATTTAGGACCAGACTTACCATTCTTAAGGCTTTCTGTTAGTATCCCAAATTTTCAAGTAGATAAGGGGCTTCGTGTGACTATAAGGTTTTGAAAGGGCAATATTTTTGCTCGAAATGTGAGGAATTCCAAGAGTTTCAAATTTCATTTAATGTAGATCTAACATGAAACATCTTTATCCGGTTTTACCCAGATAAAATTATATCCACATTCAGCCCGCTTGATGCACGCACGATGAGCAGAACGATCGACACGTCTTGATCGCGAAAATGCTGACTTACGTGACTTCATATGTGTCGCATGTGCTTTGCACGTCGTAACGGCACGCGCGTTTCGGCAAACCGCACTCGCATAATTACAATAATTTAAAATAATTTTTGAATAATTGAGGGGCTGTATCGAAAAAGCTATGCGTTCTACTTAATATTTCAATAATCTTGTAACAAGTACCAGACCGTAAGTTTAAAATTCAGTAAAAAATGTTATGTTATTAATAATTCAATAATAAAAAATTAAAGTATTACCTAAGTCTTCTGAGAGGGGAAGGGTACTTTACGTAGATGCTGATTGTTGTATATTCCCAATACAAAAATATTCTTATATGGGGGGGGGGG
>NC_046657.1:29670397-29695529 GCF_010883055.1 Belonocnema kinseyi | reverse complement strand
GGGGGGGGGGGTCAAGAATGGGGAAAATTATTCTTGCGTAATACTTGATCTGCCCCTAATTTGAAAACTATTTTTTCAAACTTAACTTATAATAGGTTTCATGACATTATTCTGTAAAAATTAATTTCCAAAATGAAAACGGGAAAAATTTACCTATTGCCTTGGTAATAAGAGCGTATCTAACCTCAAATTCTTCTTTTTGTCAAAAGAATATTTCCAAAGTTTAGGATATATTTATTTAAATTCTACACAAATTACTGATGACAATTATTAATGTTTAACTTTAGAAACTATCACAACCATTAAAATAAAGTGACAATCTGATTAAAAATTGTTTTTTTTTTATTTCTTATTTTATATTAAAATATACACATTTTTAAATTTCAATCTTACACATAATCTGCGATATAAGAAAACATAATAACCGCATATTGCGCTGCACGTCGTGCACACTCAATGTGCTCACCTTGAATGAAAATTCATCACCCTCAGCTTGTGCGGACACAGTGCTTGCATTCTTGGTGACATGTCGTCCTCACACGTCGTGCGGCTATCGTGCGCCCTCACGCATTGTCTTCTGGATATGTATATAACCTAATTACTTGAAAATACGACATTATTGGATAATTGGAACCTACTGGAGAACAATCCATTTCTTCTGGCTCCATTTTGATAGCCATGCGGGGGACGTTCATGCGTACTTTCACACGTTGTATCTCGCCGTTAAAACGTTTATAAATTCCACCAAAAACATGTAGAGACTCCAATACTGCAAGGGCGTTACCATCGTGTGTGCAAAATATAGTTTGTACTTGGTTTGGCATAGGATCATACTCAGATTCTCCTATTTGAATTTCAAGTGACATATCGGCGGGTAAAGTTAATCTTCGGAATTCGAATGACTTATTACCATATCGAAGGGAAACAAGTCGAGTACGCGATAGCTCTTTACGAGTAAGCGGAACTCCATTTCCGTCCGGAGAAGGAAGCACTAAAGATGAAATTACGGACTTCGAAAGACGAGACTTGGATCGAGCACGAGGAGTTGACTTAGCAAGAGGTTGATTCTGTTTGATATTACTGTCATGTTTTCTTTCGGAAGAAGATCCTCCGCGAGGCACACCAGGAACACGGCCACAATCGGGTACAAATTCAGATTGCGATCTTGATTCTACAATAAGAAAGAAAGGATTACAATCTGTTTATCAGTGGTTTTTGATACAACATTTGGTCTTGCCCCGCACAGTGCTCGGAAACATCCGTAAAGTTGGCCAACATTCATATAGTGAGCAATATCACCTGAAACTCAGTACCCTTATGTTTTCAATGACAAGGAATTCCAATTTGAGGTCAGAATTGTCAAAACGAGAATGGCTCCCACAAAATAGTAGACCAAATTGATCAAAACTGACGTTACGTTTGTGAAAAGTAGTAGTAAGGATATTTTCGGGGTTCAGGAAATAGAATTTAGTTTCAAAATTGTCAAAAACAAGAAGTCCGCAACAAAATGGGGCACCAACTTTCAAAAACTGACTTTAAGTTCGCAAATAACGGCTCTGCAGATTTTATTGAGACCATATTTTTTAATGAACTTTTGGTTTGTTGAAAAATTCTGAAAAGAAAACATTGAGGTCACTATTACCTCAAAAATTGAACAATATCTAAATTTCTCTTATGTTTCTATAATTTTTCCATCGTACTCTTTGAAGTTCACTCCTTTGAATATAATCAAGCAAACCTCAGGTTATGAAAACTAATGATGAAATATTTCTAAGAACGAACAGAACTTTGTGCCAAACGGAGTTTTATCCAATTTTAAACTTATGGAGAATAATAAAGTGAATCATTGACTTTCTCTCAATTGTTGCAAGATTAATATAATTAAAAACTGAAGATTTTGCGTAGGAGGTTTGGGGAAAAATTTCTAGTAACTTTTAGGCAACTTAAAATTACTTCTTCAGACAACGTTATTTAAATAGTTTAATTTGTTTACTGTGTAATGTAACTGTAACGCGTAAGTTAAAAAAAAAGTTTTTACCTAACGCAGATTGATCGGCTAGTCGGCTTCGTTGGCTCGGAGAAGGCGTGCTAGACTGCGAACCTAATTCTGTAAGAACAAATAGAATACATCAATTTTTGATTTAAAATACTGCGATAAGAAAATCGTGCAATATAATTTGCAGTTTGATTTATTTAAGCCTAAGTAAACCTTGAATTCTGATTTATCGTTCAAACAAAAAGGTAGGTACTTTTTAAAATAATCTTTGGGAAGCTTATGAATTTGCACATCGAATGACCTCCAAAAGAGAAATTTCTAATCTTGTGAAAAAAATTTACCACGTACGCAGTTTAAAAATATGTATAGTGAAACTCGGAGACTGTGCCGGTTCTAAGCCTGGCGGTGGTCGGGAACAAAACCCGAGAGAGTGCCGTTCCGGCTAAAAACGCTTTTGCCTTTTCACGCACAAGTAAGATTTTTAAGAGAGTTGTTGAGCCTCATTTTTAAATTGGGCTTACAATTGTTTAATTAATAAACATATATAACGAAAAAATGGCCATTTTTTATATTTGACGTTCCCGATACTCGCCAATAACATGAAAATTGTTGAATTCGTATAAGTCTCATAGAGAAACATGAGCAATATTCGGGCATTTGACCGTAGACAAATTCGTTTTTTTTTGTTTTCAAACCTTTCAGTTTCAGAAATATTTTACTAATTTTATGATGTTTTTGAATAAAATTTAACTTAAAAAATGCTTGGATAAGGCATTTACCAAAAGAAAAACTGTTTTTTTTTTGTTTGAGATCTTTCTAAATTAGGAACCTCATGATGATTTCAGAAATGATTCATGCCTAATTCGTCAATTCATCACTTCTTCATTCAATTTTCATAAACAAATACACTCTTGGGGCATCTGTCGACGGATTTTATTTTTTGATGCCAGTCTTTTTAATGGGGAAATTCATGATAATTTTAACAAAATTCATAATAAGTTAATAAATATAATTATTTTTTTAACAAATTTAATGAATGAATGCATTATCCTAAAGCTAAAAGCTTATTAGAAGAATGAAAGTAATGAGAAACTTAAACTGAAAGAACTGAGATTGAAAAAAAAAACTTTTTCGTCGACAAATGCCCAAATAATGCATGCGCTGATTTAATTTGTTTAGAACATCATAGAATTTATGAACTAAGTATGAATGTTAATGAAATTATCATGGGGTTTCCAATTAAAAAGTCAAACATACAAACATAATTTTTACTCCACAGATGCCCGAATCATGCTTTCGTTTGTTAAATTCGTTAAAAAAAATCATAAAATTCATCAACTACTCATTAATATTGGTAAATTTACCACGACGGCCCTAATTAAAAAGTCTGATTTAGAAAAAAAAGAATGTTTCCGTCGAGAGATGCCTCAATAATGCATTTGTTTAACAACATTGTTTAAAAAAGTCATAAAATCGATCAATGAATTATGAATTATTTCCGAAATTATCTGGAAGTTTTCAATTTAAAAAGTTGTCATAAAAGAAAACAATTTTTCTTATCTATGCTTTTTTAAATTAAATTAAAAAAAAAACCAGAAAATTTATAAAGTAGTTATGCATGTTGCTGAAATTTTCACTTTAGGTACGAACTTAAATATTCTGATCAAAGTGCAAAGAAAAGTAAAATTCGCTCACGTTAGAAGATAAAACACCCTTACGTTTTTCCACTTAAAAATTTCATGCAATGCCCATTATTATTTGTAAGATCATTATAAGTTATTTTAAATTTCCTCTTAACTTTATAACAGTATAAGTTTTTCGCAGAGATACATCTTGAAAGGTTTCCTCAGTTCTTAACACCTTCATGTTGTTCCGTTATCCAAATCCGGAATACACTGTCTAAGATAGTTCACAGCCTTCAATTTTCAACCGATCTACATTTTTTTTTAAATTACAGATAATTAAATTTCTAGGTGACATGTGGGCGCGATTTATAAATTCAGCTTTATTTTGAATGGAAGCTTCTAATGTGTCCCCTAAGGGTTTACATTTTTCTTGCACCTTCTTCTCTATTCCTTTACACATACTCCACACGCTTACTTGTTGGTGGAAGGGACACCTACAGCTTAAGGTGGGTTCCGAACCACCAAGAGCAACAGCTTTAAGTACTTAGAGAAAACCTTTTTCTCGAGAGGTACCGACCCACGATTCTCCAGAGGTAAACAACTTCCTTGCTAGGCTAGTGTTCACCGCATGGGCCGCCAAGACTCTTCCAGAGTGCGAGGCGGGAATCGAACCCGCAAGCCCAAGGAGTGGGTCCAAAGCCTACTGCAAGATGTTTTTAGTAGTATACCTATGACGGTTCTAAAGTGGCTATTTAGTTCCAGCTGCCAGCGAAAGATGGTGGCTCCGTTCAGTTCAAGCTTTTTTGTGTAACTGGCGCTAGTGGTATCGGGGATCGCCCTGAATTCTATTAATTTCTGGAAATCCCTAGATTTTTATTCTTTATATTATCTGAGACTTTCCAACCAGTGGTGCCAGAACGCGGAAATCTCTGGAATGCGCTGTAGTGATTCCGTTTATTTCTCAATTGACACATAGAGTTACATAACCTAGAAACACTGCGCATGCCAAAGATATCCGCGTTCTGACATAACTGTTTCCAAACAGTCATTAAACAGTGATCGAAATTCCTAGAAAACTGAAGCGAATTCGTGGATCGCTCAAGGAGGTGAGGGATTGATTTCAACTGATTTTTTAAATTGATTTTCTTTAAAATCAAATAAATAATTTTTTTTTCTGTAAACGGTTAAAATAAAAACACTGAAAGGTTATTATTTATAATAAGAAATTGTATAAAGAATCATAATCGTGATTTTTCTAAAAACCAATTAAATCATGCTTTCAGCATACTCCTAATCTAACAAAATAAAAGGAAAAATTCAGAAAGCTACTATTTATGATATTTAATGATATTTAAGTATGGAGACCTGTAGAGAATTATCCAACAAAGAATTTCATCTATTAGAAATATGTGTTTCAAAGCCCTAAAATAGCCCCACTAGTGCCTGAAAACAACCCTTAAAACCAAAAATATTAATTCTTCTTGAAATCGACCTTTCAAATACTGTATTTTCGTCTTTTTTCACTTAAAATTATTAATATTGGTCTAGTGGAATATTTAATATCGTTGTTTAAATAATTTGTAATTATTTAAACAAGTGGAACTTGTTTAAATAATTTTTTCTTTGAAAATTAGTTTTTCGCTCTAAAAATTATTGCTTTTAGTCCAGTGGACCATTTACTAACATTCGTTCATGATGTTTTATTATTTAAACAAATGGAATTTATGCAAACAATTTTTTCGAAATTTTTCTTTTCTTAAAAATGAGAACTATTTGTCTAGTGGAATATTTATTTACATTAGCTCATAAATTTTTTATTGTTTAAGCAAATGAAATTTGTTTGAATAATTTTTTTCATTGAAAATTATTCATATTTCTGCAGTGAAATATTTATCAACATTGTTAAATTAATTTTGATTTTTTGACTTTTTTAGAAAAATGAAAATCATTACTGAAATATTACTAATAATTTAATTATCACTAAATTAATTATTAATCATTAATTATTAATTACTGACAAATATTCCACTAGATCCACAGTATATTACGTCACGTTTTTTCGACTCTACCCCTTTTTCAGATTTTTAAAAATATTTATGAAATCAAAATCATTGCATGAACATAATAAAAATTTTCTTCTTCTCAAAGAACATATCAAACAGGTAGGATATATATGAACTTAATCCTTTTTAGGTTTTTAATTAAAAACAAGAGAACCCTCCGTGACATCACGCCCAAAATTACTTGTCCCCCCATATGTCACGATTGTCGTGCTTGACAAGACCCCCCCCCCCCCATCGATGCGTAACATCATAATTGAACGCTTCCTTAACCAATGATAATATATATTTCACTAGAGCAATATTAATAATTTTAAGTAAAAAAAGACGAGAATACAGTGCTCAAAATGTCGATTTCATAAAGAATGAAATTTTTTTATTTTAAGGGTAGTTTTTAGGTACTCTTGGGGGTATTTCAATCCCACTTGTCTGACATATGAAATTCTTCATTGGATAATTCTTAACAGGCCTCCATACTTTTCCGTTACATTTTTTCAAACCCTAAAAATTATTTTGGAACTCAAAAAAGTGATTTTTCCCTATGTAATTCAATTAACCAAGACGCAGATAATTAATACAAGCTCAATCGCCAATGATGTATGGAGCTCGCAACGTCTGAAAGGACAGGTGTCTGTCACCGTTTCTCGATTATCCATCATCTAAATATGGGGCATTATTTCTCAACTGCCTCAACTTGAAAAGTCATGTGCTTAGATTTTCCTTAAATTCTCCGAATTTTTTATTCTATTTCATTAACGAAAAAAATGTGACATTTTTAAGCGTTTTGTCAAACAATTTAATTGCTTATTTAACTTTTTTGTAAATTATAATTTGTTATTTGTAATAAACAAATAAAAAGTGAAAACTGCTCTTTTAAGAAATGATGTTGATATTTCTCAGTATGAATAATTTATTACTATTATAGTTAATCAATTTACAATAATTATTGATTATCCATAAATATTCCATAAATAAATGCACAATTTAACTATTCGGGATGCTTATTTTTTTGTGAGCTTCCTCGGGTCTCAATATTCGGGTTAGTTAAAATCGTAAAAAATAGCAACTCAAGTTGCACTAGAATGTTTAATAACAAATTCTATTACAATAGGATGTTATTATGAATTGTAATAATATAAATTTCTTGAAATAATTCATCTTTAAGAGTATCTAAGAATAAATTTCAATGTAAAATAAGTTACAAATATTAAAGTTATGATTAAAAATTAAATATGTACTTTATTTTGCAATATCTGAATAAACAGCCCCAGAACGATGCATTGAAATAAATCGGAAATAATTTGATATAATAAAGTATACTACAGTGGTAGATGATTTGACCTGTAATTTTTAAAGGACTGCGCAAAAAAAGGGGTAAATACAAATACCGAGCGCGTAACGCGTGGTAAATACATAGTCGAGCGCAAAGCGTGAGATAAATATATAATCAAGCGCGAATCGCGAGAACCATCATAAATATAAATAAAATAAATGTGTAGATTTTTTGGGATTAACAAATTTTGTGTGTCCATTTTTCTCGTATTTCATGTGTCTTTTCGAAAATATTTTAAAAAAATTGTTAGTATCATTCATTACGATAAAATAAAAAACAACGCTTCTTTTTAAAAAAATGATTTCAACAACATTTTTAAAACTTTTTGTGAACAGAAGTTTTGCTTTGTAATATCTTCTCATATCTCTCATATTTTTTGTAAGAAATTTTCTTTTTCATTTTTCAAAAAACTCTTGTGAAAGATACAAGCAGAACCATTGGTCAAAAATGGCTCGCTCACGAACTTTTTCTTTATTTTTACTAGGTAAAAACTTATTTTAAACTTGGAACAAATTTGATGAATCTTCTGAAAGTTGTTCTGTCTACAAAATACAGACAGACAGACAGACAGACATGCACAGAGATAAAAACTCGGTCAAAATAATTTCTGCTGACTGCTAGCTTCTCGAAACGTGCAGATTTGTGGAAAACCGACGACGTAAAATTTTACTTGAACATTATACATCTGCATTGGATGAGAAAGTGAAAAAGTTTCCACTAAAGTTGCGATAAAGTTTTTCATAGTGCATATATAACCGTCATTGTACATCACGACTGCTGAAATTCAGTTCTTTTCATGAATATTGTAAAACTAATACCTTGCAAATCAATGACAAAATCTTTTTATGAAAACAAAATTAGTTCATAATTGAATATCCAAAGTGGAGACAATTGTGAGATATGGTAACTTCTTTTGTAAATTTCCAAAAGTAATTTATTGGGGTGAAAAATTTATATTTCATTTAAGAGAAATGGGAGTGACTTCTTTAGTTAAAGTAACTGCATCAAACTCATTTTTTGCCGTGTAACATATATGTGCCAGAAGTTAATTCAAAGAGAAAGTTACTCACCCCACTCAGGATATTTGCTTGTTCGGCTTGAAGAAGATGGACCGGAAGAAGAATGGCTTGAAGAAGGTTGTTTTCGCCGGCGAAAAAATAATTTTAAGGATTGCTGCTCTTTAGGAGGCGAGTCACCCTGCGAACTTGGTTCTGTAAAAACAAACAGAAATGGATGAATGTTCAGTTTTGAATACTAAAACTAAGAAAAACTTAGTACATTAGTTGGCTTATTTATTTTTATCTTTATTGCATG
Source organism: Belonocnema kinseyi (assembly GCF_010883055.1). Lineage (NCBI taxonomy): Eukaryota > Metazoa > Arthropoda > Insecta > Hymenoptera > Cynipidae > Belonocnema > Belonocnema kinseyi. The sequence goes on along the minus strand of NC_046657.1, from coordinate 29,687,201 downwards.
GAGCATATCCATGAAGTCAAGATCATCGATTGACAACGAGGGACATCGAGAATTGAAGAGCTTCAGGATATTTAACTCTGACCTCCACTTCAAGATGACAAGAGGCAGGATTTAAATAGTTATATTAATGATATTTCTAACAGAAAATTGTAATTTTGTTAATGCACACACATACACACATCCGCCGAAACCAATCATCAAACCAGCTCTTTCATGTTTGTTCAGAGAGATTCGCACTCTTGGTCCCACGCTGCCACGAGTTCTACATCACAGGTAAACCGTCTTTCCTTTAGTCGCTTCTTTACTTCCGAAAACAATCCAAAGTCACATGGCGACAGGTTTGAACTGTAAGGAGGGTGATCCAGATTCAACCAAAAACTCTGTTTTTTTCTTTGCTTTATGCGCGGGGGCATTAACGTGATGAATAAACCATGAGTTAAGCCGAGAATTTGGTCGCAAGTTTTAAATGGAAGTTGGAGCCGGCGGTAGAAAGCGCTTTGTATTCAAACGACAAGAAACACGACAAACACTTAGCATATGGAAGGTACTGAAGCGTGAAGTTATTGCAATTTTCAATAACTGTACAGTATCTGGTTTCGAAACAGAAGTATCGCTCTCTTCTCGCTCGACCAATCCGTACTCAGCTCTCGGTTGAGCGCGTCCCTCACTACAGGGTCCCTGGTATTAACTTACACCACACACTTCGTTTCTGTCTTGTATCAACCGCAGCTTCCAGTGATTTTTAGAAACAGCAGCGGACAAAACTTTTCGAAGGCCCTATTTATTTTAAAAATACTTATTATTTCGAATTAAAATACTTAATATTTGAATTTTTCTAAAAAGAACATATTTTGACATAATTAAAATAGATTGAAATATTATGAAAGCCCGCCAGAATTGCTTGTACAATAGAAAATAATTTTTAGCATTATAATTTTAAACTCTTTTCCTTTGAATTTGCTTTAGCAGCTTTTGCACATCTTAAGGGCATGTGATACTTAGAAAATTGTCGATTTTACGAGTTTCAGATTCCCCCGGTTTTTTTTCTAGAATAATAAATATTTTGTCCTACGAATTTGGGAAATGATAGCGAACATGCTAATGGACGTCCCCACACACTTTTTTGTAGGTTAATTCAAAAACGTTTTAATTTAGAAAAATGTTAATAATTTGCATATCACTCAGGAAATAGTATCGATTTTTGCAGTGTTAGATTCCCCCGGCTTTTATCCTAGGATAAGAAATATTTTGCCTTTAAAATCTGGAAAATGATAGCAAAAATGCTAACAGACGTCCCAACACATTTTTTTGTGTTTTTAATCAAAAAAATGTTTATATTGCTAACAACGTGCATGTATATTTCGAGGTTATGTATGTCACAATTCACCCAAGCGTTAGTTCCAAACTGCACAATATTTTTGGCCGAAAATTTTGGACTTACAAATAAACATAGTAACTAATCTCCCGGAACTAATCTTGTTTGCAGGCAATCAAAAAAGTTTATTTCATCAATATTTTCCAGGATAATAGATTTTATTCTTTCACGATGATTCATTTTGATAAAAAGAGATATTTCGGGTTTCACTCGTGTAAGAAACTACGAATTGTTTGCCGACGTTTCGTGAACATTGCAGTTCACATATTCAGGGCTGACCTGAAACTGAGGTATCAGGTCATGATGTTCTTACGTGTACTTTCTACGATGCCTGTGATTGGCCAGAGCGCCTCACTGTAGGGACTGGTCGAACTTGTGTGGCCAATCAAGTCCTTTTTATAAATCCGGGAGAACGGAAAGCCAAATCGGATTGGTATTTTATCCATTGTCCGTATTGATGTTATTAGGGTGTTTTAAGATTTTGATTGCTTCTCTATGTTTTCTTGGAAATTTGTTGTGTGTTTTCGCAGTGACTGTTGTTTCATCAAATAAAATGTTATGTCTTGTTTCGATATGATGTTCCGCTAGTGCTGATTGCGTTAAATGTTTTAGCCTGATTTGACTTTCATGTTCCTTCATACGTTGGCTCATCGTTTTCCTGGTTTCTCCAATATATACTTTGCCACAAGAAAAGGGATTTTATATACTCCTGGATCACTGAAAGGTGATCAATGAAAGGTTTTTATCTTTAGGGTTATTTAGTATTTGTCCTATTTTTGCAGGTGGTTTAAATATGGTTTGGATTTTGTGTTTGTTGAGAATTCTTCCTATTTGTTCTGTGACACCTTGGATATAGGGTAGAGTGGTGGTCATTTGTCTCTCTCTTTCTTTCGTAGGTTGTGTTGACTTGCTTTTTCGAGTGTGTTTTCTTATTGCTTTATAAATTTGTTTGTTTGTGTAATCGTTCTGTATTAGAATTTGTTTAACGTTTTTTAATTCCTTTTATAAGTTACCTTTGTCTGTTATGGAGACAGCTCTGTATACAAGGGAGTTGATGACCGATTGCTTTTGAGATGGGTGATGGTGGGAGGAGGCATGTAAGCATCTGTTTGTATGCGTGAGTTTTCTGTAAACTTCATGTCCTAATCTGTTATCAGATTTTTTGTAAACTAATACGTCCAAGAAAGGGAATTCTTCGTTTTGTTCTATTTCAATGGTAAACTGGCTATTAGGATGTAATTGATTGATAAAATCGAAAAACTTATTTAGTTCATCTCGTCCATGTCGCCAGATGACAAATGTGTCGTCAACGTAACGAAACCAGAATTCTGGTTTAAGTTTGGCTTGGTTAAAGATTTTAGTTTCTAGATGTTCGATAAAGACATTGGCTATTACAGGTGAGATTGGGGATCCCATTGCTGCGCCTGAAGTTTGTTCGTAGAATTGGTTATTGAATGAGAAGTAAGTATTATTAACCCATTGTTCTATCAAAGGTACAAGCTCGGAAGGGAAGTTTGTGAAAGATTTAATAATATTAATTGTATCCGAGATTGGTACTTTCGTAAAAAGAGATAATATGTCGAAACTCATAATGATATCTTGAGGTTGAATGTGAATCTGTTGTATCTTTTTAATAAAGTCAAATGAGTTTTGGACGTGGGTGATGGAGTTTCCTGTAAAAGAATTTAGTTTTGCAACGAGGAAATGTGCTAGGTTGTAAGTTGGTCAGTTTATTGCGCTGACGATCGGTCTGAGTGGAATCTTTTCTTTGTGGATTTTTGGGAGCCCGTAAAGTTTTGAATAGATGGGATTAGTAGATATTAATTAAGATATTGTTTGGCTATCAAGTTTAGAGTTTTTGAGAAGAGTCTTTGTTTTACTCACTATTGTTTTTGTGGGGTCCTTTTTAAGTTTTTTGTATGTATCGTCAGTTAGAAAGTCCATGATTTTGTTGTTATAGTCTTCTTTATTCATTATTACTTTTGTGTTGTCTTTGTCTGCGGGTAATATTATAATATCTTTATTTTGATTAAGTTCTTTAATTATTTCTTCTTTCGGGATTTTCGATGGAGCTACAGCAAAATTATGTCTTTTAGATAAGGCTGAAATCATTTCATTGTTGAGATGGTGGTCAGAGATGTTTTTTAATGTATTTGTTAGTTTAGTTTGCTTTACTGGAAGTAATTTGTCAAATTTTGTTTTTGGGTGGAAAGCTCTTTAATCCGTTGGGATTGGTCAAACGATATGCGGTCCAATGTGGACCAAATGTCAAATCTGAGGGTATTTGATAGAAAAGGTGAAGTTTTAATAGTTTTTTAGAGGTAGTGTGCAAAAGAAATTTGGTATGCTGTATTCTTTCTTTAACGAGAAGCAAACTTGTATTATGCAGAATCGATTTGGATTTAGATGTACCCAAATTATTTTTCAGTTGTAAGAATTTTGGGACTATTTTGTTGTCTCTGCGACGTTTCAAAAAAGCTAAGGATGTTAGTAGCTTACCTTGAGAAGTCCTGAGCTTACTAAAAGTGTTGGTTTTAGTAAGAATACTCTCCCCGTAGAGTTCCTTGATAATAGAGTTTATGCTTTCACGATGATTCATTTTGATAAAAAGAGATATTTCGGGTTTCACTCGTGTAAGAAACTACGAATTGTTTGCCGACGTTTCGTGAACATTGCAGTTCGCATCTTCAGCGCTGACCTGAAACTGAGGTATCAGGTCATGATGTTCTTAGGTATACTTTCTACGATGCCTGTGCTTGGCCAGAGCGCCTCACAATATATACCCTTTCACCCGAAAAAGCAAATGACATACGACGAAGGACGACCAACTTTTTATGCCAAGCTCAAGTTCCATCCTCAAACTTAACAAAACAGGAAAAAACCGCAATTAAAGAACTCAATCAAAATAAAGATATTATAATATTACCCGCAGACACAGGCAAAACAACAGTAATAAAGAATAAAGAAGACTATAACAACAAAATCATGGACTTTCTAACTGACGATACATACAAAAAACTTAAAAAGGACCCCACAAAAACAATAGACAGTAAAACAAAGAATCTTTTCAAAAATTCTAAACTTGACAGTCAAACAATATCTAACTTAATATCTACTAATCCCATCTCTCCAAAACTTTACGGGTTCCCAAAAATCCACAAAGAAAACATTCCACTTGGACTGATCGTTAGCGCAATAAACTCACAAACTTACAACCTAGCACGTTTCCTTGCTGCAAAACTAAATCCTTTTACAGGAAACTCCATCACTCACGTCCAAAACTCATTTGACTTTATTAAAAAGATACAATAGATTCACATTCAACCCCAAGATATCATAATGAGTTTCGACATAGTATCTTTTTTTTACGAAAGTACCAATCTCGGATACAATTAATATTATTAAATGTTTCACAAACTTCCCTTCCGAGCTTGTACCTTTGATAGAACAATGTACCAATAATACTTACTTCTCGTTCAATAACCAATTCTACGAACAAACCTCAGGGGCAGCAATGGGATTCCCAATCTCACCTGTAATAGCCAATGTCTTTATGGAACATCTAGAAACTAAAATCTTTAACCAAGCCAAACTTAAACCAGAATTCTGGTTCCATTGCGTTGATGACACATTTGTCATCTGGCGACATGGACGAGATGAATTAAATAATTTTCAAAAAAACTCAAAAAAGTAAGTCAACACAACCTACGAAAGAAAGAGAGAGAAAAATGACCACCACTCTACCCTACAACCAAGGTGTCACAGAACAAATAGGAAGAATTCTGAACAAACACAAAATCCAAACCATATTTAAACCACCTGCGAAAATAGGACAAATACTAAATAACCCTAAAGATAAAAAAGCACCTTTCAGTGATCCAGGAGTATATAAAATCCCTTTTCTTGTGGCAAAGTCTATATTGGAGAAACTGGGAGAGCGGTGAGCCAAAGTATGAAGGAACATGAAAGTAAAGTCAGGTTAAAACATTTCACGCAATCAGTACTAGCGGCACATCATATCGAAACAAGACATAACATTTTATTTGATGAAACAACAGTCACTGCGAAAACACACAACAAATTTCCAAAAAAACATAGAGAAGCAATCGAAATCTTAAAACACCCTAATAACATCAATAGGGACAAAGGATATAATACCAATTCGATTTGGCTTTCCGTTCTCCTGGATTTTTTAAAAAAGACTTGATTGGCCAATCAAGTTCGATCAGTCCCCACGGTGGGGCACTCTGGCCAATCACAGGCATCGGAGAAAGTATACCTAAGAACATTATGACCTGATACCACAGTTTCAGGTCAGCCCTGAAGATGTGAACTGCAGTGTTCACGAAACGTCGGCAAACAATTCGTAGTTTCTTATACGAGTGAAACCCGAAATATCTCTCTTTATTAATTTCCAGGATATCGAAAAGGCAGAGATGAAAAACGACGTAACCTTAAAATAATGCATATGCATACAATTTTTATTTAGCACAATAAATTTTTTTATTACTATCTCTGAAGAGAGAGTCCGCGGACGTCAATCAGCGGACGTCAATCAGAACGAGAAATCAATTTGTACTTAACAGAGGAAGGGGCAGTTTCAACAGTTGATGTTTTGAAGCGGTGAAAACATAATCGACAGCAATATTCACAACTTTATAAAATGGCGCGTGACTATTTGTCTATTTCGACATCACTGGTACCATCAGAAGAACGCTTTTTTCTCACGAAGTTCGCTAAACATTCTATAGAGCACAGAAACAGATTAAAAAACACTACTCTTGGCTCATGGACCGCATGTTCCTGAACTAATAAAAAATGTTTCTGATATAATAATTATTATTAACCCTTGTTTTAAGGAATTAAATAATAAATTGTTTATTCAGTAAACCATTAAATTCAATTAATATCACTTTGACTATATATAAGTGTTATTTATATTGATACACATTGCGTTTGTGTTGAATTGGTTAAGGTTCTATTACAATGTTTGCAAATTGCCATATGAAATTATCTTTTTGAAGAGTAGACCCAATTTATTTAATTTTTTACTGCAAAAAAAGTAATTTACAGTGTTAATGATAATCACGACGAAATTAAATGAATAAATTTTCGCAAATGGAAAGACCGTATTGAATTCATTTATTTCTCGATCGTCTCAGTCGACGTGCATCACTACTCCTATTAAGTGTTTAGATTTATGGAAAGTAATACACATAATATAAACCAATATTTTAGAAACATTTTAAATGTAGATTGTTTTAGCAAAGAACCCCTTTCGACAGCGTGCACAATTGACGTTTCGGAAAGCAAAACCGAAGGAGCGCTCGAGCAGTAGGTAGGAGTGGGAATGACGGGCACAAAACGAAATGAAAGAGAAAACGTCCCTCCTCGCGTTGTCTGCGCGTCATCGTCATTCACACTTTCTCTTCGAGTGCTCGTTCGGTTTTGCTTTCCGGATTTAAGGTGTTCGAACAACAGAATACGTGTGCACTATGCTGAAAACGGCTCACGCACGAGCCCCCCGTGCACACAAACAGAGCCCCAACTAATCGCGTGCGATTTGTCGCGCTGCGAACTGGCTACGTACCATTCACCAATGGGACCGCCGCTCAAGAAGCAGAAGTAAACAGGCGTAAACACACCAATTTTGACATTGTCGCTAACTTCTGCTTTTCGAGTGCCGGTCTGATAGGTGAACGGTACGTAGTCAGCTTGCACCGCAGCAGCGTGACAGATCGCACGCGATTGGTTGGCGCTCTGTGTGCGTGCATGGACGGCTCGTGCGTGAGCCGTTTCCAGCATACTGCACATGTATTTTCTTGTGCGGATCTTCAAGTTTTCATGGAACTGATTGGCTTAATAGCATTATAAAGATGGCTCAAGTCTATCTGCCAAAATGCTAAGGTGTCATCAAAGTCTGTCTTAATTGATGTAGAGGCGCTCCTATCCCGGAAGGACCACGGGTATCTTTTTTTTGCTTCTTATGGCATATGTGGCTCAGTTCCATAGGTACACAAATTTAACTCTTTCAAAGTCTAAGTTAGTCCTACTTGATTTGCAGCCAACCCTGTCTTTAGTTCTGAAGATCTATTTTTATGAAATCAGAGAAGCATGGCAGCGTCGTTCTAGCTATTCGAAAACTTAGGATCGAGAAAAACTTCTTAATTAGTTCTGAAACCAGAAAAGAGAAGTATTAAACCTTGTCGTGAACGTAAGTACAATTCAAGACTCTATTCGAGTATATCAGGTTCCCTGCTTCATTTCATGCCTGCTTATGCACTTGCTCGAAATTTCTATGCAGTCGAAAAATACCTAATCTATTTTTAACTCTAATTTAATGTTACAAAGGATCATGTCGTGATCAAACTGTTTTGATAAAGCAAGAACACCTGAATCGTTGATATGGAAGTTTGCACTAATAAGTAGGAGATCTAAGATTGCAATGGATCGTATTGGAATATCAATAACCTGATTAAAACAAGAAGGGCGAGACAAAGAGAGAGAGATAGGGTGAGTACAATTTCGCCGGCCTGTATTCTTAGCCTCAATTAAATTTTCATTAAAATCACCTAAACAGATGGAGTTATCAGATTCAATGGTTACGCGAACTAATGAATCCAATGTCTTCATGATATGGTAAAGACATCGTCAGACCACAAGACGCCTTTACGATATCGTAAAGACACCTTAGCGACATGGACATAGGATATCGTAAAGTTGTCCTAAACATGTCGTAACGATGTCGTAAATACGTCCTCAAATGTTGTGCCCACTGACCAGTCTTCTGTAAATATAAATCCAACTATGGTTACTGTGCTACGTTTAGTTAAATAGGAGCTAAAAGATACTTACAGTGTTACCATGGAGGGATAAGAACTTAAAGAATACCGGTATTTTAACACATGATCGGTTGATGAGAGAATTTAATTGCAGAATCTACCAATGTAAGATTATTATAATGATATTTATTATCACACGAATGTGTTTATAATCCTAATAATTTAAACAATAAGAAAATCAAAGCCAAACGTAAGGGATGGAAGATATTCCCGCAATTCATGCAGTTCAGTGAATTAATTAAATTCAAGGAATTCACGGAATTGAGGGAATCCAAGGAACGTAATCGATCTAAGGAATTTACGGAATTTATAGAATTCAAGGAATTCGCGAAATTCAAGCAATTCGTGAAATTTAAGGAATTTGTGAAATTTGCGAAATTTTTGAAATTTGCGGATTGCACGAAATCCATGGAAATCACGAAAATCATGGAATTACCGAAATTCATGGAATTATCAAAATTTATGGAAATCGCAGAATTTACGGAATTCATGAAATTCCCGAAATTGATAAAATTCGCGGAATTCATGGAACTCACGGAATGCAATGAATTCATGGAATTTAATGAAATCAGGGAATTTAGTGATTTCAAGGAATGCACGGAATTGATGGAATTCAAGAAATGAATGGCTTTCATGGAATTCACGAAATGAACGGAATTTATTGAATTTCACGAAATTTTCGGAATTCACGGAATTTGTGGAACTTGCGGAATTCATGCAATTTAAGAAATTTACGGAATTCCAAAAATTAATTAAATTTTATCAATTCTTAAAATCCTGTGAATTCTTTGGATTTCGCGAATTCTTTAAAATGTTTAAATCCCTTGAATTCTTCAAATGCTGTGAATTCCGTAAATTTCTTGAATTCCTTGAATCCTGTAATTTCATTGAATTTCCTCAATTCGAATATTTTCTTGAATTCCATAAAATAAATAAGTTCAACGAAATCCATGATTTCCGTGAATTCCATGAATACTATGAAGTCTGCGAATTCCGTGAATAGTATAAAAAAATTTGGCGCCGTCGAAAACAAATTTTGAAATGGAACAAGTGTCTTGAGAAATTATTGAAATCTTTTATTAAAATTTCCCGTTCAAAAGGTGTCCTATCCAGCCGCAAATATAATGTGAAACATTAAGAGTTACTGGTTACTCGACTTGTAATGTAAAATTGCAATATAGATGGGCGGTAACATACCAATATCAGCATTTAGAAACTACAACATTATGTATTGTAGTGTTACCTTATGTTTTGGAAATAAACTTCCAACGCATTTAGCGGAAGGTTCAAAAAGAATTTTTTAACAGAGTACATGGATAGAGATTTCGAGAGATTAATGCACGGCACTTCTCTTTAATTTTATCACACTTTGGCCTGAGAACTATAATTTCGGAACCTTTGCTTTTAAAGCATGGGTCTCGAAGTTCCAGGCATTAAGCTATGCTCCTTTGCTCTAAGGTCTCAAACTCTATGTTTTTAGGTCATAGAGTCCGAGACTTTAAAGCACGTAAAAGTTGTTGATCTAAAATCACGCGCTTCCTTGAATTAATGTCTTAATATTTATCTCAACATTCAATTATGTAATTCTGACCTTAGATTCATAATCAAAAAATTCCGCAAACCCTTGATGATGAAGTTTTATGAAATTCGAACAAAAATGTAGAATCGTCACCATGATCGTCGCATGATCCAACTTTCATCATTCTGAGAATTCTTAAATATAATTTCTCTTTTAGTTAAGGTATTGTTATTTGAGAACAATCGACTTGGCGTGATCAAGGACTCTTTTTTGTTTACCTATTATTAGCCTCTGCGATAGGTCAGGCCGCACACATAAAAAGGGGGAAACCTATTAGGATAGTCTGTCTAAAATTGGCACCTTAATCTAAAATTTTAAGAACTATCATTGCTCGGAAATTATTTAAACAAATTGAAAATATTTAAATGGCCACCCAACATGTTAAAAAAGAAATGTCCTTCTTGAAATTCATGAGTTCTATCATCAACCCTGAAAAATAAAAACTTGTTACGATTTACAGTGGGGCCTTGGAAACTTGTCATTTATCAAACAAAAATGATTCATGATGAAAAAGTTCAGAAAAATACCATCTTCAGCAATAGTTTTGCATAAAACTGCTATTTCGCATTTTTGGGGACATTTTCTGGGTCCGCTGGAAGGGGACTGAGTTATTCAAATTTGAAAGTTATTGGGTGATAAGTATTTCCTAGAGATTTCTTAATAGGCATAGTGTTCAAACTTTACAAAATTTTTATTTGTAGATAGCGAAGAGAGGCTAGTCACCAAACGAAAAGATGACAACGCAGTTTGGAGAAATTGAAACTATATGGGTTTCCTCGTATACAGAATATAAAAGCATAAAATTTAAAACATAAAGTGAAATACAAATATTTTTATGTGGAAACAAATTTCATTGTAGGGAAAAGTCGAAAGCCATAAAATGTGGATATAAGTAGAAAAAGTATAAGTATGGACAATCAAATTACACTTACCAACGAAATCTAGATAAACCGAAAATGTAAGAATTAGAATGCAGCAGGCGATCTTCATTTTTTATCTTCGTGTGAGGTAGATTTTTAACTTTCAGCTAAGAAATTTTGAATAGCTGCAATTCTGAATACGCTGAATTTCATCAGATTACTATAAGCTTAGTATGAGTACTATGAGCACCGTGAAAATTTTAGCCATGGTAGCAGAAACTGGCACGTTTCGTAAATATTCATTTGCGCATGGTTGATAGAGGCATCTAAGTCCTTGTGACACTTTTAGTTCGCACTTGAAGATATTTGAAGATAAAAAATCATTTATTACTTTGTTGGCAGTAAACATTTCGGTTATTATTAACACATACTATTTGTTTAAAATTGAATGATTGTGTGTACTTTTATTAGTATTGCGTGAAATTTCCAGGTTAAACTTTTTTTTCGAAAAGTCATACTTTGAAGAGAAGAAATTCAAAAACGAGATATTTTGACAGTAATTTGAGATTAGCTAAGGGTGCCTAAAAATACTCAGGATAAGCTAGGAATGTTTCGGATTACATCAAATTAGGCTGAATTACTCCGCCTAAACTAGACTTACGTCAATCTAGTTGAATTGTTAGATACTTCAATGAAATAAATAAATTTTAAATGAACTACACGCGAATTTAGATTTATTTAGTCCGAATTTAATAATTTTGACAAGCGCTGTCGCGACCCCGAAGTAGAATAAGGAGACCCCACTCCCGGAAAACTTGGAACCGTGAATTCATATTTAGTTATTTTGCATCGCTCGTAGCGCCTCTTGCGGAAAAATGCAAGACTGAGGATATTTTCAAAATTCTCTCATTTTTCCTTGACTAATTTTTCATTTCAAATTATTAATATTTAAATACCAGCATTTTAATATTCTGATACTTGTAACATCAAATATTTTACAAACGAAATAAAACAGTATTTCATATACAAATTTAAAATTTGTAAAATTAATTAATTTCAAACAAAAAATGTCTTTTCTACTATAAAAAGTGGCTTTTTAACAAAATACTTTAACTTTGAAAAGAATAGTTGAATATGCAACTTGAAAAGATAAATATCTAACGAAAAAGTGCCACTGTTCATTTTTTATTTATTTATATAAAGAAAAGCATTTTTAAATAAAAAAGACGAATTTCCAACCAATAAAGATTTTTCATTCAAAAAATTAATAAAAGTGTACCTAAATTATTGAACCTTTAAACTAGAAGACAACTTTTGATTACAAGAATTGAATTTTTAAACAAAAAATATGTCTTTTCAGAAAAAAATTAATTTTCCACGAAACGGATGTCCTTTAGTCAACAAAAATAAAATTTCAAACTAAAAAATTATTTTTTTTTATCCACAAATTTTCAACTCAAAATATAAATCTTAATCAAAAAAGTGATTTCTTAACAAAGCTATTTATCCAAATCTTTCAAACAAATTACTTGAATACTCAAGCAAAGAAGAATTATTTTGACCCAAAAAGTAGAATTTTCATGTAAAAAAATTAAATTTCTTCTATAACATAAAGTTTTGAATCAAAAAGAAAAATTAAAAAAAAATAGTTAATTTTCTGTTACAAAAGGTTTTAGTCGACTTTTCACGATCAAAATATGAATTTTCAAAAAAGAAATAATATTCTACCAAAAAATTGAATTTTTAATCTAAAGAGACGAACTTTTAATCAAAAAGGATGATTTTTTAACAAAATTGTTGATTTTTTACCAAATAATTGCATTTTTATCAAAAAAATATGAAATTTTTCTTAAAACAGAAGAATTTAAAATTTTAAAAAAGTTGATTTTTCATCCAAAAAAGATTCCAGTATACTCTGTAGGAGAAAATTTTAATTTTTGTAAAAAAAATATAAGTTTCTACGAAAAAATTGAATTTTGAATCCAAAAATATGAATTTTTTTAACCAAAAAGGATGAATTTTTATCAAAATAGTTGAATTTTCTACAAAATAGTTGCATTTTTATCAAAAAAAGAATAAATTTGGTACTAAAACAGATAAATTTTTAATAAAAAGCGACAAATTGTTTTTATAAGTGAAATTTTCATCCAGAAAATATTTCAGTTCATTTTTCAACACGAAAATGTAAATTTCAAACAAAAAGTAAATTTTCGACGAAATAGTTAAATATTCACGAAAATAGTATAATAGCTCAATTTCTAATGAAACAGTTGCATAAAAAAAGATGTAATTTCTACTGAAGCAGGTGAATTTTACAATAAAACAAACAAACTGTCAAAGAAAGAGTTGAATTTTCAACTGAAAAATTACATTATTATTTAAGAAAGATGAAATTTCTCCTAAAACAGATGAATTTTAATAAGAATTTTCAACTATTAAGCTATTAAACTATTTTTAACTATTTTCGAAATTTTAATCTTAAATTATTCAGATTCAAGGTTCTTTAATTTAAAACAAGATTGTTTAATTTTAAACGCTTTGAATTATATATTATAAAATTTAACTCCTTTCTAATAAAATTTTCAATTTTTCAAAACTTAATCTAAAAGTGCACGATTTAGAACACGTTTAATTAGAAATAATGCCATTTGGAAAACTTGCATTTCAACGCTTTCCCGCAAGAGGCGCTACGAATGATGCTAACTAATTAAATCCATAAAGCCAGTAGAAAAATAGTTAAGAAAATTTTTTTTCGAACAAAGTACCAAACACTTTTGATCTCAGATGTAAAAATAATTTATTTTCTAGCATTTAAAAAGGTGTTAGAGAATTTTAATTATTATTTCCTTAAACTTCCGTTCTAATTTATCGACTCATTTATCACTCTCTGTTGATGATTTTATCATTTTGGTCTGCTCAAAGACAGAATGTAGTGCTAAAACTGAATTCTTATAAAACACATTGATTAATATTAGATTCATGATAAATTTAAAAAAATCAGAAGTCGAGCCAAAATAAATTTGTCAACATCTAGGTTTCTTTTTGGACTCAGGAAAAATGTTAATTCACCTTACAGATAAAAAGAAAGAGCACATTGAAAATACTTTAAACAAGGCTTTAACTCAAAAGTTTTGCGAGTTTGGTGAACTGTTAAGCTTAATAGGAACTTTGGTAGCAGCTTGTCCTGCCGTTAAATCGGGTTGGCTTTATTATAAAGAACTTGAGACGATAAAATAGTTGCAAGGATCAATCAAATGATGTAATGCAAAGAAGATAATAAAATTCACTTATTTGGCCTTAAAGGATCTGTGTTGGTGGGACCAGGCCATTTTAACGGCTTTTGATAACATTAGTAAATTCGAATTTGACAAAGAGATTTTCTCGGACGCCTCGATCATTAGATGGGGAGCTGTTTGCGATGATCAGAATAACTATGGGGTTTGGAATGCCCAAGAAAGACGGCGTCATATACATTTTTTAGATTTACTAGCAGCTTGTTTTGCCCTCAAGTGTTTCGCTAAAGATGATCGGAATTGCCAGATCCTATTAAGGATTAATAACATTGTAGCAATTTCATTAATTAATAAGATAGGTGGAATTAAGTTTAAACATTTAAATGGCATTGTCAGATCTATATGGGAATGGTGCTTGGAATGCAACATTTGGATTTTTGCAGAATATGTAGCTTGAAAAGAAAATCCAGCAGATGAGGGATCTAGAATTTCAAACATCGACACGGAATGGGAAATCGTCGATTATGTTTTTAAACGCATTGTAAGAGAATCTGGCAATCCTGACACTTATCTTTTTGCAACTAGGGTAAATAGGAAATGTAAAGTATTTTGTTTATGGGAAAGGGACCCAGAAGCTTATGCTGTTAATGCGTTTACAATAAATTGGTGAAATTTGTTTTGGCATGCATTTCTCCCATTTTCATTGATAACAAAAATTTTCAAGAAAATCCGAGAAGATAAGGCTTTAGGTATCATAGTTGTGCCATACCGGACCAGTCAACAATGGTATCCTAGTTCGGGGAAACCTACAGAAGAAGAGGATTAGATGAATCTTCGATTGAGATATTAAATTCTTTCTCAGAGAACACATATAAGCAATATACCTCGGCTTTGAAAAAGTGGTGTTCCTCCTGTACTTCTAATAATGAAGATGTTTTTAATGCAAGCGTAAACTTTTTGTTCAAATTTTTGACGATTTAGTTTAATGGCGGAGAACAGTATGGTACATTAAGTAACATGAGAGCAGCAATTTTTTATTGTTTAATAACGAGCTCTTTAACAATAAAGAAATTAATCGTTTCTTTGAAGGTGTTTTTCGATTAAGTCCATCTCAACCAAAATACAGCAATACTTGGGATGTAAATGTTGTTTTAAAAGAGCTAGAAGCGTGGTTTCCACTAGAATCTTTAACGCTAGAAAGGCAAAAATTTAAATTACCAATGTTTCTGACGCTAGGTACAGGATTTAAAGTACAATCTTTGTCGTTGTAAAAATTAGAAGTCATACAAATATCCACAGAGGGTATACAATTAAGAATTTTTGATTTAGTAAAGACATCGAGACTAGGAGCGAACCAACCGTATGCGTTTTTATCGTACTTTCCTACTAGACATCATGTTTGCATTGCAAAAAATATCATTCTCAGTATAAATGTCATAAAATAGGCAGCGGATTGTTCGCCCGAATCTAATGTCTTTGCAAAATTTAATCGATTAATAATCGTCCAATAACTAATGTAGAAACAACCTTTGCTGAAAGTGTTTGTATTGAAAATAAGGTTTCAAGCATTTGTAACATACTTGCGTTCGAAGAGATTAACGTCCCTCCCGTCATTACTAATTAGATAATAAGTAATATCCTACCCATTTTACACTTAAAGTCATCTGGTGTCGCAGGAACATACTACTACATCCAGTTAATCTCTTCGAACAAGGAACTCGGATAATTACTATCGAGCGTTACTTGTAAGTTCCTTTGATCTGTAATCAGACACTAAAAACTACATTTTCAATTTACAGCCTCAAGTTTACAAAAAAAATCCATTCCGACACAGATTTAATGTAAGAAAAATAGGCTTGACCTTCAAGTGACCTTGAAAAATGACCTGAAGACCAAGAGGGTCAAGGTGATGCTCACCTTAACATCTCATCGACTTTCGTGAAGCATCTTGAACGTTTGTTTACCCCGAAAAACTAAGACAATTCAGAAAAAGGGTATCTGGTAGTTTCTCAGAAATTTGACCATAATGTTTTACCTTTCCAAAGAGACAAAAAACATTTTTCTATCGATCATTTTTAGCGTAAAATTTTCTGCTCCTTGCAAATCCACAGTCAAAAATAGGGATTCTCATTTAACAAAAGGGTCTCACCTCTATTTGACCTTAAAAATTTACCTGAAGGTCAAAATTGCTAGTAAAGTCAAATATCGCCCTCGGTCCTAGTCAACCTTTGTCCAAACCATTTCTTCGCAGATCAAGTATCTTAGAAGATATTCGGGATTATAGATTAAAATGGGTCACCGTGTATACAACAACAATTTTGATTTTATTGTTTTAATATCTTTATGAAAGAACTTTTATCGAATATTAAATGAAATTTTGCTTGAGTTGAATCATACCATTTTTTACCATACGAGCAAATTTATGATATTATTTGAATGACTCGTATGACGGATTCCGATTTTCATTTTGGTCAATGGCGAAAGGTCGACGAAAACTATGTTGAAAAAATAGGAATCTACATTATCATAAAAAACCAAAAATGAGCTCAACATTGGAATATTTGTCAGATTTTTAATTTTTGAGTCCTTCCATTAACCACGTATTTGCTTTAGGGGGTGAGGGGGTCCCAGTACCCAGTATAAGGGTATTGAGTTAGTTAAAATTAAAATTTATTGGGTGATAATTATATCCTACGGATTTCTTAATAGGCCCATGCTAAATTCCAAAGCTCGACGGCGCACAGTGGGGTGAAATCGGAAAACGAGGTTCAAAATGACATTTAGAACGCAATTATGCACCGATTTTAGAATTTTTTTTTTTTTGAAATATTCAGAACTAAATTTTTCAGAAAATGGTGAGAGTAGATTTTTTATTTTTTTGTTTATTTAATTTTTATTTTAATGCAAACATCGAA
>NC_046657.1:29669242-29670297 GCF_010883055.1 Belonocnema kinseyi | reverse complement strand
ATTCCGAGAAAACTGAAGACGAAACGAGTGCAATCAGATTTGGGCATGATGAAACACTCGCACTGATAGAAGACGCTAAGCTATCCAGGCACCAGTACGAAAACATACGCCTGCAAGCAAAAGCTAGGAATGCTGACATTTATGTCCCACCTAGAGATCTACTGGAAGCGAAAAAAGAATACTACCCTCCTAGTTCAGCGATTCACATAACTGGTCAAAGCGTTACGATTAAACTGCAAGAGCTGCTAGATCATACTGTCAAGCGTTTAGTTAAGATCCCCAGCATCCAGTCATATATTTTAGAGGAGAGAGTAAAAACTATGACACTTTCGCTCAAATATGGCTGTGATGGAGCATCAGGCCAAGGCTCATATAAGCAGAAGCTTCCTGATGGCATGATATCGGACGAAAGCATCTTTATGGTCTCAGTGGTGCCAATTATGTTAGAGTCGGAGGGTAAGCAGATTTGGAAAAATCCTCATCCTGGCTCTACCAAATTGTGCATACCAGTAGAATTTCAGTACGCGAATGAAACCCCAGATTTGACGAGATCTGTAATAGGGCGGATAAAAGGAGAAATAAGTCGACTTTTGCCCACCAAGGTTGTATTTGGAAAATTTAGGTGTCAGGTAAGTCATGTGATGTTCTTAACCATGTTGGACGGGAAAACAGCTCAGAATCTTAGCAGCACACTGAGTGCAGCAACTTGTCACTTGTGTAAAGCGAACCCTACAGAGATGAATGACATAAGTAAAGTGATGGAGAAGAAGGTCCTTGAGGAGAACTATCAGTTAGGTCTTTCGCCTCTTCATGCCAAGATACGCTGCATGACTCTAGTTTTGCATATAGCTTATCGTTTAGGATTCTGCAGGTGGCAAGCAAAAACAAAAGATGAAAAAGCCTTGATGCAGACTGCTAAATCAAGAATCCAGCAAGATTTCCGAAAAGAGATTGGTCTCATAATAGATGTTTCTAGGCAAGGATCAGGAAATTCAAATGACGGGAATACTGCGCGGAGATTTTTCAGTGATCCTGAGTTAACAGCCCAAATTACT
>NC_046657.1:29663475-29669142 GCF_010883055.1 Belonocnema kinseyi | reverse complement strand
GTTCTGAATTTTTCAAAAAAAAATTCTAAAATCGGTGCATAATTGCGTTCTAAATGTCATTTTGAACCTCGTTTTCCGATTTCACCCCACTGTGCGGCGCGGCTTAATGCTCACCTGTTTGAACAAATTGGA
The DNA here is from genome assembly GCF_010883055.1 of Belonocnema kinseyi. Classification (NCBI taxonomy): domain Eukaryota; kingdom Metazoa; phylum Arthropoda; class Insecta; order Hymenoptera; family Cynipidae; genus Belonocnema; species Belonocnema kinseyi. The sequence continues at coordinate 29,669,010 of NC_046657.1, read as the reverse complement.
GGGGACGGTCAATCATGAAGATTCGAAATTTGAATTTCTCCAGGCATAAATTTGGACTAGCCTAGTTTTCAAACATTAAATATTTTGATAATAACAAACGTACACAAAAAGAAGTTAGCGCAACCAAAAAAGCGAACTATAGAGAATTTTTTTGTTGCTTTAACATAGTAAAATTCTGCAATTATTAAAATCTTCTCTTTATCAGTTTTTAAAAAAAAATTTTATTCGAGTTTGAAACCTTTGTTTATATCAAATTATTCCAAGTTGGCCTTTATGAGTCGATATTATTCGGATACATTGTGAGTAAATCAAGTAAAAAAATAATGTATTCGTTGTCTAGTTTAAATGAAACTTGAAGACTGGTGAGTACTTTTTTAAAGTTAGGAAAATGATATCTATGTTTGGATCCAGACATTGCACCTAATTTATTCAAATTAAGACATCATGAAAAAAGACAGAACTAAAGCCGTGTAAGAATCCTGTGTGTTGAAAATCTAGGAAAATGCTGTGAGGTAACAAAGCAGAGAAAAGGCGCCAGAGATTGAAAGTCTACAGAAAATGACTATTCAGACTAGAGTTTTGAAATAAATTTCACGAATTCAACAATTGTCTCTTGTTTTTGGAAATCCTATTTAAATCCTGAAGAAAGATGAAGGATAGAATTCAGCTTGCTAAAATCAAAATGAACGTCGTTGCCATGCATGCTCTCTTTAAATTGAGATCAGTGGCAAATTTTATTTCAAAAGAATTAATGATCCAGAATTATTCTACATTTTGGAATTCGGTATTTGAAAAAGATAAAACATTAATTGGAATTGATGAAGAAGAACTGTGATTGCCCAACGTTTACATTTTTTCAAAATTTGAGAATATAATCCTTCGTGGTAGATTCATTGTCTAACCAGGATTTATACCGACATGATGTACTTACGCTATTGAGATTATTCCATGACTTACATAGGGAATTTTAACGTAGATTCCGAATTTCAACAATTTTAAAGTTGATTTTGCTGTTTTTTCGAGTTTTCTTAAAAGGAACCGAATGGCGACCCGATGGGGTCTTTACGGGTACTTTGTAGAGGCTCCATTCGGTTCTTTCGGTCCGCCAGGCACCGCAATAAAAAATTCGAATAATTATTAAAAATAAATATAATTTCTAATTAAATAGCGACATTTTCAACAACAAAAAAGTCATTTTTATGAAAACAGTTGCAATTTCGAATAAGAAATTTACCTTTTCACAAAATAGTTAATTGCACATTTATCTCGCGCTCGGTCTTTATATTTTCGCACATTCTTGCGCAAACCTTTTAAAATTAAAACTCAAAACACTCACCACTGTACTTTTGTAATTGTGAATTCTCTTTTGTTAAAAGAGCTTAGCTCGAGAGTTTGAGCGCATCTACGGCGCGCGACCAGCGGCTCTCGCACTCCGCGCTTGATATTTGCATTTCTCCTGCATTTTTGCAAAGATCTTTTAAAATCAAAGGTCAGCGGATCGACAATTGTAATTTTGTGATTGTGAAATCTTTTTTGTTAAAGCTCTTTCGGCTTCAACGAACACATTCTCTGCACGTATCTCGTACTTTGCACACGGTTTTATCCAAAATGTCAACTTTTCTACATTATACTCAATACGTTTAGATAAAATATTATACATTTTTTATGTAACTGTGCCTGGGATGGCTTTTTAAGATATCGCAAAATAAAGCAGAAATTGTATTTGTCATGATGATTTGAATATTTTTTTCTTATTTTACTTTAAATTAAATTCTAAGCTGCACTGAAAAACGTATCATTTTAATAAATTTATATCATTACAATTCATAATATGCATAAAAACTAAATCATACTAATTCTTATTTCATTGTTTTTATAATTTTTTATATTTCTAAAATTCATTAATACTTATGTGTGTAGATCTTTTTTTTGCGAACAACTTTGTATGATAATTTCAGTTCATACCTTGTGTCGTTTTTTCAAAAAAATTTCCCAAAAAAATTTTGTTTTGAATGTTTTTTTTTGCGACTGAAGCAAAAACTGCATATCCAATCAAAAATTATTAATGAAAAATTTCAATGAGTTTCGGTATACGAATAAAAAAATGTGCATCCTATACAAAATAATTTAAAAAATTTGTAGCTGTTTTTTGGATAAAAAAGTTTTGTCTCATAGCTTGTTTCGTGTCTAAAAAAAATTTTATTTTTGATTAGTAATGTTGTTTTTTACGCTAAAAACAAAAACTACGGGTCCGATCGAAAAGATATTCATAACAAAAATTGTAGATTTTTCCAGGGCGCACTATTTTAACGTATTTATTTTTTTCGTATATAGCATAGTTTGACCAAAAAATGAAATGATTAAATTTTTCATTATTTTTGTTATGATCAAATTTGGAATTTTCAACTTTTCCAGCAAATTGAAAAAGTTGTTATGATAATCTTATAGGGCTTTCGAAAGTCAACGTTTTTCCTGTCTTGGCTTTTTTTATATCATGCGTAATTTGGATTAAAATGCTTATTTTAGTTTGGTTTCTATATTTTGAAAATGCTATAAATCTGATAATGATATTTTGATAGAAGAAAGTCATTAGGATAATTTGTTAGAATTTCTAAGTTTTATGAATAACCGTACATAGAATTCTCAAGTTTAAAAAAATTTGGTTTCAAACATTTTGAAAATGCGCCCACTTTTTGAATTTTCATCCAAAATAGCTGGTTTACGAACTCGTTCTTTCTTTTTATGTTTAAAAAAAGGCGTGCTTTAGAAAAATCCAATCTTATCAATTTCTCGAAAAATTGATACATTATAGTTGGTACTCATAAAAATTCATGAAAAGGAATTGTTATTTGGAATTAGATCATTCTAGTGCAAAATTTTTGGGATGAAATAAAAAACCGTAATCGTCATAAAAACGTTTCGTATTATTTTAATTAATTTACTTTTGCGGATTAAACTGATTAGGCGACATTTCTCCTGGGATTAAATCTAACACCCACATTCCTTACATTATAACGCTTTCGGATCTCTTTATCTTTTGCTAATGGAATGGCATACACTTCATCATCCTCCATTTCCCTGACCGAGTTGGTGAAGATGTTTATTGTCACTCGATTTCCGTATGGATGAGAAGGATGAGGTACATATAGTCCACGAATAATTGAATGACCAGTTGGTGATTTTTGCGCTAATGCAAAAGCGTTACCATTGATGTCCAATAATGTATACTGTTCGCCGGTTAATTTTTCGGAATTGATAATATTAGATTCAATTCTCAAATAAATTCCTACATCAGGAGAAAAATTGTATGCTTGTATTGCAAGTTCCCAGCTCGTATTTCTGATGGGGAAAAATCGATAAAATGGAAGTTCTTCGATTCTTATTCCTAATAATTTAGAAAAGGGGGGAAGGCTAGAAGACGGTAGCCCGGCAGGATAAAAAGGCTCTACTGGAACCTCTACAGTCTTGCTTGTAAGATAATCTCTAAATGATATCCTTCCTACTGGAGTATCGTCGGCTTCTTCCTTCTCTATTTCACTGACGTGGTGTGTGAATATGTTTATTTTTGCTCGTAATCCCCGTGGACCAGGAGGCATAAATAATCCACGTAAATTTGTATGACCAGTTTTTCGTTTTTCCACTATTGCCAAGGCGTCCCCATTGAGTCCGGATATTACAAATTGTACTCCGGTAAGCGGGTCAGAGATACGACCAGCTTGATTTCTCAAATAAATTTGCGTACCGGGCAGAAACTTGTATAGTCGAATGACAAGTTCCCGGCTCGAATTTTTTAGGGGAAAATACCGTTGAAATCGAAGATCGTCAATTTTCGTTCCAAATAGTGTAGAATAGGAGGGGGGCTTGTCAGGAGAAGACGTGGGTCTGGCAGGAAGAGATGACTCTGCAGGAACAGAATGCATGGCAGGAGGATGTTCCATACCTTCAGAATGCGAAGTGGAGCTATCAAATTCGGGGCCATGAGGATATCTGTCGGATGGTAAACTCAACTCTGGAACAAGAAACATAAGGTTACATTTTTTTACAAGTACATAATCGTACCACAAACTGGGACTCAAGAACGCAATATGGACCGTTTCGTTTAATTTTGTCTCAAAATCTTTGAGTATTTGACAGGAATGACCTAGAGGCTCGAGTTTTTTGTAATTGAAGATAATTTCGCAGCAACGACATGAGCAATTTAAAAAAATTGTTCTGAATATTATTTTGATAACGATAATCCGCTATACTAGATTCGTTATTACGAACTTTAAAAGTTTGACTTTAGATTTGAAATCAGCGACATGAAAATCGCTGAGTACGAATTTTACGTGAAATCGTTTTAATTTTGGTATTTAGGTTTCGCTATATTGGATGCACTATTTTAAGGGGATCAGTTAGGTTAACGTTAAAAAATAATCGATTTTTCCTAATTTAAAAAAAAAAACTTTTATTTATATGAGCACACGTGTTATGGCATTCGATAAATACATATTTGAACTTCTTTTAATCATTTTTCATGTAAAGATATAAACAATTTATCGAGTTAGTCATTCTCCGGAGAGGAATGATATCTAGAATAACTAGTTCAAATTTGGTAACGAACGGATAAACCGTTTTTTGAGAAATCGCGGGCCCCGTCTTAAAAACGTTTGGGGCTGAAGTCTATTGTGTTTGGAAAAAATATACACTGCTTGTAAAAATTGTAAACGCCGAATTATTGGTAAGTTTAGCTTGTGTTTACATTAGGCAATTACGCCTGATTAATAAATTACAAATAATATTGATATAAAATTGATAAACTTACAAATAAATATAAAAAACTGAGGCTGGCCTTTTTGATAACATTGATTTTTTAGTTTTTTTTTTCAAAAAATGGACGCCATTTTGGTAATTTTCAACCTTTTAAAATTTGCTTTGTGGATTTTAAAATAGTTCAGCTTTCCCTAAAAGCCCCTGCAAAAAAATTATGTCATTTGGTTCCCTAGATACACCGTTTTTTTAATCGTGAATTTTTACATAATTCACCGGAATATTCATGTAGCCCTAAGTTCGTAAACAAATTTTGAACAATACCAAAAATATGTGTTATATTTTTCTTTGAAAATCAATATATTTCAGCCACAAACAATTCCGCGGCATCACAAGGGTCAGACTGTCCGATGTCACATGAAATCCGTTTGTTTAAATAATAAAATAAACTTCAAAAATTTAAAATTTAAAAATAAAAATTGAGTCGATTCGTTGAAAAATATTTAAATTGTAAAGTTCTTCATCAAAATGGTTGAACCAGCTATATCTTTTATTTTGTATCTCTTCAAAACTTCTGAAATCTTTAAATATAATTCAAAGTTTAAAAATTTTTTAAATTTTGATTTAGCCAGGCTTTACTATCACCAAAGTTGAATTATTATCAATCAAGAAGGACCAATTTGTCAACAATATACGAGGGTGGATTGATAAGTTTCCGGCCTGACCAAGAGATGGCGCCACTAGGCCTACCTTGAGGTGGCGTTCTATAGTACCATCCTTAGATAG
>NC_046657.1:29612896-29663375 GCF_010883055.1 Belonocnema kinseyi | reverse complement strand
AGGAGATTATGTTGAGAAATAAAAAAAAAAATTCTTAAAAACGTTGTTTTTCTTGGTCAGGCCGGAAACTTATCAATCCACCCTCGTACATGAATTTTCAATGAAATATTTCAATTTTTAACAACATATTGGAATTTTCAACTAAAAAGTATGTGTCTTCAATAGAAAATGCAATTATCAAATTTAAAGTTAGGAAAATTATTTTGCAACAAAAAAAGATTAATTTTTCTGAACAAAAAAAGACGAATTTTCAAAGAAAGTGTTAAGCTTTCAAGCCAAGAAGTCGAATATTTTAGAAAATTCTTGACTTTTTAACCGGAAGAGAAGAACTTCGAACAAAACATTTAACTTTAATTTTTAACTAAAAAAGTTAAATTTCCAACAACAAAATGGAAACCGAAAATTTTTTTAGTTTAAAAAAACCAGCTTTCAAGCAAAAAACTAACATCGTCAGAGACTAAAAAATTCTTAGAACCTATCAGAATATTCTTCTTTTTTATTTTGAACAAAATAGCTCATTTTGTAGCCCCAAAGGTGAGTTTTCTACCAAAGAAATAATTCCCAAAAAAATATTCACATATTTGTCACCAAAATGTGAATTTCCACAGAAATACTTAACTTTTTGATCAAAATGATGAATTGTCAGCTGTAATAATCAAATCTTCACTTTGCAAAATTAATTTTTAACAAAAAAGTGAATTTGTAATACATGAAGATTTAGCCAAATTGTTTAATTATTTACGAAAAAGATGAATTTTTAACTAAATACTTAAATTTTAAAAAATTATATTTTTCTGAAAAATGATCCTCTAAAAATCACTCCACTAGGAATCGAACCACAGAACTTTCTATTTAGGGTCGAGTGCTTGACCAATTAAGCTACAAGAGAGATCGAAACATTTTTGTTCAGAAATATACGCCATCTCAAGCTAGGTGATACGATAAACTTCATAGAAAATCTGTGTTATGATCACAGTAGATACTATCAATCAGTATAGATGTCTCTCTATCTTTTTTCAGAAATTAATATTTTAAAATTTAATACATTTATTTTACATCTCGTCAAAAAATGACGTTAATTATTTTCTGGTATTTTAAGAGTTAACTTGATCGTTAGTTTTGAGTTATATTCCCACAGATGGTGGAGAGACATCTATACTGATTGATAGTGACTACTCTGATGAGAATATATATTTCCTATCGAATAGTTGTATTCCAAACTAAAAAAAGAAACAACTTTTGTTCAGGAATTAAAACGAGTTTATGGGTGGGCGTATCTAATTTTACACTGCTTAAAATAAATTAAACGTAATGACGTTTTGTTCAGGATTTTATTTATTTTAATGATAAAAGGTACCGCTGTATAGTTATCACGTTGGTAAATAAATGAGTCCACTCGCAGAACAAAAGTAGCAAGACGTGAGACTCACCACCCTTTATTTATGACAATTGTAAAATCTAATTTTAAGTAAAGGCAAACTGGATTACCACTTAAATTTTTATATATAAAAATCTTGTGTCATGATCTTTGTCGCCACTAAACTAAAAAACTCATTAACAGACCTTGAAGAATTTTCTATACTGTGTGTAATTTGGTCCAACTTGGCGGATAAGATACTTTTTATCTCGAAGAAGAACCTCCAGATTTTTTGATTAAAAATCATGTTTTTATTTGTGACTTACATAAGTTTCTAATAGTTGGCTATGTAAGTTAGTTTATTGATCGAAATTTCAACATTTTACGTTAGCTAGGTTGGGTAAGCAACCAATAGATCGCGCCATGTATCAATTGCAATTTTTGACGTAACTTTTCATTCTCAATTTCGTGGGTTTTGAGATCAGCTAAAACTTTTTTATCTTCATTAATTTATATTGATTTGACTATATTGAATAGTTGAGCAAAATACTAATGCCACGCATTATATTTGAGCCACAGTAACGTGTGGCCGGATCTGCTAGTTTGAATTTAAATTTTAGACTGCACACAGAAAAAAGAAATGTAATATTTACTTATCAAGAATTGTAAAGGGTTTCTTGTTACCGTAACGGTATAAACTGCTCTCAATAAGAGGGTGAAAATGTCAAAATCACTTAGCATTTCGCAAATGTCACAATGAAATTAAGGTTAATTCGACGGTTATCCTTCAGTAAAATAAACCTCTATTCCCTCGTATTACATACTGAACGACATGTAAAATCCACTGAACCGAGATTAAAATAGTAGTGCAGTGGACATTACTGAAAGATCGGTACATGCTACCGATCCGATCGGTTTACTTAACTTTGCCCATAAAGTCTCAACGCAACCTATCCGCGCAGAGCACCGTGTGAATTCACGGCGCAAGTATCAAGTAAGGAGTGACGTGCGCTCGCTCCGCGTTTTTGTGCCTGCCTCTAATTTGTTAATAAGAAAGAAAAAGAGAATCAAAGGGGGAAAGGATTATCCACTCAATAAAATCAATGCTAAGGAAAGGCACACTGAAACCTTGTTTAATTTTACGCTCGGATAAGTTTACTCTCGTTTAAGTTCACGCGCTGCTTTTCGTTTAGGTTTACTTTCACCTCCCCAAAGAGTTCTCAATGCTCCGCCCATTCCTGCTTCGCATATATATGTTAACCAATCGCATCAGCATATGGAGGGGCTCCTCTCGTGGTGAGAACTATGGTCGGAGCCCTTCCCGAGTAAACCTAAGTGAGATGTTTTCGTTTCGGAGGAGTAAACTTAAACGGGGTTTCAGTGTATTTTGCTTTTGCTCTCTGGCTCTCGACAAGCTAAGTATACTAATATTGAGTGCCTTGTAATTTCTCAGGAGCTTGTAACTTTGCGTGTAGAATTCCTATTCATACATAAAATTAACTTTGCTTCTTTGTAATCAGTCCGTATCATTTTGTCAAGCGTTTATGATCGTAATATTCAGTTTTATTTTTAATATATTTTTGTAACTTCGATTTGGTTTGCATTAAAGTAATTGATATCCCAGTAACAACATTACTTATGAACATAAATTTAGAAAAATACATGAATTTGTTTACAGAATAGGTAAATAGATTGGTTTTGGATCATATGTAATGAGAAAATGAAAAATTAAAGTTCAAGAAAAGAGAAAATATAATGTTATTTATTGAACTGTAGAGCGTGTGACGCAGCGCCATCTGGTGACATTTATATTTTAGTATGAATGCTCCGAACGCAGAAACTCTTCTTCTAGCCGTGGTAATCTAGCCTATGGTTCTTGGGAACTGTTCCGACGTCGAATACCTATCTATGCATATGATTCGGTGCCCGCTAATGGCGAACTCGAAACAATTTCTCACTTTGTTCCTCATCTCCTGGCGACACCACTTTCTAGGTGTTGACGCAGACTGTTTGCATCTGACAATGCCTAGTTTTCGGGTAGCCCCGACAACTCAGTCCCTGCTCTTAACTCAGATGTTCAGTGCATGGAGCGTGGATAGAAGATTCTAGTTCGTAACGCTGATAAAATATGAATAGGCTACGAGCGTGTAAGGAGCCGATGTTGTACTCCTCACGCATTTTGTTCCCAGCTTCTGCCTAACTGCTTCGATAAAATATTCACATGCAATGAAGCAACTTTATTTAGAATAAAATTGAATTAAATGTTAACCTGACGCATCCTAATGAACGTTCACATCAGCATGATAGCAATGCCTGCGAGATTATTATAGTTAATTTATTAAAGAGCGAAAGTAGAGTGGAGTAGAACATTCTGTTTTCAGTATGCGCAGCTTTTCTAATTAGAAAAATGAAGTGAATGCGGTAAAAAATGTAGAGTAACGAGTACCGTAAAAAAAGAAAGTTACTTACCCCACACAGCTAGCCGGCTTCGTTGGCTGGAAGTAGATGGACCTGCAGCAGATTGGCTCGAAGTATGTTGGGTAGGCCGGCGAATGGTCAATTTCTCACGTCGAGAAAATCCTGATGAATGGTCTTCCGGTGAGCTTGACTCTGTAAGAATATATAGAAATAGATGAATTTTCAATTTCGAACACTTATACTAAAAAAAACTTGCTACAGACGTTGCAGCTAAATTAATTCATTTTGTTAAAAATTGTTAATAAATTTGTAAATTCCTGTTTTAATGTTACTTTTTAACTTTTTTAAATTGTATGTTTAAAAAATATTTTTTTATTTTGCACAAAATAATTTTTTAAAACTATTCTTCGTATTTATTTAAATTCACAATTTAAAACTCTTTTTGATGGATAATTATTATAATAAATGTATATTTACTTTAGCAGATTTCAAACTGAATTTATAGTGAACGCATATATGCCTTTGTTAGTTCAGAATTCCGTCACGGGGTGATTGCACACATGCTGACATTGGCGACGGATTGTGCAGGCACTAAAGGCGCATCCACAGAACGCTCTTAGATGTGGTGCATTTTTGCAAGCATTTCGTGTGCGCATCGACGTGCATTAATTTTTATCTGTGCAGGTTAGGTTGTTTTTATTTTTTATTTTTATTTTATGTACTGCCCCGTCGGAATCAACATCGTCGATGGACAGCAAGGGAAATCGAGAATTGGAGGACTTCAGTAAATATGTAAAACTGACTGTTAATTGACGAAGGATTGTTATTGAAGTGTTCTCGCACTAAAAAATTTAAAGTGACCCTACTAAAAAAAGGGCAGGAATATTCAGAAAAAAGTCGAGAATTTTTATCATTTCTGACCATTTTTTTAAGTTTTTCTAAAGAAATGGTCAGGAAAAGTCATAATTCATAACGAATAGTTCAGAAATCGTCAGACCTTGAATTATAAATAATGCAAGTTCATTTGCTGAAACTTGTATAATTTTAAACTAAAAGTCTCAATTGTAAAATAATTCGCCACACTTGGGGAATTTCTTATATGAATTTGGCCTTTACGAGTTCCAACACAAAAGAATATGAGACTTTCACCTTTTTTCTCCATATACTGGTATTATGAAAATAATTTCTAGAATATCCCTAGGTTTTCCCCTATTTTCTGCATCTAGGGGGAAATAGAGACGTGTAGGAGAAATTATGAGGCCAGATTCGACCTGGGTTATTATTACACAATAAAGCCATTTCTCTTTTGGTGTAAGCGTGATTTACTCGTTTGGATAGGGAGAAATGTGAGGAAGGGGTTGTAGGATTTTTAGATTGATCTAGAATTCTCATGTTATTTCACAAATAACACGTGCGTTCCGCAAAACTGTTACGACCCAGGTCGCTGATCAACTGCATAGCAATCATCCCAGGTTGTCATCCCCACAAAGTCCGTATGTGAGGCTCCCCACTTGGGTCCATTAGTATCAAACATCTTTTGTTTCTTGATACACTTGTTTCGTTAGTCGCTCATCTGCAGTTCTCTCAACATATCCGAACTATCTTAACCAATTACTTTCCCAAGTGTCCACTAGTGTTTCTTCTGCACCACATTCTTTGAGAATTATGTCATTAGTCACTTTGTCCAGGTATAAGAACTTTGAACCCAGTTATAAGAACTCATCAACTTGTTCAATTCTCTTACCATTTAAAACAATGTTTCATATAGTTTTCTCAATCTTTTCTTCGAACAGCGATAACGCATCCTTGCCTAACTCCTTGAATAATATCAAAACAGTCACTCAGTTTCGGATTTACTCTTATAATCCCTTTGCTATTAATATATATTACTTTTATTGCTTGTAGGCGTCATCCATTGACTTCGCACTCTCTCAGGACTTCCCAAAGTGTACTTCTTGTCAAAATCTTTTTCTAGGTTGAAAAATGCACAGAAAACTTTCTTTCCTATTCTCAAACTTTTTTCTGTGATATGCCTAAGGCACATATCGTAATAATCATATCTATAATCATCGATAATCATATCATAATCATATGCCTGTGATTGGCTATGTGACGAGAGGGTCACGTGACCAAGCATGGTCTTCGATTTTTCTTTACCAACTTGCGTCTAAACGAAATGAGATATCGCTCTGAAAGTTTGGGAAATGAAAGAGGAGGTAATAGAGTCCATGTCTCTGCTTTGTTCCGGTGGAAATTTTGAGAACAAATTTTTGTTGAAGAAAATACCAGTGGAAGTTTTCTTTCCCAACTTACGTCCACACGGAATGAGATATCGTGTTAAAAATTTGGCACGATAAATAGAAAACATGCACAAATTTGTCCCCGGTCCTAAATAATTAGAATAGTGAAAAAAGTTTTTTCTTAATTTCTATTTTGGAGAAATACCGACCGTGCTGTCGTCAAACTCTGCAAGCAATTTGCAATGTTGTCGATGGGCTAGTTATGAGGTTTACATTTATCAAAGTGGGAAAAAACAACAAAACTCGCTCATCAGCTGTGTCAAAGCAGCACTAGCGCAGCGAGTAGACAACTTCGAACTTCTAGGGCTCTGTGGGTAAAATAGATTGCATGATTATCGTCAGAAAAAGCTAAAAGTCACACTTCTGCTGTAAAACCTAAATGTGTCCTTCGATAATCATTATTTTCTCAAATAAACTTTTTTCTTCCTCCAACTCTTTGCAAGGCCACAAACGATCCTTTAATGTTTATTAACCTTTCCCGATAAAAATTTCCGCGTTATTTAAACTTTTATTTTTCAATATGGGTGAAAAAATATTGATCTTAGGGCTGACTTGATCAGCTCTTACACTCATCACATGGCCTTAAGTTACATATTTGATCGGTACACGATCGTCGTGGTATAGACCCTGTTTGAACTTCCCAAATATTTTCTTCTGTTATTTTTATTACACTTTTAATTCAAATTTTGTATCAAACATTTCCAGACCTGCGCCAAAAACTTCGTGGTCTAATATTTACATAATGTGCTTCAATAATAAGCTAAATTTTCTGCATACACATCAAATTAGTAAATCAGTGTTATTTCTTTCAATCACAATCTTTTCTCGATTTTGCATTGTTCAGTAGTAATAAATTTGTTACCACTTGAAAAATAAGTGTTCACGGCTTTGCTTATATCCTTTTAGGATAATTTTTAAATTTAATCATTAGGTATACTTTACAAATTTAAATATTCTGCTCAGTGTCATTAAGAGCAGGTTATTATGGATTATTTCAATTTTCGTCCTATGGTAATTACGAAATTCTTTAACTTCTACAATTTATATAAGAATTCAAGAAGAATGAGTAGAGATTTCAAAATTAAGAAAATGCTTACTTATCATTAATTATGTTTGGAGGAGTCTAAATACAAAAAGTATTATAATTCATTTTTAAATCTATAACCTTTATTATACGTAATCGTAGTGTAAATGAATTTTGACATGTCAATGGTTTTCGTTAAAGAAGGGGAAATTTGTATAGTTTCTTTTGCAATCTTACAAATCATTACTAGTAATTGAATAATTTTATGAAGCAAAATAATAAATAATAATAATTAAAATTTTACTTCTAATGAGTATGTAAGACAAACAATTTTTTTTTAAATGAAATACACTTTTACAGGATTAAAAGGGAGGAAAAAAATTATTTCCAGTTGAATATCCTCGAACAGAAAATAAATATACTGCAATTGAAACCAGACTTTAAAATATAAATAATATATATTTACCAATAGAATCAGGCCAAATCGCGAAGACTAAACATGTAATGCCAATTTTTAGGGTCCACATTAAAAAAAAACGGATTCACTTTTAAAGGATTCAGATGACAGTCTAACTAATAAACTTCGATAAAAACTCTTCACTTTATATAGGTATTGTCGCTATCTCAGTCGTTCTTACAAATTATTCAGATTTATGACAATTTGTACAACTTTAAGGGACAAGAATTAAATAATACGCAACAGAAATATCAGTATTTGTACAAGAATGTGATAAGATTTTATCTCTTACCAAACATACACAATCCAAACTTATCTATAAAATGTTTGCAAATTCAAAGATCTGTATCGTAATTTAAAAGATTACACTTCTTGCTGAATTAAAGGAATTCGTTACATATTAAGAGTAAAATAATTCACTGTGTTCGGTTTTCAAATTCTTCACAACTTCTTTGAATTTGAATTCATTCGATGTTCTTTCTATTCATTGAGTTCTTTTAAATTCTTTTACCTATTTTGATAACTTTGAATTATGTTTAATTATTTCAAAAATTTTGAATCTACTTCATTTATTTAAACTTCTTGCCGTATGTTTACTCTTTCGATTCCGTTTAATGATGTATTCTTATAATTATTATCCGCATAATATTTTAGTATAAAATAAAATAAATAAATAAAAAATAAGTATTAACAACAGTAATTTAAAAAAAAAGAACCACATAAAAAGCGTATACTGTGCCACGATCGATACGGTAGCAACCACAAGATACTTGACGTGTTAGCATGGCGGGATAAGAACTCGGAGAATACCGATAGTATGCTCAGTTGGTGAGAGAATGTAATTACAAAGTTTACATTTACTAGATAATTATAATTATATTTATTAGCATAAAAATGTACTCATAAACCTAACATTTTAAAAAACAACAATCAAAAGTAATAATTTTAATAATATATTTAGCATACCCAGAGCCTCATCAGATGACATAGAAAGTCAATAATTCGTGGGTAGTTTTGTAAAGTGTTAGGACTTTAAGCAAATAATTATGCGCAGTATATAGTCGATGTATGCCATGTGCCAGATCCTTCCATGCTTTCGAGCTTCAATTATGGTAACAGCGTCTATTGTGACTAGATATTTACAGCCTCGTGAGTTTTTACAACATCCTTTTTGTTTTTCTTGTTGAAAGACAGGCTATCGGTCGCAATTCAGATGGACTTTGAGCATCTGGTTTTTTAAGTAAAATACACGTAGTACCCTGGAAAATAAGTCTGGTATCAGATCTATGGTGGATCTTGATCCCTTGCTGGAACAGAAACTGCATTTGCAGGCATTTTTCTGCGGCCCAACGTTCTAACGGTTGCCACAGCTGCACAGCATACAAGAGTTTGCACCTTCAACGCAGTTTGTGTTACGTTTAAATCTTGCTGTTAGGGTGTTCTATTAGTAAACTTAGATCATTTGCGAAGTTAATTTTGGACACAGAATGCCTTAGTACTTCAGTTTTTCTGGGATTTAGCTATGCAAATCATCTTTATTAATATCCGGATACGGTTTTAATGGATCCGGTACATGATGTTCTTTATACCTAGCACCTATAACTTCAGATTAAATCAAGTCCTCGTTGTACACACTTTCTAAGGGTAGTTCCTCAACAGGAACCTGCTGTTCCACTTCCATTTTGATAGCAGCTATTTCAACATTCGAAAGCAATCTATTTAGATATTAAGCGTTTTTGGTCAGTCAGATTCTACCCATTTATTTTTTTGGTAAGCTCTGGGTATTTGAGTAAGAAGAGTCTATGATATTTTTTCCTCACACTTTGCCCATATTTCTTTGCCAAAAATAAAGGTGTATAACATCTATGTTCATACGGTATGTCCATTTTCGTCGCTACTTTGGTTGATGAAACTCTTCTTCTGCCTCTAATTTTATATACCCATCCACCTCTAGATGATGTGGTAGTGTTGTATCACCAATAAGTTGACCTTAGCACCTTGGAACCTTGGCGAAAAGTTCTCCCAGTGCGACTTTCTATATATTAGGATACTTTGCAACAAATTTCGTGAATTAATTGTATCCTTTTTCCATTTTTGTTTGAAACTTCGCATTTCTGCAATAGAGACGCACCAATTTCTCTTTCATTGTGGTCTCCCACTTGATGCTCTCCCATGGTGTATCTGTCGAGGTGGTTGGTTGCAAATAGCTAACGCTGTCATCGTAGCTCAGCACTGCCACCGTCTCGCATGCTATGACCCCAGCTGTGGCTCCAGGGGCGGCCCACATACCTGGGGAAGTAACAAGCCTTTCAAAATCTTTTATTATACTCTCCATTTTTAATTAATGGGTTTTGGTGTTCTTATTACTCCCTCTTACCTCTGTTGACATACTATCCGGCACGGGAAACCTTGTCAAAACCGGTGCTACCGCAAATATAGCCGTCAAAGTCATGACGAGAAAGCTCAAGCCCTACCGCGACAACTTCGCGAGAACGCCTTCAGTAGTTTATTATTATTATTATTATTATTATTATTATCATATTAATATGAAATGTTGTTACATTCTTAACATGTTTACTGCATGCTGAAGACACTTTTTGTTAGAATTGTATTTTATTTGATTATTTTGGACGGGGCTCTCCCATAATATATCATCAGTCACTGACGCGTTTTTATAATGCAATCAAGTTATCTGTCGATAGCAATGTGTTCCGACATATTGGACCACCAGAACCTTGGTAAAGGTACACAGGAAAATTCCCAGAGGTTCTGGCTTGAGACCGTAACACCTCCTGACGCTCAGTTGAATTTACCGCGTCTTGTTATGAGCCTAAGCCTGATCCCACAGTCCTCTTCTTGGGAGGGGAACGCAGCCACGCTGTTGGCTGACATGGCTGACTAAGCGGTCGACTTAACACCGACGAGCGGAGGGTTAGCTATACATGCTTAGGAATGGGGGGGGGGGGGGGGGGGGGGGGTGAAACGTTCGCCTTAAAAAAAGCGTGAAAAAGTATAATCAACTCGTAAAGTTCAATTATGCCAGCTGGTCGGAACTGTCGGAAACGTTGGTCATCAATAGGAAGGTTGGCAACCCTCTTTTCAGGATCTTTTCGGCGCTTAAGTTTCTCTCTAACCAACAGTTCTACGCGCGTGCAGCTAATCTTTCGATCGACGGTGCAAAGCCGACGATTGATGCATCAATTTCCTGTGAGTGTTAGACATTGCCCTGCAGTCGCGGGGCAGCGACAAAGGATGTTACTAACCCGCTCGTTATCCTCTTCGCACTTACGATAGAGCGGACTTTCTTCAAGCCCTATTTTTGGCCTGTGATACCCGAGATTTTCATGTCTTATAAACATTTTTGCTAGGACTTTGACTTTGTTTCTCCTAAGCTTAAGTATTTCCTTTGCTCAGTCGGAGTTCAGCTTTGAGCCCAAGAATGTTTAAGCCTGCCTGAAATCAGAGACCAAACCCCACTCATTCTGATGTTCCTTGGTCAGTCCGCTGTTCATTTCTTCAGTGACTGATCTACTTGAAATGCCTAGAGTCTGTGTATTATAAATTAATAATGCATAGAGCTGCATAGTAAGTGCTACAGTACGTAGCGTTGTATATCAAACACGTGTTAAAACACAAATATTCATAATAAAGAATTCCAAAATGTACGATTTCACAGTTGAGACGTATGGTACATATGACCACTAAGAAGAATTGCGTTGTAAACAAATCTGCGTAGTAAAGTCCCGTTGTGCGCAGTAGAGATGTAGGTCTCTTACAGTTGCGCGCATCCTCATCATGAAGATGCACAATACAGCCTTGAAGTAGCTAGGTATGTTTAGTAAAGCTCTATTGTAATTAAGGCTGTGCAGTATGTAGATGCTATATGCAAGGATTCTCAATACCTGAGCCATTTAGGGATGTACAGTAGACTTAAAATGTACAGACATGTGCAGCAGTCTAATTTACCGCAAAATTATATTGCGCATCCCTTTTATCCATAAACACTTACTGCGTATCTCTGTTTATCGCAAGTACTTATTGCGCAGCCTCACTTACCATATCTCTCCATTGCAAAGCCATGCGTTCTGCAGGATTCTGCTGCGCAGCCTAATTTTTTTCAAAAATATACTGCTCAGCTGTATGTCTTATAAGTAACCATTGTGCATCTATATGTCTCATAAACAGCTTTGTGTCCTATAAATACCTACTATGTATTCCTGTATATAATAGGTATCAACTGCGCATCTTTCCTTAACATATGCCTCTATTTCGCAGCCTGATTTACCAGAAAAGTATACTGCGCAGCTATATGTTAAATGTAATAAGCATCATTTTCCACACAGGAAGTAAGATCTAGACCTTAATGTATCAAGTTAAAACATACGATCCATAAGCAAAAAAAAAGGATTTTTATATTCAAACCGTTAACCCTGTCTTGAATGGTGTTCAAACCGATACACTGGTCTTAATAGAATTAAATAAATATCATCACAGTCTCAATTTTATTATTTCAACTTTAACAAAATTTCTGTTTTGTTTTTATTTTGTTCTAAACGACACGCGGGTCCAATTCAGTATGGTAAAAACAAAGACATTAGTTTCTGTACAAAACCAATTTTCTTGTATAACTGTTAAAAAACCTTCAAAGTTGACCTACCCTTTTTAATACTGTACGTATTCTGTAAATATATAATTGTAGATTCCTTAAGTCATAAAAAACAGTTTTCATTAACTTTAGAGTTATATATTATATCAAAAAGAAGTTTATTTAAGAAAATTTTTTTTTCTATAAGAAGGTATAGTTTGGATAGGGCAAAACTCACAGGATATCTTCAACATATTACGATAAATCTAGAAAAATAAAAAAGTCGAGGTTGGTATTTTTGAGAAAATTGACTTTTTAGTTTTTTCGAAAAATGTATGGCATTTTGTTATTTTCCTCAACTTTTTGAATGTTCTTTCTGGTGCTTAAAAGAGTCTATTTCTCCCTGAAAGCTCCTGCGAAGAAAATTAAACGATGTAAATTAGTTCCCAAGATACAACTCTTTTTATTTAATCCTGAATTTTTACATTATTCACCTGAATATTCATGTAGCCCTGAGTTCGTGAAAAATTTTTCGCGTTTAAAAGAAAAATTGCATGGTATATTTTGCCTTGGAAAACAATATATTTCAACCCCAAACAATTCCGTGACATCATCAGGGTCAGACTGCCCGATTTCATATGAAATCGGTTTACTGATGTATATTCCTAATACAGAAATATTCTTACAGGGGAAGGTAGGCAAGAATGGGGAAAATTATACTTGTGTAATACATTTCTAACCTCTCATTCTCCTTTGTCGAGAAGTTCCTTTCCAAAGTTTCTTATATATTTTTTTCAAAATCTACACGAATTATTGATAAGAATTATTAAGTTTTGACTTTAGAAACTATTACAATCATTACGGTATAGTGACAATCAGATTCAAAATCAAAAAATGTTTTTTTTTTTAATTTTATATTAAAATATTTATATTTTGAAATTTAACACTCACACTAATCTGCGATAAGATGGAAATATAATGCGGCTACCACGCGTCCTCATGCATTGTTATTATTTATATGCCTTAATTACTCGATAAACCGACATTATTGGATAATTGGGACCTACTGGACAGCACTCCATTTCTTCTGGCTCCATTTGGACAGCCCTGCGGGGGGCTCTCATGCATACTTTCACGCGTTTTATTTCGCCATTAAAACGTTTATATATTCCACCAAGAACATGTAGCGACTCCAATATTGCAAGAGCATCACCATAGTATGTAGAAAATACAGTTTGTATTTGGTTTGGCATAGGCATATACTCAGACTCTCCTGTTTGAATTTCAAGTGACATATCGGCAGGAAAAGTCAACCTTCGGAACTCGAATGACTTGAGAGGATATTTGAGGGAAATAAGTCGTGTACGCGAAATCTCTTCACGAGAAAGTGCACAACCATTTCCGTCGGGAGAAGGAAGCAATAAAGGTGAAGCTACGGACTTAGGAAGACGAGACCTGGACCGAGCACGAGAAGTTGACTCAGCAGGACGTTGATTCTGGTCAATCTTACGGTTATGTTTTCTTTCGGAAGAAGATCCTCTGCGATGAACATCAGGAACACGGTCACCTTCGGGTAACAATTCAGATTGCGATCTTGACCCTACGACAAGAAAGAAAGCATTAAAATCTGTTTTTCTGTGGTGATTTTAATATTGGACTACGTTAACATTTGTTGCTCTATAAAAAGTGAAAACGACAAGGAGTTTATCTATTTTTCGACTATTTTGCGTCTTGCATTATTGTAGGCTGTATTTACATACGTACTATTCATCATACTAGTATATTTTTTGCGTTTTGTAGCAGACATATCGTAGCGCAGCCACATGTTATGAAGAAAATATTATTACGCACGTATTTCAATTAATGCTGTTAACTAAATTCCTTTTAAAGTAGTCGTTAGGGGGTTTTTCTGGTTTAAGAAATTAGAATTCGTAGTCAAAATTGTCAAAAACGAGACGTCCTCAACAAAATGGCGACCCACTTTTAAAAAAACTGACTTCAAGTTCGTTGGAATAGGCGAATTTAAGGTCACTATTGTTAAAAAACATAATTTTAAACCAAATTTTTTAAAAGGGCTCAAAATTATCAAAACAAATGATTCCTACTAGCTTATCATCACAAATTTTATAATTTTTTTGAAAACACGAAATTTTACATTTCGATCACAAAGAAATAAGGAAAAATAAAACATTCTATTTTGCGTCTAAACTATGCAAGTTTCAAAAAAAGCTTATTTGAGACAAATTATGCACTTTAAAACGATCTAAAAATTTCTTATAAATCACTTTTTGATAAAATACGTAGTGTTTTTATACACCTATAATAAAATTTAAACAAAGAAATTAAATTGTTAGCCAAACGACACAAGATATAGAAAAAATAAAGCGACAAAAGTTGCTCTTTCAAAAATGAGCTACAAATTTGCCATAACAAATTTTCGGATAGCTCGCGTTTTTTTTGTTGAATTTTTCTAAAAACGACACAAGAGAAGAAAAAAAATAAAAAGACAAAAGTAATTTAACCAAAAAGGTATACAAGTTTTGTTATAAACTCTTTTCATAACAAAAAGAACTGGCGTTTCCGAAAAAAAATGCAAACTACAATAACACAGACAAACACAAAAAAGTGGTCTGTCCGGCAGACTAAAATAGCATATCTATATGTTTTTGGGGTCGCTGAATTCGAATCCGGTGTCCAAATAACCAAGTTGGCTCGTATTTTTCTGAAAAATGAAAAACAGCGATTTTTCAGGTATATATTTGCAAAAACATATATATATATATATATTTTCTCGCCCGGTAGACTTAAACAACAGATTTATATGTCTTTTGGTTCGCTGAATTCGAATCTAAGACCCAAATAAGCAGTTTGGCTTATATTTTTTCGAAAATCGTAAAAATAGACGTAAAATCGGCGAATACACCGATTTTTTTTGTATACTTTTGCAACAAAAAAATTTTTCAGGCCCGGTGGTCTAAATTAGCATATCCTTATGTTTTTGGGGTCGCTTAATCCGATTCAGTGGTCAAAATAACCCAGTTTGTCTCATATTTGATCGAAAAATGCAAAAATAGAGAGTCTCACGTTTCGGGGTTTTTAATTTGCGTTATTCTTCTTGCATGGCAATATTTGAATTTTTTGTAGATAAGTTTTATTTAATTTTAGCGTTACCCAGGAACAACGACTAAAGTCTCCCAGGTGGTCTGGAAACTTATTTATATGCGAATGAAAAAAATGTAGCTTCAAATTCATAAGGTAGCCTAGTTTACCAAAGTTTGTTACCATGTCTGAAACCACATTTTGATAGTCTGGACTTTTCTCATTACCGAAAAAGTTTTTTTATAACATTTTTAAAACTAAGCCAGGCATGTTTTTCAGTTTGCTACTTCCCAGGCGCAAAAAATGCATTAGTTTTCAATTAATTGCAATAAAACAAGAACCAGGCCATTTTTCGAAAAAGACGCCCTGGGAGGTTCTGCATTTAGGCATTTATAGTCTGTGGTTGAAATATGAAATCATACAATTCAGAATTGTAGGAGAAAAACTTGCCAGAGTAATACATGGGCTAAGTTTCAAGCTTGAGGAAGTGCCTTAAAGAGATTGTCACCACTGTCCTATTTACTAGCGTGAAGTTGGAGCGCGATCTTTCATATGTTTGTTTCACAGTCATTTGTTTTGACGTGAAGTTCAAGCTGGATCTGTCATTTGTCATCTGTCACCGGTCATGAAAATATATATTTTTTTTTTTTGCAAAAATATACACGAAAAATCGCTGTTTCCGTCGACTTTGTATCTATTTTTGCGTTTTTCGATCAAATATGAGCCAACTGGGTTATTTGAACACCGGATTCAGAATCAGTGATCCAAAAAAACATAAGGATATGCTGATTTAGAACACTGGGCATCAAAATTTTTTTTGTTGCAAAAGTATACAAGAAAAATCGCTGTATTCGGCTATTTTAGATCCATTTTTGCGATTTTCGAAAGATTATGAGCCAAACTGGTTATTTGGGCCTCAGATTCGAATTCAGCGACCCAAATGTCATATAAATATATTGATTAAGTCCACCAGGCGAGAAAATATATATTTTTTTTTGCAAAAATATACCTGAAATATCGCTGTTTTTGTCGATTTTATGTCTATTTTTTCGTTTTTCAGAAAAATACGAGCCAACTTGGTTATTTGGACACCGGATTCGAATTCAGCGATTGCCATTGTAACCTTTTACTTAAAAAATGTTTCGCCTAAATTATACTATAGCTATGAAGCTTGCAACCACTCGACGCTAGGACGCGTAATTTTTGTTTAAATTTTTAAAAATCTTTTTAAATAATTAGAATTATATTCTATTTTACTAAGGTCTTTAGATTTCTTTTGTTCGAAAACACCGTTTGATGAGCCTATAACGTTGCCTGAAAAGTCAACATTAGATCGCCCTTTATCGAATGGAATCAGCTGTTGAAATATTATTAGTTTAAAATAGCGCCACACTTTCATTTTTCTTAATCTCTTGACTCCTCTCTCCCCTAGGGGTTCTAGGACCTTGTAGTTGGTGAGAGGCTTAAGCATGTGGGACAAAGAGGTCAAACGGACCTCCGCCTGCACGTGTTGGGATACGGATGAAAGGACCCCTATAAACGGGCTCTTTCGGGAGCTGAGGGTGCGCCGGCTCCTCTGAGTGAGGCTATAGAAACGGAAGTGGCCAATCAGTCCTTCAATAAGAAGAAACGCTTCAACGGCGACCACAACGGCTCCCGGTCTAACCATTATCCAGATTGACTTGCATCATAGCAAAGGTGCCCCTGCAGTTTTGCAGAGGGGCATGTCTGTGAGGCACACATGTATCTCACTAATTTAGGAACCCAGGTAAGTTGGAGATACCACTAGGAGTTTAGGGAGTGGAGGGGGGCTGTTTTTGGTTACAGGGACCCTAAATCGGCCAATTCAAGGGCATGCATACTGGCGAAGGGAGCCAACGTTGTCCCGCTGCTTGAGCTGTGATCCAGAGACCTAATGGTGACAGTCACGGATCTTAAAGGAATAGGAAGGCTGGTCATGGGATCGGCTTACTTTCCATATGACAGCGACACCAATCGACCACTTGAGGTACGTACACTCGTGGATTACTGTAAGGTAAGGGGTCTTCCTCTTCTGCTGAGGTGCGATGCTAACTCCCACCATACTTTGTGGGGTAGCATGGACATCATCTTGAGAGGTAATGTCTTATTGGAATACCTAATGACCACTGATTTAGATAATTCTTACTATGAGGAATGTCCTGACGTTGCGTCATTCGGTCAGGGAGAAAGTCATTGACATTACTCTCCATACCTCTAGTTTTAGAGATAACATAGAGAAGTGGAGAGTCTCAGGTGAACCCACTTTCTCAGATCACTCACTGATAAAGTTTGTGTTGGAATCCGCTGTATCCATCGGCTCTAAATGGGTCAGAAATCCAAGGAGAACAGACTGGGGTCAGTTTTCCACAGAAATAAGAAGCGCACTCTCTGGGGTGCCCAGGTCAATTAGAGACGTGGATACCCTGGGGATGGCGGCCGAGATTTTCATGGAAGCCATCAAATCCACTTATGAAAGTAATTATCGGCCGTCAAAGGTCCGAAAGACTGGAGAGACACACTGGTGTCAGATCTGTTCAAGCCAAGGAACTACGGACTTCAGTTAAATCGATGAGGGATGAGATTAGGAGTGCAATACGTAAGGCAAAGCATGAAATTTGGACCAACTTTTGCATTGATATCGAGAAAGCAGCACAGGCGTCGAGACTGGACAAGCTGCTTTCTCGAAACCCAGATGCTATTGTCGGGACTAAAAAATTGCCTGGCAAGGGATACTCCCAGTCTGACGGGGATACCCTGGCTCACCTGAAACGGCGGCTAGCTAACGAGATTGTCACCCCTGCCAGGGTCAGGTGGGCCCTCAAATCCTTTAGTCCTTACAAGTCTCTCGGTCCGGATGGTATATTTCCAGTCCTCTTACAGAGGACTGGTGAGACTTGCTAGGGCTAGTCTGACGTTGGGTTACGTTCTGGCGGCATGGAGGGGTGCGAGAATAATCTTTGCTCCGAAGTTAGGCAGGATTGGTTATACTTCACCCAAGGACTTCCGACACATTAGCCTCACATCTTTCCTACTAAAAACAGTGAAAAGACTCGTGGACAGATATATCCGCGATAAGGTCTTGTCAAGTAGTCCTCTTCACAAGCAACAACACGCCTAAAGGCTGGTCACTCGATTGAGACAGCCCTAAGCATGACAGTTAACCTAATTGAAGGACAACTCAAGAAGTTACACAGTTCCACATACTCAAGCCTTAATACACTTTAAAGAAAGCAACTTATTTTTGGAAGGTAGAGCTTTTTTCGCGGAAATTCTTGCTATAGTTTGGATGAATCTATTTTGGTAATTTTTCAATGGTAATTGTAAACTGGAAACTCTTTTAATACAGATTTTGTATTCTTACAATAACCGTAATTTGTTAAAAATACAATAAGTATAACTCCTGTATCTATTTTTCTTTATTTTTGATCATCGAGTATGACTGTTTATTTCATAACGCATTACATGAAAAAATAACATTAAAATTTTTATCAAGTCGCAAGTGTCGCGCCCGTGTCGCGCGTGCCGAGGCACAGTGGGGACAAATAAGGTGTCCGTGGCACATCGGTTATACACAATTAATCATATCAAGAGGTGTTTTTAATAATCTGAAGTTAATTTAAAGAAACGAATTTCTTTTACTCAAAAATGATAATATTATACATTTAGCCATTAATGTTGTTTAATCAAATTAAACTGATTGTCTGAAATCAAAGAATCGTAACGTAACTGTAAAGAGTCACTCAACAAAAAGTTTTTTACCTGATGCAAATTGGTCGGCTGGTCGGCTTCGTTGGCTCGGAGAAGGTTGACTGGACTGCGAACTTAATTCTGAAAGAACAAATAGAATGAATGAATTTTTAATTTAGGATACTTACAATAAGAAAAGCATGAAATATAATTTGTAGTTTGATTTACTTAAGCCGAAGGAAACTTTGAAACCTAACTTATCGTTCCGAAAAAAGGTAGACTCTTTTTCCGCATGACATCTAAAATATGTTTCTGATCTTTTGAACAAAATGTACCACGTGAGAAG
Organism: Belonocnema kinseyi; assembly: GCF_010883055.1. Classification (NCBI taxonomy): domain Eukaryota; kingdom Metazoa; phylum Arthropoda; class Insecta; order Hymenoptera; family Cynipidae; genus Belonocnema; species Belonocnema kinseyi. The sequence goes on along the minus strand of NC_046657.1, from coordinate 29,644,081 downwards.
TTTAAATGTAAGTACAGTGAAACTCAGAGACTGTGCCAATTTTAACTCTAGTGGTGGTGGAGAACAAATCTCCAAAATGTGTGATTTCGGATGAAAACGTTTTTGCATTTTCATGCCTGAGTGACCATGACACACTCGCCGCGGCTCTTTTGCACCTATCTACAGCGCAACGTCAATTATCGGAAGGGATATATTCGAGGACGTTTTATCCGAGTTTAAATTTATTAGAAATTTCTCGAATTAGGTACCTTGACTTGAACTAATAGAACGTTCTAGAAAAATAATAAGGAATGTCTCAAAATTAGAACACATAGGTTTCAAGTCTTGTCTCTATTTAAATTCAAGCTAACGAAAGTTTGAAAATATTTAGAAGTTTGGGAACTTTCGCCATGCATTTAGTTCTTTAATATTCAAACTGGAAAACTCTATTACGCTTAAAGCACGATCTCGTAAAAAAATGAAATTTTTCCTTTTTAGAGGGATTTTATCGATTCTGCAAAATGCTTAATTGTTTGCATTACTCTAAAACAAACTGCGACTTTAAAGAAGATTATTACCTAAGAGATTATTTCTAAACTTTACCACAATGGCAATGTTTATAGTAGACGATGCAATTATAAAATGTTTTCGCTCAAGTCCTTATCTCCTTATCTCCAAGTCCAATCATTTGGATAAGACAGCGCAGTAAAGTTAGTAATGTAATACCGTTTTACGTCCATTTAAATTTCCGTGTTTGCTACAATTAGACAAAGAATAAATTTTTCTATCTACGTTTTTTTAAATACATTTATCATGAAAGTCAGTTCTGTAAATGTAACTAAATTTTTGCTTTCAGCCTTTCAAGCAATGGAAGTTTCAAAATCACCTGTTAATAAAGTGGAAATTGAAGTTGCTTGAGACTTCAACAAAATTTTAATTTCTGCTATGTATGAAGTTGATGCAGTTAAACAATCGAAGGAGAAACGAAAGATTCGCAGGAATCATTTAAAAATGATGAAATACAGCCAGTTAAAGGCAGTTGATGGTATGAGGATGAGGAAGATTCGGACGCTTGTTCAACAGACAGAGAAGACTTGAGATTTCATTATAAAAGTAAACCTGTCAAATATTAGTGATTGAAAAAGAAAAAGAATTGCAGTCTTGAATGTGTGAAACAAAAATTTATATTAGTGAAATCCATGCCACAATTGAGGCAGTGAGCGAATCAACTTAATAAAGGTGTGCAATCAAAAGAAAAAGTAGGACATTGGAAGCCAAAGAAACTTGACCTTTGATGATGTTCGGTTCAAAGCATCAGACACCTGGTTATATAAATATAAAAAATATAATCAAATATTACTTAAAAAAGTTAACAAATTGATGAAAACAAGAACTATAGAACATAAAGAATATGGAAATAAAGATTGAGAAAAGTTTGTGGCTGTCGTAAAATAAAAAATTATAAAAATGTAACCTGAGAATAATGCCGATCGAAGTTAATTTCAGATGGAAATTCATTCAGGAAGTACATTGACAGAAGGAGGAAGCAAGACAGTTGAGCGTTTAGGTCAATCTGTCCCAGATATCACACACAGTTACACGATAGTCCCTACTATTTAATGCCGAAAGAAAACTTCTATCGTCTTATGTTTATACATTTAAAGGAGAAAAAAAGAGTTCGGACCGATTATTAAACAAAAGGTATTCTCTCTAAATGATGTATATGTTATGGAATCAAAATCTGGTAAAATGACATCAGGTTTATACAGTACGAAAGTATCATGAAGCTTATGTATAATACAATTATATTTATAATTATTACACATCTATTTTTCAGATACAGTTATTTTCTAGCTTGTATCGAGCTTATTTTAAGGCATGGTTATAAGTATTTTTCCCTAATGTTGGACAAAATAGTATATTATTGCTGTATTCTTGGAGTGGACATTATTCACAAGCTGTGGATGAAGAAAAACTTGTTAATAAAAATATAATTTTCTCTAAAATTCCAGCTGGAACAACCGGAAAAGTAACGCCGCTGGACTTATTTATATTTCACATCCGAAAAAATTTTGTTAGACATTCTTGGGCATTTCAAGTCAAGTCATCAGTTCGTGTATATTATCGGAGCAATAAAGGGATATTGTTGATACTAGAAAGCACAATTGGCGACGAGGTACATGGAAAACGTGTTTGCCTAGCCCCCCTCTATTGGTGCATTTTGACAAAATAATAATTATTCGACGTGTAAATATATTTAAAGAAATTTAATTATTTTTCTTGTTTAGTAATGCCCGAGGAGAATAAGGATAAAGGCATCTCTTGGATTTATGAACTGAGTAAAGCTGTTGTGATTATTGAATTAAGAAAAAGAAGTGAAACGGTAAATGAATCGTGGAAATCAGATGATATAAGAAGACAATTAAAGGAACAGGTGTTGAGTGAAAATAAAAAAAAAATAAAGAAAAGGAAACGGAACCGGCAGAGCCAAGAAAGAAAGTAAAAATGGAAGCTAATGCAAATGTGGATTCTTATCTTTCAAAAGATGACTGGGAGAAAGTTATAGGAAGGATAGATTTTTATGTTGAAGCAAATGATAACACACTCGAAAGCAAAACAAGTACAATGATTTTGTCAAAAGGGAAAAACAAGTTATTATACATGTAAGCAAAAACGACCGACAGGTATAATTAATAATATTGAAAGAGGGCTTTGGCTTTTAAAAATAGAACCATCTATCCCAAAGGATGATGAAGTAAATAATGTACAGTCTTACAGAAGGTCAAATTGAATCACTGAGAAAATTTTTTTTGAAAGAAACTCCAATTTATTTTCACCGGGATTCGGAAGTTTACAAAAAGTGTTTTTAAAATTAAACTGAAGAAAAATGCAGAACTAGTCTACTGCAAACCAAGAAGCGTGGCTTTTGCTCTAAGAAAAAAAAACCTGAAAAATCACCTGAAATTTTAGTACAGGAAAGTGCATTCGCACCAGTGGAAGTGAGCGAGTGGGGGACACCCACAGTCCCTACTATGAAACTGGATGGTACTTTAAGTATTTATGGAGACTATAAAGTCACGGTCAATCCATTAATATCATTGATCGTTATCCCTTACCACGAGTTGAATAATTAATGGCTCATGCATAAGGTGCTATACTTTATACTTAGATATGCATGAAGCTTATTTACAACTGTTACTTGACGAACAAAGCAAAGATATTTTTATTATCAGTACACATGAAGGCCTATTGAGACCAAATTAATTGATTCACGGGGTAGCTTTAGCGCCGGGTTATTTGCAAAGAATGATGGAACAGATTCTTGTAAGAGTTTCAAATGTTTATGTATTTCTAGATGATATTTATATCAAAGGTAAAACTGTAGGTAAAAATATTGAAATCACAAACCAAGTTTTCGAAATACTGCGTGGATTTCTCGAGTCGGAATATAGGCTCTACTTGGACGCTTCAAGTGGAAGTATTGTCGCTACTTTGCGGCTGTTTATTCTACTAGCTCCTACGTAGTCACTTCTAAAGATATTTTCATTTTATTATGCTTCTGTATAAGTTTCAGCCCCTTCATTGAAGGTCTTGTCTCTATATCCTTGAGTTTTACTTATGTATCCTTAAAGCTCTATATTCTCCGTCGAATTTTTAAATTTTCTCTTAACGCTCTTATGGTAAATTTTAACGCACAAGATATATGGCGTCGTTACCTCGACAAAAACTAAGCCTCTATTTTGACGCCTTAAATGGAATATTCGGAAATTTGTGTCCATAAAACTCATTTTTTTGCTAAGTAACATATTTCTGAGGAATTACTTCAAAAAGAAAGTTACTTACCCCACTCAGGATATTTGCTTGCTTGACTGGAAGAAGATGGACCTGAAGAAGGTTGTTTTCGCCGGCGAAAAAGTAATTTCAAGGGTGGATACTCTTTAGGAGGTGAATCGCCCTGCGAACTTAATTCTGAAATAACAAATAGAAATGTATTAATTTTTAGATTTGAATACTAAAAATGAGAAAAACTTATTTATTTTTATCGTTATTGCATGAGGGGAAACCATGATATCAAGAACATTGATGGACAACGAGGGACATCTAGAATTGGAGGGTTTCAGGACATTTGACTCTGAGCTCTACTTCAAGATGAAGAGAGGCAGGATTTAAATAGTAATATTAATAATATTTCTAACAAAAAATTGTGATCTTGTAGACCTATACATTACCAGATATTTAAAAAATACTTATTATTATTTCGAATTAAAAAAATTAAGATTTGAAGTTTTATAAGAAACAGATATTTTAACATAACTAAAATAAATTGAAATATTAGCCCAGAAAATAAAAATCCATACAATTGAATTTGAATGGGCTTTGAAGTTTTCTGACTGGTGTATCTGTCACTGGAATTCAAGATACCTGCCCATAGGTTAGAGTGAGTTTCGAATGAGAAACTAGCTTTTTTAATCGGCCACGTAATTTTTTTCTGATACCTATTCAATAGCGATTATGAATCAGCATTAATCAATAGAGGAACAATAGTTCCGACAGAAAATTTTCAATTAAAAAAAATTGATTTGAATGGTTGAAATCATTTATTAAAGACTAGTTAGATGGGCAACTTTTAAGAAAATCTGGGCATACATGTAGTCTACTTTCATTCATAGACTATTTATTTTCAGGCATTTTAATTGATTTTGTTGAACATTTTTTTTCACATATTTTCATCTCACCACATTGAAATGTTAAAAATTTATTTATATATCGTACATATCAAAAACTGAATTTGTTCTTTTAATTTACGTTTATAAATTCTTGTTATCACTGAAAGTGAAAAATAAATAAGTTACAATCTGTAGGTTACATGAAATTTTACATTTACTTGATATCAATATTAGGTTCACAATTTTTGTGATGTAAATGGATATAAGAGAATTGCAGATTTCGTTTCTGACACGTGGACTCTCTGCAGCCATTAGCATGTGCACTGAATAAATTTAATGTCACTGACGCTTAATTCAAAACAAATCTTATAATTGTTGTACAAAATAATGTATTGAAAACCATCATAAAAAAAGTTACAACTAAATAATCATTAAATTTAGAAATAAATTGTCGCATTAATTATCCTTAATATAAAATCTCTAAACGATATTGTCGATTTCGATTGTCACAATACTCAATTTCAGTGCTATATGCGTGCGACACGAGGCGTCAGTGGGTTAGACAACATTGGAAAATATCGGAAAAATTGTCACGATTGCTCGTTATTTCATAGCTACACGCGTGCGACAGAGCAAAAATATCTTTGGTCAGAGGCATCCATGAGTTAGACAGTAATGGAATGTTACACTTTTTTTTTGAAGTTAATGATCCCAACGAAGCTGCCTCGATATGCGCTTGCTTGGATTTTAGTGACGTTTATTTACTACGGTGCGCGTCTGTACTTGATTTTTAAATACGCACGCGAACTAGAGCCAATGAGCGCAGCACAGTTCAAGCATGCGCAAGTATTTATGGATCACTGTTGAGAATAATAATCGAATTAAAATTCAAGGTCGATAATACGAATCAACACTTCTGTTTTACCAACACCTTGCCACCCGTACGGCCGCAATACAGGGCCTCTGCTTGTTACTTATGATCGAATTCTTATTTCAATTTAAGGCCATTTGATGAGTGTAACAGCTGATCAAGTCAGCCCTAAGATCAATATTTTTCACCCATATTGAAAAATAAAAGTTTAAATAACGCGGAAATTTTTTTCGGGAAATGTTAATAAATATTAAAGGATCGTTTGTGGCCTTGAAAAGAGTTGGAGAAAGAAAAAAGTTTATTTATGCAAATAATGATTATCGACCGACACATTTAGGTTTTACAGCAGAAGTTTGACTTTTAACTTTCTCTGACGGTAATCATGCAATCTGTTTTACCCACAGACCCTAGAAGTTCGAAGTTGTCTACTCGCTGCGCTAGTGCTGCTTTGACACAGCTGATACCAGACTGATACGTGTGTCAGATCAAATATGTTTATTTGCATTTCAAGTGCAAACATTAGTTTTTGCATTATTGGTGCATGATGTTCGTATGCGATTTTTGTTGTTTTGTCCCACTTTGATAAATATAAACCTCATAACTAGCCCATTAACAACATTGCAAATTGCTTGCAGGGTTTGAGGACAGCACGATCGGTATTTCTCCAAAATAGAAATTAAAAAAAAACTTTTTTCACTATTCTAATTATTTAGGACCAGAGACAAATTCTTGCATGCCTTCTATTTATCGTGCCAAATTTTTAACACGATATCTCATTCCGTGTAGACGTAAGTTGGGAAAGAAAACCTTACCTGGTAATTTCTTCAAAAAAATTTTTTTCTCAAAATTTCCACCGGAACAAAGCAGAGACATGGACTTTATTACCTCCTCTTTCATTTCCCAAACTTTCAGAGCGATACCTCATTTTGTTTAGACGTAAGTTGGGAAAGAAAAATCGAAGACCAGGTTTAGTCACGTGACCCTCTCGTCACATGGCCTTAAGCCTCTCTGCTTGTAATTTATGATCTTATTTTTATTTCAAGTTTGGAAAGGACATTTTATAGCCTTCAAAGAATTTAAACGAATTATCTGGACCATTCAATATATCTACCTGAGTGCCTGCGGAGAATTTTTTAGAGCTTCTCAGAGCCTTGAGAATCTTTAGTATATACTCTGAGATTTCTATCCGTAGGGTTAGTATATTTTTAATTAAAAGTTAATGTTTAAGTTATTATTTTTTATTAATATAAACATTAACATTGAGTAATATTCCTTTGAAGCATTGAATTTATACTAATTTTTGTTATCAAAGTCCATTGCTGGTGTAAAATGCGATAACAACTGTTAGAGATTTTGAGGTTAGGAATTAATTTTAAAATACAAGAGCGACCTGCCGGTCGCAGAATGGGATAATTTTTGCCACTTTAATGTAAATAATCCGTATATCTACAAAAATCTAAAAGATATTATTTTTTGCTATGAAAAATTACGAAAATGTACTACAAAAGCTTTGCGAAAGTTAAGCTTTCACTCATTTTTCTTAATACGAAAAGAATACTCCGTGTTTGAAATGCACTGAAAATTAGTGAAATTTTTTATACAACTTTCACAAAAATTTTATTCAAATTTTTAAAATTTTTGGTGAAAAAACAGAAACTATTTTAATCAGGATTAAAATAAAAAATACCTTTTTTTGTATTTATCCTATGTCTTGTTGATAAATTGTTTAACTGCGAGCAGTTCGCTCCTTGATTGCAAAATGTAATATTAAACTCAAAATCTTAATGAGTTGCTACCGCATGTTATATCAGCATTGAAATTTTATAACAAATTCCATGCTTCACAGGAATAATACTTAATTTTAATGTTTATATTGAATGCAAATGATAACTAAAACATTAATTTATAATTAAAAATACACCAATGTTACACTAACTTCAAATTTATACAAAATATGGGAATTTTCAAACAAATAATTTCAATTTTAACTAAAACAGATCAAGTTTCAATAAAAATGATCAAATTTCAAACAAAAATAGAATAATTCAGTTTTTAGTATACAAAAGTTAATATTCAATAAAAAAAATGAAATTTTCTACAGTTTATTTAAAATTGTTACCAATTCAGGCGAATTTGTCACCAAATGTTAAAGTTCTTAACAAAAAAGATGAATTTTCAATCACAAGATTAATTTTCTATTAAAAAAATCTTTTTTAACAAATAATATAATTTGCAACCAAATTAATTTTCAATCCAAGTACAATCATATAAAAAGTATTTAAAATAAGGTAGAATTGACTTAAAATAAGCAAGGTTCTACACATTATATATTAGAAAAATCTTTTAGCGATTAACATTTTTTATATTAAATTATGCAACACGTTTTTTCTGACTTTAAACAAAAAATAGAATTTTGTACATTTATGTTAAGAATAATAAAAAATAGATTAATTCTTTACCCATAAGATAATTTTTAACTAAAAACATGAAGTTTCAATAAAAAATATCAAATTTGAAACAAAAATAGAATAATTTAATTTTTAGTTTATTACAGGTTATTAAAAATTTTAATTAAAGCAGACGAACATGACAACAAATAGTAAAAGTTTTAACAACAAAGATGAATTTTCAATCATAAAGATTAATTTTCTATTTAAAAAAATCTGTTTTAAGAAATGATATAATTTTCAACTAAATTAATTTTCAATTCCGATTTAAGACCAAAGAAATCGAATCTGGGCATCTATGTTAAGAATAATAAAAAACAGATTAATTTTTAACCCATAACATTAATTCTCTACAAAAAAACTATTAGTTTTCAACCAACAATGTTTAATTAAAATTTCCCTTAAATACATTAATTTTTAACAAACAAACAAAAATCAAGAAAATAGTTGAATCCTCAATAAACAAGATAAGATTTTAACAAAGAAATATAATTTTCTACCAAAAAGACCAATTTTCAAATGAAAAAATTAATTTTTAATTAAAAATATAAATATATAAAACCAGAAATAGAATAATTCCTTTTTAGTTAAAAGAATTAATCACAAACATGATTTTTCAAACAAGAAGACTAATTTCTTACAAAAATAACGTATTTTCATCGAAATATATGCATTTTCAAACAAATGGTTGAATTTTCAACTACAAAAGATCAATGTTTAACTTCAAATATCAATTCTCTACCGAAAATGGTATAATCCAATTTTAGCTTATATACATTAATTTTTAACTAACTATAAAGGAACTATCAACAAAATAGTTAAATTTGCAATCAAAAATATGAATTTTCAAGGAAGAAGTTTTATATTTCTAACAAAAAACATCAATTTTCAACGAAATACATAAATTTTTAAACAAATAATTACATTTTTAACTGAAAAAAATCAAGGTTCAATAAAAAATATTAAATTTCAAACAAAAATAGAATAATGCAGTTTTTAGTTTAGGAAAGTTAATACACTGCATTTTAAAAAAACGACATTTCTAGAGATTATTTCAAATTTTAAATAAAACAGATGAAATTCAAACAAAATAGTAGAAGTTTAACAAACATGAATTTTCAATCACAAAAATTAATTTTCTATTAAAGAAATTTTTAAAAATATGTAACAGAATTTTGTAGAAATTGTTGATGTAAGCTGTTGACTTTAGAGTCAGGTGAATTGAAACTAATTAAGTTGTTTCAAACGTTTAGGAACACAATGGTGGCCTTCATCAGTGAGTTTTATTAAATCTGTGAAAAGTACACAAAATCTTGTAGGTACGCAGTTTCACAATTGGAAGCATTATTTTTTTATTAATAGCTTAGTTGTGAACTAATAAAAAATGAAAATGACTTATTTTTAAATTTAAATTTCGTTTAATTTTATTAAGAACTATTGATAAATCTTGCAGTAATCTAAAAACATTATTTTATTTTAAAGCAGTATAATTGATGAGAAAACAATACCAATGTAGTCTAAAAAGTTTTGTCATCAATTTTTTATTTAATGAAACAATTTTCAATCGCAAAAGTTGTTTAAAAATTATTTTTTCAGTGACACATATGTAATTATATTAAATTTTTTATTATTTTACTCCTTTTTTGTTATTTTCTAAATAATCTGTCTGTACGAAAATTATTATTAAAAATTGTAAGAGGCTTTATGCAGATTTAAATTGTTTTCAACTAAATTAATTTTCAATTCAAGAAAAATATTATAAAAAGTATTTAGAACAAGATAAAATTCACTTAAAATCAAGCAGGTTCTATACATTATTTATGAGAATCATTAGCGATAAAATTTTTTTATAGTAAATTATGCAAGACGTTTTTTTCCTATATAAGAAAATAAGAAATCGAATTTGGACATTTATGTTAAAAATAATAAAAAACACATTCATTTTTACACATAAAATTGAGTCTCTACAAAAAACTATCAGTTTTCAACCAACAATGATATAACTGACATTTTCCTTAAAGACATTAACTTTTAACAAACAAAAACAATCAAGAAAATAGTTAAATCGTCTATAAACAAGATAAGATTTTAACAAAGAAAGTTAATTTTCTACTAAAAAGACGAATTTTCAACTAAAAAAATTAATTTTCAATGATAAAAATAATTTTTCAACCTAAAATTGTACATTTAAATTTTTAATAAAATAGCTGAATCCTTAATCAAAAACATCAAATTTTAAACAAATAGTGGAGTTTTGAACTAAAAAGAGAAATTTTTCATTAAAAATATAAATATATAGAACCAGAAATAGGGTTATTCCTTTTTAGTTAAAAGAATTAATATTTAACAACGAAGAATTAAATTTTCAACAAATTAGTTGAAATTGATCAAAATAGATGGATTTGATGATACACAGTTGAAATTTCTAACAAACGGATACATTTTCAACCAAGAACATTAATTTTATATAAAAAAGAAGATGTTTGAATCAAATAATTGAATTTTCAACACAATAATATCAATGTTTAATTCGAAAATTTAATGTTTCACCCAAAGTGGGATTGTTAAAGTTTCAGTTAAAGAATTTAATATTTAACAAAAAAAAGGAATGTGCAGCTTACTAGTTTTGTTCTTAATCACAAAGATTAGTTTTCAACCTAGAAGACTAATTTCCTACCAAAAACCTGAACTTTTAACGAAATATTTACTTTTTCAAACAAAAGGTTGAATTTTCAACTAAAAAAGATCAATTTTTACTTTTAAATATCAATTCTCTAGCATAAATGGTATAATCAAATTTTATCTTACATAAATTAATTTTTAACTAACTATGAAGGAATTAAAAAAATTAATTTTTCTCAGAGAAAGGAATTTTTAACAAAATAATAGAATTCTCGAAAAAAGATGAAATTTCAATTACGAAGTTCATTTTTCTACCAAGAATGACGAATTTTCAACAAAATTCTGAATCTCCAAATACTGTATGAAAACAGATGAATTTTTTCCCAATAGTTCAATCATTAAGGAAAAAAAATCGACTCTAAACCAAAAGGATTAATTTTCTACCAAAACAGAAAAATAAAAGATTGAATTATTAAGTAAAAAAGGTCAATTTTCAATTTAAAACATCAATTTTCAACAAAAAAAAATAGTAAAATCGAAATTTCTTCTAAAGAAATTGGTTTTTATCAATCTGAAAAGGAATTTTTTAAAGGACTGTAATTAAAAGAAAATGTCTGAGTTCTCTACCTAAACAGATTGTTATTAAAAATATCAATATATTTTTCACCAAAAATGGAAAGTTAAATTTTCACTTCAATAAATTAATTTTGAAAAAATACGAATGGTTGAATCCTCAATCAGCAAGATGAATTTTAAAACAAGAAGGTTAATTTTCTACCTAAAAAGACGAATTTCTAACAAAATCCATAAATTTTTAAAAAATTAGTTAGATTTTTAACGAAAAAAGATCACAATTTAATTTAAAGCTTTAATTTTCTATTAAAAATGTCATAGTTGAATTTTCTGTTAAAAAAATTAAATTTCGACTACAAAAAAAACAGTGTTATGAAAATTATTTCAAAGGAGATCGAATCCATTTAACATTAGGTAGGTTCTGCACTTCGAGTCGCGGAATCGATCAGGAAAGTAATTATGTTGTTTTCAGATTAAATTTTAATAGAACTTTTTTTCGTTGTAAAATGAATTCTATGTTCAAAAGATTAATTTTTAAATAATAAGATTAATATTTTTTAAAAAAGACGAATTTTCAACCAATTACTTCATTTTTAAACTATAAGGGAACAGTTTTTCGAAATTTTTTGTTGAAAATATTCAACAATTTAGTTCAATTTTTTTCTGTCTTGACTGAAAATTGTTTGCCTTCGACTACTTCGGTAAATGTTAAACTAAATGAGTGAAAATGGATATTTTTTGTGCTAAAGATTTATCATTTTAGTTGAAAATTTAATTCTTTTTTTCAAAATTCTTACTTTCTTTGTTTGAAAATTAGTTTTTTTTGTTGGTCATTTCTCTAATTGTTTTAAGGTTAAAGAAGCTTTTAAAAATTAATTTTTTTGGTTGGAGATTCATTGTTTCAATTAAAAATTTATCTCTGGTTAAAAACATAAAAAATTTCTTGAAATGCAGGTTTTGGTTCAATTCAGCTGTTACTCTTTTAAAATTATCATATTTTTTAGTTTTTGGTTGAAAATTTATCTACTTATTTAAAAGTTTAACTATTTTGTTAAAATGCTAGGTGTTTGGATGAAAATGTCACTATTTGGTTGAAAATTCGTTAATTTTTTTAAACTGAAAATTAAACTTTTTAATTTCCAGTGTAAACGGTTTTGTTAAAAATTTGGCTTTATAATGAAAGATTTGCATTTACAACCAAATAGTTTAAATTTTAACCGAATACTTAAATTTCTAACCTACAAATATAAATTTTGAAATGAATGGAGAAATTTTCAATAAAAAAAGAATAATCTTTAACAAAAAAGAGTTGCATTAAAGCATATTTTTCTACCAAAGAGATGAGTTTTCCATTAAAACAACTAATTTTTCATCTAAAAAAACGAATTTTCAGCAAATAAAGAATTTTCAGTTAGAAATTCCGCTAATTGCAATTTAATTTGAAATATAATAATTATTAGTTGAATTTTAAAGAAAGATTTTAAAGGGGAGACTTGACCAAGATTTTCAGGGTAGAGTTTACCAAGTGGCAACAAGCTTATAACCTGTGTTTTTCTGCCCATAAGAAAATTGATTATTATAATGCGCGTGCAAAAATTTGGCTAAATTGATTGATAGGAATTGTGGTTATAAAATGCAAAGTTCATTATATAACGAATACGATAATCATCAACGTAAGTTACAAAATTGTAATAAATGCTTTTCATCAATATCAGGTGTAAATTAATGTTCAATAAAAAAGCTCATTTGGAATAAAATAGTTCAATTTAATTTTCTACCAAAAAATATAACATTTGTTAAAATCCTATTATAAAAGATTAATTACAGTTTCAGGTACAGAACTCACCCCTTAGTGCCTTCTATTATTTTATACTAATGTTGTGTGACATTAATTAAATATTTATAACATAGAAAAGATAGGCTTTTGGTTTATTCTTTTTCATAAAAAGATAAATGGGCGCCCAAGTCTACTAGTAATATATAACAACATTATTTAACTCGAACTTCTTTAATTTTTGTTTCATCAGATTTGTCCTAATCAAATGTATTACTTCATACTTCTTATTCGAAAGAATTAATTCTTTAAAATTCTAATCTGCATATTCTACTCAGTTAAACATAACCTGAGGTGACATATAATTGGCAGATTCACGCTTATTGAAAATTGCTGTATGTGAATCGTATCTTTACTATTCCTTGTGATCTTTTAAGAACTCCATTTCAAATTAAATCTTAACCCATTCATGTGCACATTAATAAATCGCAGAATGCCCATAGGAATTATTTTAGGTTAGTTAGTCTCATTGAAGTCTATTCACTAAGCATTTTAACGGATGTGGAATGGCAGATTTAAAGCACCGCTCTTAGGTGACCGATTAAATTTACTTTAGCTTTTGGACGAGCACGTACTCAATTGTTTAAGAGAAAATCTTATAATCGCAGAAGTTTTAAACCTGTGCAAGGATTATAGCTTAAAGAAAATGTTTAGCTGTGTAATTTACGATAGGAACTTCGAAAACTTACCAGTAAACTACCGATAAGCTCTGGAGCGATTTCTGGAAAATATCTGGTCTAACTTCTCTAGATTTTGTGTGCGTTAATTAACAGAAAACAGAGCCGGTTTCATACGGGCGGGAAAGAGGGCATTTTACACCGACCGCAGTCACTAAGGGGCGCCCTGACACACTCATGTAAACTGGTTAGATTTATGGAAAGTAATAAACAGAATATATGCAAATATTTCAAAATGCTTTTTAATTTAGGGTACTAGTAGAGTGATCCTTTCTCGTTAGCTAGCTTTGCCAAGAGCAAGTTATAGTTCAAAATTTTAAAAGCGCGGAAAAGATCGAACAGAGCCATCGAGATTCCCGCAGAACATTCCAACCACCTACCTATCTCATCAGAAGCATTGTGACAGGTTGTTTCATTAACGAAACACTTTTGACGGCGCAACTAGGAAGCAGGTAAGAACTCGTTTTTGTTAAAACAAAAGGTTAGCTTTTGCATTCCTGAATTAGGCGCATAATTGAAGGTTAGGAAAGCCCAACCGAGCGAGCGCTCGAGCAGTAGGTAGGAGTGGGGATGACAAGCAGTACACGAGACAAAAGAGAAAACGTTTTTCTTCCATTTCCACTTACTATTCGAGTGCTCGTTCGGTTCTCCTTTTCGATAATTCTATTTCTGGTTTGGTAGTCTTATAGGGTCATGGCAGAACAGTCGCAGTTTGTTCGGATGGAGCGGGTCGGTGATGAAGGTAGGGGGCAGTTTATTTAATAAAGCCTTGCGGCCTCCTCTGCGCCATAACATGTCTGACAACACAGGGAGATCGGACTCCCTGGATAACGAGGGATCTCCAAATTACGGAGAGCGGATGGATCAGGACAGTACGCTGAATGAAGTGTTACTTAATAGTTTACTCAAAAACCTTAACAATGAACTCAAGACCTCTCAGAGCTCACAAAATTTGGGTGCCTCGGTGCATGATCCCGAACATGTCCCCAACCCTACAGATAGGAGGCCGGGGAAGCGTAACTTCCCTTATCTCCATGATGCCACGTCCCACGAAAAAAAAACAAAGTGCAACATACAACCGAGTATAATACTTTCAACTGTTATGCCTAGCTTCTCAAAAACCACTACTCAGATCATAACAAAGGTTCATACTTCCTAACCGTAGAACATAAATAAGTGTGTGAACCTAAACACGTGATGGTGGTGGTGAAAATACTTCACACTGTATTTCGTGGTCAAATCAAGCAAATGCATAAATGGGGTCTCCCTAGAGTTCTTGTCGAATGTTATGATAGTGAATCCGCAAACAAGATCGTTGATAACATGGTTCTACTAGATAAAGCTAACCTAGTTGCCTCTATCCCTAATTATCGGATTGCTCCCGAACGTATAGTGTGTGATGTGACTTTGTAAATTACGAAGGATGACATTACTAGATACTCGACGACAAGCTCTAAATGTGCGGTTCTTAGTGCCCATCATTTTGTCGTTAAGAAGGATAAAGGAGAATTTATTAAAACAAAAAGAATGCAGGTTAGATTCGAAGGTCAGGAAATTCCGGATTTAATCAATATCTTACATCTGAGGATTAACTTCAAACCCTTCATTACTTAACCGAAAATCTGTTATTAATGCTGCAGATTTGGTCATGTGGCTAAAAAATGTAAAAACATGTTCTGTCGTTTCTGTGGTGCTGCTCCTTATAAATATGGCGTCGCGTGCCCTCAAGAAAAATTCCTCCCGTG
Organism: Belonocnema kinseyi; assembly: GCF_010883055.1. Taxonomy (NCBI): domain Eukaryota; kingdom Metazoa; phylum Arthropoda; class Insecta; order Hymenoptera; family Cynipidae; genus Belonocnema; species Belonocnema kinseyi. The sequence continues at coordinate 29,628,666 of NC_046657.1, read as the reverse complement.
TCTCAATTGCAAAGGAAGACAAGAAAGGTCCAGAATATGTAGATCAAATTGCGATCAGGAAAATTGCAGCATACAGGAACCTCCCAATCAGTGAAGCCACAAAACTTTTAAATCAGAGAGTAGAGAACGCATTATCTAACAACTCAACCTCAAACTTCCTTAACCTTTAGAGGACCGGCAATTTGGGAGGAAAATCGTCGATAAGGGGGCAAGCCAATATATTGGCTTTCCGGCCCTATAAAGGTTACACTTTCCTAACTTTGGAGACGTAGATTTAGATTCCGTTATAGGCAATCCTAGTTCAAATCTACAACAATCTTCTCATGATGTCACGCCCTTCTCTAAACTAAAATCACCACGCTCTTAACATCAATACAAGCAGCAACAACAAGCCCGACTAACAATTCTCATCATACCATCAGTCATATAAATCCAAGTGCTGCCTCAAAACTCTTGGATAAAAATTCTTATTAAACTTCCGAGCAATTGATGTCTACCTAGCTGTCTACCTGTATGTATATCTGGCCCCTTTTCTTATCATGCTAACAGTTTTAGTTCACTTTTTCTGATCACTTTTCAGTAAAAATTAATATAAGCGTCCGTTCTTCATATTATTAGTTTTTGTCGCACAAACATAGCTTGAAAAGAGTCGATTGGAAAGTGTTTAAATGTTTTTTATCATTAATTCATAAAGATGACTATCTTCAGGAATTTCAATCGCCTTATGAGCTCAACATTGCATATTCTTTATAAGATTAGCTAAATTCAAACATTACATAGCCTCTTCCAATGACGGTAACTTTATCGATTTTTAAAAATACCCACATCATTTACCCAAAAATTAGAGCCAATAAATGATCTAGTTTCAGATTATATTTTGAATTATTGTCTTTAAACTCTCCTATTTCAAAAATGTCTGAAAATATTTTTTCCCTTACAATTTTTTCCCTCCTTCTGTTAGCAATAATGCTACATCACAGCATCTGGGACTTTTAAATTTAACCCTTCCCTTTGGATGACTTTACTAGTGTCTTGGGAAGTTCGAAACTCATACCCTCTCCTCGCCTTGATAACATAAGTTTTGAAGTAATATCAAACCTTCCAAAATCCTCTCTTCTCCATTTGCTACACATTTTAAATCACATTGTTAACGAGTGTTTGCCCTGATTCCTGGAAAGATTTTTTAAGCTTTCTTGAAAAAAGTGGCTTCAAAAAAGTGTTACGGAATAATCGCAATAGTTTTTTTGAAACGGCGAAAAGCTTAAAAAAATTTCAACAATTTAAAAGTTGATTTTGCTGTTTTTTCGAGTTTCTTAAAAAGGAATCATACGGGGACCCAATGGGATCCTTAGAAGTACTTTGTAAAGACTCCATTCGGCTCCTTCGGTCCGCCAAGAAAGATACGCCAATTTGAAATTACGAGATATGTCCCATTATGTATTGAGCATTTGCTTTAAATACTTTAAGCAGAAATTTGCTACTGGGTCTTTTCCCTTTGAAAATTTGCACTACGGCATGTTTGAGGTTGTTGAAATTCCAAAAAATGCAACGAATTTAAGGAATTCAAGTATTTAATCCCAAAATTTTTCAAAATTTGATATAAAGTATAAATCCAGGCGCATCCTAGTTTACCCCACGCGAAACAGGCTAACCCCACCAATTATAAACAAGCACATTGCCGGTCTTCTCTGAGTTGAAATGTAACTATGGTAATTGTGCTACGTTTGTTTAGACAGAAACTATAAGACACTTAAACTGTTATCATGGAGGGATAAGAACTCAGAGAATACCGGTAACTTAACGTATGCTCGGTTAATGAGAGAATGTAACTGCAGAATCTACCAATATAAGATTATTATAATTATATCTATTATCATACGAATATATTCATATTTCTAATCATTTAAATAATAAGAAATTCAAATCCAAGCATATGGAATCGGATGTATTCCTGGAATTTACGCAGTTTAGGAAATTAATGGAATTCAAAGAATGTACGAAATTTAGGAAATTCAAGAAATTTAAAGAATTCAAGGAATACACGAAATTGGCGGAATTCACGGGATTTACGAAATCCCCTAAATTTATTGAATTCGCGGAAGTCGCGGAATTCACGAAATTAATTAAATTCATAGAGTTGATGGAATTCAAGGAATTCGGGGGATTTAAAGAATTTAAGGAACTCAAGGAATTAATGGAATTGAAGGAAATAATAAAATTTACGGAATTTATGATATTCACGGAATTCATCAAATTAGCGGAATTCAATGAGTTTATGGCATTCTCGGAATTTAATGCCTCAAAGGAATTTAATAAAATAAAACAATTTATTGATTTTAAGGAATGCATCCTAGGTGAAGAAGGTAAATATAATTTATATACAGTGCACGAAAAACTGATATTTTTCTTTTGTATAAAGTATATACAACTATTTCACTTGTGATCAGATTTATGGAATTCGAGAAACTTATGGGTTTCGAAGAATTCACAAAATTAACAGAATTTATGGAATTCTATGAATTAATTGATTTCTATGAGTTCCACGAATTTCGTGATTTCGTTAATTACCATTTATTCAGTAGATTCTGCGATTTCAATTAATTTAATCAATTTCTTGCATTTCGGGAATTCCGTGAATTCTATGAATTGCGTGATGACATTTAATACGATTAATTCAGTAAATTCTGCGATTTCGATGAATTTCGTAAATTTCTTGCATTTCGTAAATTCCGTTAATTTGATGAATTCCGTGATTTCATTGAATACATTTAGTGATCCAGTAAATTATACGATTTCATGGAATTTCCTAAATATTGGATTGCATAAATACGAGCGCTGTATGCTATATATTATCAATAATTTTGACTCCGTTGACAAATATTTTACGTGGAATAAATGTCCTTAAAAGTGAAATACATTTTTTGTTAAATTCTTCTTTCAATAGGTGTCGAGCTATCCAGCCGCAAATATAATGTGTCTTATATAGTGTTACTGGCTACTAGACTTGGATCGTAAAATTACAAAACAATCGCGATACCCTTAATGATGAAGTTTTATGAAATTTGAAAAAAATATTTAATAGTCACCTCAATCGTCACATGATGCAACATTTATCATTCTGCGAATTGTTAATTATAATTGAATTTTTATTTAAGGTATTGTTCTTTGGGAATGGTTTCCTTGAACAAATCGAGGACACTTTTCTGTTTACCTATTTCAATCATAAGCGAAAGGTCAGGCAATACATGAAAAAAGCGAAAACTATTAGGCCAGTCTGACCAAAATTTGCACTCTAGTGTCTATAAATTTACCTAAATGATTAAAATTTTTGAAGGGAAATTTCTTTGATATTTATTCCTAAATTATTATATAAATGTTTATCAAATCCGCATAAAAATGTCAAATTGTCAATAACCATATTCAATCAGTGATGTGAGAATTGGAAATTTTTACTTTTTGTGTGTAATAGAAAACTCATAATCTAAAAAGTTTTTGAAATTATCACTCTTCGGAAATTATTTAAACAAATTAAAAATATTTAAATTATCACCCAATATGTTAAGGGGAGCAAAACTAACGAGGATACAGCGTGTTGAGCGACCGCGTCTCTTACTCAATTTATATATCTATTCGTTGAAGAGGCTAGAATTCAACACAGCAGGAACAAAAAGAGGCTTTGGATGTTATTAATGACAGTGATTCACTCTATGGACCTGGAATTGATGACTCTGTGTAAGTATAAAAAATTCTTTTCAAATTTGGTACACTATTTCCTCACATTATTCAACAGGTAATCAGGAAGAGTATTTTTTAGCTATTTTTGCTCATTTTACAATAACAAATTTTTCGAGGCGTCTAGTTAAATTCGATGTCACGTGGTCATTTTTTATAATTTTTTGATGAAAAATAGTTCACAAATTGTTCGAATGTAGTACTTGAATATTCAGTTCAAATTAATAACCCAGCATTATTTATATCTCCAAACAAAGTTATTAAATATATGCGTTCTTTTCGCCACTAAAACCCTACACCCCTCCCCCCTTAAACAAGAAATACCACTTTTGCAATTCATAAGCTGCATCATTCATTCAGAAAATATTAACTTTTCACGATTTACAGCGGTAAGTTGAAAACTTGACATTTGGCGAACAAACATCATTTGTGTTAAAAAAGTTTAAAAAAATACCGTCTTTAACAATAGTTTTGTATAAAACTGATATTTTTCGCGGTCGATCACGAAGAATCGAATTTCTCCGGATATACAATTAAACTAGCCTAGTGTTCAAACTTTACAAAATTCTTATTTGCAGAAAGCAAAGAGACACAAAAAAAACAAAAGTTAGAATTTGTAGCCGGTAAGACTGGCAACGGTTAAAAACTAAACATATGTTGCCGAAAGTTTTACCGAAGTTAAGAGAATACTTCTGATCTCGTATCAGCAACAGAAAACGCGAAAAAAAAATTGTTCATACTGATATATTTCTTCCGAAATAAATTGCCCTATTGTAGATAAATTATCCAGGCAAGATTAGAAATCGGAAATTATCTTCGATTCATGTAAAGTTTATCTGGCAATCTTAATTTTTGTTGCGATGAATGTTTCGCCTAGAATCGAGGTAAACGTTATCTTTTGTTTTTTTTTTCTGTGGAGTCTGGGCACCAAAAAAAAAGATAAGAAGGCAGTTTGGAAACATTGAAACTATACGGGTTTCTTCGTTTACAGAATATAGAAGAATAAACTTTAAAAATTGAGGTGAAATACAAAACTTTTGATGTGTCAACAGATTTGATACGAAGTCGATTAAATTTCACTGTGAACCAATGTATTCTTTTTAAAGAAATAGAAAATTCTATTTCTAAAAACGTACAGCAGGTTAAAAACGTACATTTCAGGGCAAAAGTCCCAAAGCTAAAAAGTGGATATATGTAAAAAAATTGTAAGTTGATTACTTAAATTACACTTACCAACGAAATCCAGATATCCGAAAAATGTTAGAATTAGAATGCAGTAGGCAATCTTCATTTTTTTTATTGGTATCAGGTAGATTTATTGTATGTCCACTGAGAAATATTGAATATCTGCACTGCTGGATATGCTGAATTTCACCGGATTACTATGAGGCTTTAATGAGCACTATGAGCACTGTGGACATTTTTGCCACGGTAGCAGAAACTGGCACGTGGCAGAAATACTCATTTGCGCATGATTGATCCAGGCATTTAAGACCGTGTGGCACTTTTAGTTCGCGCTTGAAGAAATTTCTGTTTTCTTCAGGTAAACATCGAGACATGAAAAAATCACGTGACAGTCAAGAGCTAGAGGGAAGAAAAAAATATCATTTATTACTTTGTTGTCAGTAAACATTTCGGTTATTATTAACACATCATATTTGTTTAAAATTGAATGATTGCGTGTACTTTTAGAAGTATATCGTAGATATTTTTACAATAATTTGAGATTAGCTAAGAGAACCTGAGAACACTCAGGATTAGATAGGAATGTTCCGGATTACAAGGAATATACAGAATTCAGGGAATTCACAGAATTCAAAAAACTGAATGAATTCAAAAAACTGAATGAATTCAAGGAATGCACAGAATTCAAAGAATTTAAGGAAATCAAGGAATTCCCAGAAAAAAAAGAATATAAGGAATTTGCAGAAATAAAGAATTCAAGTAATTCACAGAATTCGAAGAATTTCAAGAATTCAGGTAATTGATAGAATTTGAGGAATTAAAGGAAGCAATAGAATTAAAGGAATCCGCAACATTCAAGGAATTCTCAGAAAAAATATTTCGACTTTCGGGAATGTCGAAAATTCAAGGAATTCTAAGAATTCAAAGAACTATCAGAATTCTAGGAAATAAAAGGAATACAGAGCATTCAAGGAGTTTAATGAATTCATAGAATTTTAGAAATTTAAGAAATTGAAATAATTCAAGGAATTCAAAGAATTTAAGAAATATAGGATTCTCAGAGAATTCGAGGAGTTCAGAGAAATAAGAGAATTTAAAGAATACATAGAATTTGCAGAATACAGGAATTCATAGAATTCAAGGAATTTAGAAAATTCATGGAAGTCAAGGAATTTAGAGAATTCATGGAATTAAAGGAATTTAAGAAATTCAGAGAATACATTATCTGATTTCTAAGAATTTATCCACGATGCTTTCGCAGCATGTCGGTAAAGGAATATCGAACGCTTACTTTTCCGGGGACTCTACAGTCTCATAACGTCGTGGTTTTAAATAAAACATCTTACATCACTCGCCTGAGATATTTTATTCATTTATTTTGTATTTAATAGTTTATTTAATTCAATTAATAACTAAAAGTGATAATATTGCTTTCAGTCTATATATTTATATTTCTTTCTGAATTTTTATAACAATTTATATGTGAATTGTAAATCTTTAAGTATTTTGATAATAACTCGCGTACACAAAAAGAAGTGAGCGCAGTCAAAGAAACGAACTAAAGGCATTGTTTTGTTGTTCTAAAACAGTAGAATTCTACATTTATTAAAATTTTCTGTTTACCAGTTTTTTTTTTATTCGAGCAGGCCCCAATAAATCGACTGTAGATTTTCAGTTGCAAATAAATTTTTCATAGCCCTTATATTTGAAAAAATTTACCGACATTTTTTCGTAAAAAAATTTGCTGCAAGAGTTATTGATAATGAAAAGTTAATGTTACACAATGACCAAGATCTTTTTCGTGAAAGGCTAGACGGATTTTGAAAATAATTAACTTAAATTTTTTGTTCAAATCGTAAATTCCAGAAATCTTCCTTCTGAATATCAAAACCTGGAATTCGCTTCAACAATTTTCAACTCTTTATAAACATTCGTCATTTTACATTCTTCATATCATACTGTTTATATAAAAATTTCCTGCATTCAAATCAGTGTTTAAAAACATAAATCATTATTAATATTTTCAATGAACATGCTCCAAGAATAAATTTTGTAATTTAATTAATTGGAAAATTCAGATAAATTGTGAGTAAATCAAGTAAAAACATAGTGTATTCGTTGCTTAGATCAAATAAAACTTAAAGACTTGTGAGTCCTATATCTAAAGTTATGGAACTGATATCTTTGTTTGGATCTAGAGTTGCACCTGGTCTACGAATATCAAGACATCATTTAAAAAGACAGAACTAAAGCCGTGTAATAATCCTAATTGTAAAAAATTTAGGAAAATACTGCGAGGTTAGATAACAGAAAAAAGGTGCCAAAAATATAAAGTCTACAGAAAATGATGATTCAGATTAGAGTTTTCAAATAAATTTCAAGAATTCAAAATTCAAAAATTGTCTCTCGTTTTTGGAAATCCTTTTCAAACCCTAAAGAAAGATTGAGATCAGTGGAAAATTTTATTTTAAAAGAAGTCCTATTCCAGAATTATTCTATAGCCTGAAATTCGCTATTTGAAAAACATAAAACATAAATTGGAATTGATCAAGAAGAACTGAAATTGCCCAAGGATTATTTTTTGCAGAATGTGAGAATATAATCTTTCGTAGTGGATTCATTGTCTTACCAGGATTGATACCGATACGATGTACTTACTCGGGGCCATTCCCCTGAAAAGAAGATAGTAATTCATCAAGATAATATCTTCTAGATTAATATCTATAAGTAATGCCAATTGGTAAATTCATGGAGTCATGGCTTCGTGTAAATATAATCTCAAGGCTCAAAGAAAATTACAAAATTCGTAAATCTTTGAATTAATTTCTTTGAGTCTTGGCAAGATTATTGAAATATAAAAACTGCTACATTTAAGTGAAAGTTTGGTACCAATTCTTTGATGCATAAGCATACAAGGTTTAAAACTGCTAAGTTATATAATTAGTTTGCATATCACCATATAATGTAACTTACCTCGTCCATTGCAGGATAACAAAGATTAAATGTTTCGCGATGAACCAAATTCTTAAAATCTTTTTTTATATAAATAATAATTTATTTATTGAAATCAAATATCATAATCCTATATTTGTCATGCAAACTGTGTCAATGTCAACGTTGTAAACATAGGCAGCTGCCATTTTATCTCCGTGCCATATTAGCGCCATACACGAGAACGGAAATTATTGTAACCATGCCCATACGACAAACATTTGCTCATTTTCGGTTACAATACTTTCTGCTCCTTATTGCTATTCTTCATGGGTAAATTTATCATTAAGTAAACGAAAAAATTAATATCAAGGTCAACGTAATATCCATTTACCCTAAATTAACGACGATTTACAGGGTCTAATAATAAATAAATATAACACAGTGAATTTCAAAAAGAGGAATGCATACATAAAAGATTGTAAAGGATCCGTAAGACAAATTACAAATTTGTTGCCGAACATGAACGGACTCTTTGATGCGTTATAGGTCATCCTACAAATAGGGAAAATGTGCCAGAATAAGATTTTTACATTCTCATCCAGAGAAGGTATTATATTTGTGTAAAATTTGACCCTCCCCCAGTTTTGGTCAAGAGGTCCATGGTTTGGTACCCTCTCTATCCTGAAAACAGTTTCTTACGCATGTGTCTGTCTGTGAGTACGATCACTTTTGCATAAAAACAAAAATTACCAGAGTTATAGTATTTACAAAATTAAGGAAAAAAGAAGAAACACGACATTAAACCTTTTAGCCAAATAACAGACGGCATGAAAAAACGTCAAGAGAAGAAAAAGTTTGATTTTTAAATGCTCTATAAGATCATCATAACAATTTTTCAATTTTTCTTGAAAAATAAAAAATTGAAAGGACCCCGCAACACATCTATTTAAAATATAGTCCGGTAGAATTGGCTGAAACTGTAGTATATTCTATTATATAATATCCTGATCAAATAAAGTCCTTAGATACCGGGACCAAAAAAAAGCCACCTTACCCAAGGTAGCCACCTTACCCAGGGTAGCAGTTTGGGAATCGCTGGTCTAGACGACGTAATTGGCGGGAAGAGTACAACTGTGCAAAAGCCCATCTGTGCACGTCGAGGGCCACAGGCACAACTGTGCACGTTGTTGGCCTCAGGCCACCAGAGTCCGTTTAGATTCATTTAAATGAATTTTGAAAATCCATGAGAATTAAAATGAATTAAAAGAATGCAGGATAAATTAATAAGAATTCAGGGTTATTTCCCAAAAAACTTTCAAATCTCTAAACCTTACATCATTAGAGTAAATTATTTAAAATTTATTTTATAGTCTTATATAACTTCCACCATCGAAGAATATCAAGAAATATTTTTTAAATTACAAATAAAATAATTAATTATGTAGTTTATTCAAAGTGGATTCGATTTTTGACTTTCACTTTTGGCCGTTTCGCTGTTTACTTTTCTATTAAAAATAGAAACTCTTAATTTAATTATTAAAATAAGAACAATTTTCACAAAACTTTTACAATAAATTAATGCTATTTGGTTAAAGTTTTAACTAATTTAAGAACATATACATAAACAACTATATGTGAATCTAACTTCCCAGCATCTCGTGTTCACACGCCGGTATAAACCTAACCTAAATATGTTAAACGAAATTCAGGATCGTAACAAGTCGTAATTTGGTATTTTAGGTTGGGTTTTATTACTTAACTAAATAGCTTTATTCAGAAAATTATATTTTAATACACTTAAGGTACAAAATCACGTTTGCCTACGTTAAAAAAAATGTTTCGTCCCATGCAATTGATATTTTTGTATGGCCCTTGGCGTGCGAACATCTTCTAATCTGATGTCACAAAGGTCTCCTTTTGTTTTTTTTTCGAATTTTCATATGGGTATTTACCCACCTTCAGAAAACTCAAGCGGATAGTACTACGTATCGTAGGTAGGGCTTCCGCCGACTCTGGTTCCTAAATTTTTAAAGTAAAATGGATTGAAGTATTGACCGATTTGAAAAACAAAATTTGAAAAAAGCTTATAAGATTTCTGAGAGAGTTGTTCCGTGTGATTTCTAAATTATGCTTCAAATTTTTTTGTATCAATAAACAAATATGATGATATTCCAATATTATATAATAAGTAAAAAAATGTTAAACAAGTTATTTGTGGAAAGAAGTTTTTTTTACGAATTTCCATAATTTAAAGTTTTTTCAAGTTAGGCTGCAAAAAATTTGGATAAAACAACATAATGATACAGAAATTTCTTCTTAAGATTACACAGGACCACAAAATGGTTTTGGGAGTCTACTAGAATTCTAGTAGTTATACTTTATGTTTTTGGGGTCGCTGAATACGAATCCATTCGCAAAATTGAGCCAGAACGTCAGGATTTTGAGTAAAATTAAAACATGGTTAAAAACCTGTACTTTCTGCACAAATTTTGTTCCCAAACCTACAAACCCCAAACTATCAAGCTTCTACAAACGCACAAACTAACAAGTCCTAAACCTTAAACCCCAAATTGACGAGCTTTAAACCCATAAGCTCCATATCAACAAACCCACAAACTCCAAACAAACTTGTTTGGGGTATGTGGGTTTGGGTTTTGTGAGTTTGGGGTTTGTTGGTTTGAGGCTTGCTAATTTGGGGTTTGTATAATCCCAGTAAACTCCGAAAACCATTTCGTGGTCCTCTGTAAGTAATAAAGAAGACTATAACAACAAAACTGTGGATGTTCTAACTAACGATATATACAAGGAACTTAAAAAGGAATTTACAAAAACAATTCTCATTCAAACGAAACCCACTCTAAAAGATTCTTAATTTGGCAGCAAAACAATATCTTAAGTAATACCTACTGATCTCATATTTCCATAACTTTACGTACTCTCAAAAACCCATAAAACAACATTCCACTCAAAAGGATCATAGTGAGTTTCGACTTAACATCTCTCTTTACGGAAGTACCAATCTCTGATGAAATTGATATGATTAAATCTTTTGCAAACTTCCGTGCCGAGCTTATAGCTTTGATAGAACACTGTCTCAATAATACTTAGTTCTCTTTCAATAACAAATTCTGCGAAAGAACCTCAGGGGCAGCAATGGGATCCCCAAACTCATCTTTAATATCTAATGTCTTTATGGAACATCTAGAATCTCAAATCTTTAACCAAGGCAAGTTTACACCGCAATTTTGTTTCCATTACGTTGATGAAACTTTTGTCATCTGGCAATATGGCCAAGATGAACTAAATAAGTTTTTCGATTTCGTCAATGGATTACACCCTAATATATACAGTTCACCATGGAAATTGAACAAAACGGAAAATTGCCTTTCTTGGACGTACTAGTTTACAAAAGATCTGATAACACGTTAGGACATACAGTTTACAGAAAACCCATCTCTACGAACGGATACCTACATGCCTCTTCGCGCCATCACCCATCTCAAAAACAATCGATCATCAACTCTCTTGTACATAGAGCTGCTTCCATACCAGATAAAGATAACTCTAAAAAGCAATAGCAAGCCAACAGATTGATAAAGCAATCAGAAAATACAATAAAAAAACAAGTCAAAGCAACCTGCTAAAGAATGAGAGAGAAAAGCGACCACCGTCCTACACTACATCCAAGGTGTCACAGAAAAAATGGGAAGAATTCTTAACGAACAGGAAAGCCATATCATATTTAAACCACTTTAAAAAAAAGACAACTTCTAAACAATACTTAAGACAAAAAGTTACGTTTCAGTGATCTCAGAATATATAAAATCCCTTGTTCTTGTGGCAAAGTCTATATTGAGGAAATGGGAAGAACAATAAACTAACGTATAAAAAAACAAGTGAGTAAAGTCAGGCTAAAAAATTTCACGCAATAAGCAGTAGCTGAGCAATATATCGAAACAGATCATAACAGTTTATTTGAAAAAATAACCCTCATCGCAAAAATACACAATATTTTTCCAAGAAATTGGAGGGAAGCAATCTAAATCTTAAAAAATTCTAATAACATTATCACATGAAATAAAAATAATACCAATCCGATTTGGCTTTCCGTCCTCCGAGAGTTATAAAAAAGACTTGATTGGCCAATTAGGTGCGATCATTCTCCATGATGAGGTGCTGTGGCCAATTACAGGCATCGCAGAAAGTATACATAGAACAGCGCAACCTGATATTGCAGTTTCAGGTTAGTCCTGTAGAAGTGAGCTGCAATTTTCACAAAGTGTCGCATAAAATTTGTAGTTCGTGTACAGGATTGGAACCCAAAATATCTCTTTTAATCATAATGAGTTTTCATGAAATCATTAAATCTATTATTAAAGCTTATGTTCTTGGTTGGAAATTCGTTTGCAATTATTTAAAAATTTCTTTTGTTTTGGTAGAAATTTCATCAACTCGGATGAAATTTCAACTATTACAATTTTGCTAAATATTCAACTATTTAATCAAATATAATTACTTTGTTAAAACTTCATCTCTTTGTTTAAAAGACAACTATTTTGATAAGAGTAAAACTATTCAGTTGTTAATGCTACTCTTTGGTTTAAAATTTTTCTTTCTTGATTAGCCGTTAACTTTTGTAATTAAGCATCTACGATAGAAAACTATCCTTTTTTATTTAAGTGAATAAATTGTAAAATTTTATTGGGGAATTGTTTTATTCTGTGTATATAGTATTCTATGTTGAAAATATCGAAGGATTTAGAGGCTGTCGTTTAAACATTAACAGTCAGAGAAAATAAAAATTAGGAAATTTTAAAACTGAAATTTTGCGGCTACCCAGGTTGCAAATAAATTCGAAAAATTGTATTGTTATTCAAAGGGATGTCACAGAATTATAATACTAAGAATTTCATTTTAGTGACAACGATGCAAGACATGAATAAAAGTTCAAAATTGGTCCTTTACCCATTAAATTAAAAAAAAAAAATGTTTTTGGTTTGGCAATTATCAGCAAAAAGTGATGAGCTTTTAGTTCGAGGAGTACAAAAATAGGATTTTATCTCTAAAATTGAATAACTATACATTTTTTGGAATGATATCAAGTCTAAAAGTAACTCGTAAATTAAATTTTATTTTATTTTTTTGGTTCTTTGAAAGATATATCTTGTTTTGCATAATGTAAATAAGATAGCATTTAAATGTACCAGCTATGCTAACCATATTTTGGTTATCATGAATTCTAATTTTTAAAGGAATCACTCTAATCGATAAAATAAGTACTACGAAATTTCCTTTAAGTGGTTAAGTACATTATAAAAATATAATACCACCTATGGTATGTTGTCACACACACAGTTCTGAACGGGCGTTTTAAAATAATTAGTTGAATTGTGATATTATTCAATTATGATGTAATTCGTTTTACAATGCTTAATTCGCAAACCTCTTAATTGTGAAATTTTCCATTTTAGATTTTTAATTTTTGGGCTTACATTTTCAATTTCAGAAAATTCAAAATAGAGACTGGAAGAGATGAAAAATTAAAAATTAAAAGCCTTTCAAGTTGAAAATTTTTGACGAAAACATTTATTCTTTATTAAAATATCTAGAACATCTAAAACAAATTCAAAAATAATTTTCAATTTCAAAAACATTTAAAAAAACTTCGAGGTTTCTCAAGATCTGGAAATAAAATTTTCAAGCTTTCCAATGATGTTTTAACTATCTGAAAGGAAGATAAATTAAATTCCAATTTGTAGAGAATTAAGTTAAATAAAATTATTTTTCGATTCTCAATGTTTCCGATTCAAAATTGCTTGAAATAAGAAAATTTTGAAGTTGTTTAATTGATTTTTTAATTTAGACCATTTAACTAAAATGTAGATTTATATTTTTGGCGCTGAATCTAAATCTATGAACTCTATCATTTATAAATGTAAAAAATTTTCCATTTTGCAGTTTATCTGTGTTTCGTTTAAACTTGTTTAATTGGAAAGTGATAGTACCTTTCATTTTATATGCGCAAGAGTTTTACCTTAAGTTCCTTGAATTATAGCATATTTGTTAATAACTGAAATAGAAAATTGTTTACCTTTATTGTTCAAATTTTTCAATTTTATTAGCCTTTAAAAATGTTTGCGAACTGAAGAAAAAGTGGTCATTTTGTTTTTAATGGCCAGCCTGATTTATGTACGCACATACTTAAAAATCAACACTTTGATCATGATTAAGTTGTATTTTCGAGCACAAAAATGTTCACGTTCGTAATGAAATTATAAAATCAAAATGGCAAAAATACAAACCAAGAAACAAATTTTTTGAGACGAAAGTATAGCAGAGACGATTCAAACCGCCCTGATTTTTTATGGTTTGGAGAGGCCTGAGATAGTAGGAAGGACGTAAATTCTCGATAAATTCTCGCATTCTCGGTAACGTTCGGTGACTTAATATGTTGCCTTCTCCAAATTTAAGTTACCCAGAATTTTCTTACTCCAGTTTTTCCTGAATTACCCCCGAAATCTAAACTCCGTAGGCGGGGAAGCCTCACGCTCGTATCACTGGCGTTCCCGATTTCCGAGCTTCTCGTATCATTGGATTTCAAGTATAACAATATCTATATTTTACGTTCCTATAAGTTATACAATTGTTATAAACAAATGAAATTTCTGACACATTTCTGACAATTCAACCCTCCCCCAGTAAAGATTCTACTGATTCTACACCCCAGCGGCTGCGTCCGTCTTTCAAAATATCAGTACTAGTATTCACCTACAGTGTTTTCTTTTTTCAAATTAATTTTCTACATTGCCATTTTGCTGTAGTATAAAAGGAAAATCGCAGTAAGACACGTGTATAGTACTTTACAGAAAAACGCTGGTGTTAAATTTGTTGTAGCACAAGTTTCATTGGTCTCCCAATGAGCATTTTAGAGAACTTTCAGTTTCAAATTTATTCTTCTAAACGTAGTTGCAGATCTGAACATTTAAAGGTGAATGTATCCGTTTAAAACTGAATTTCGGCTCATGCCGAGAGTTGTGGAGTGTTGAACCGCGCTGTCAGCGCGGCTTTAACCGGCGTCCTGCTGGCGATGAGGTTTAGGAGCAAGCGTGCTAACCACTTGACCACAGATGCCAGTTTGAAATGATTAATTGTGCTTCTTTCTTGCTCCTGATGGTCCTGCTGCAAGAGGTAGGAATACGGAATTGTAATTAGAACAATATATTTCTTGGACTTTTTGAACACGTTGTTCCTCTGTTAGTTGTTTATCAATTCTTATACGCGGTTCTTTTGTCCATGTTTCATCGTACGCATGCTGGCTTGCTTTATCGTGTGCTGCTTTGTTCTCGAGATTGTTTTGTGGTGAAACTCAGCATGAGCCTTATCAAGCCCGATAACAATTGGCAAATTACGGCCCAAACCCATTCTCGCATGTTCAATAGACAACATGGTAAACCAATTTCGCTTGTCTGTGTGAAAAACGAGCGTTAAATATGGTTCTTTATAGAAGTTACCTAGATTTTTAATTTCTTCATCTACATTGGGTCCGGGTCCCATTGTATATCCAAAGATCACCTGGCGCCTTGTTAAGTAAACTTTAGCTTGTTTAGACCTACGGTTAACATTGAGTGTTTCGAATCCATGGTACTGTTCAATGTCCGTTTGTCCTAATTTTTCGATATCAGGAAGATGGTAATCATTGGAATCAGGATATAAATCTTCTAGGAGCGTCAGTTGTGGAATTTCATTTCCCGGTGGTTGCGAAGTTGTTAATTCTGCAAGAAGAAATAGAAACAGGTATATCTAGATATGTATAATAGGCATAATACGAGGGTGGATTGATAAGTTTCCGGCCTGACCAAGAGATGGCGCCACTAGGCCTACCTTGAGGTGGCGTTCTATAGTACCATCCTTAGATAGCT
>NC_046657.1:29596231-29612796 GCF_010883055.1 Belonocnema kinseyi | reverse complement strand
GTATCAGCCTTGGAGGAGATTATGTTGAGAAATAAAAAAAAATTCTTAAAAACGTTGTTTTTCTTGGTCAGGCCGGAAACTTATCAATCCACCCTCGTATGCATTGTAGAATATTTCACTATCTGAAAAACTACCCAGGTGGAAATACACAACTGGTCCAGTACAGATTCCAAGAGTTCCTGTACTGGAAATCTGGGGGGGGGAGCTTCGTGTTTATGTATAGGCAAATAGTGGGGTGAAACGAATTGAATTATACTACTGGGCCAGCACAGCCAGCATCAGGCCCATGCAATTTTTCTGGAAGTCTTTGGCAAATATTTGTCATGAGAGTTGACTCTCGCCGTGTGGCGGCGCTAGCTATGCAGTTGGCCTAGAATTCAAATAATGCTGATGTATCACTAAAAGAAAAAAATAGTAGTTCAGTGGATCTTTCTAAAAGTATATTTATTTTGAAAAATGAATGAAGAGAAAAAGGGAAAAAATGAACTATGCGTTTTTGTCAAAATATTCTATTGTATTATCAGCAAAGAATTAACTCTCCACGAAACTGCGTCATTTTTACCCAACGAAAATGAAATTTCAATCGAGGAAAATTATTTAGTTACAAAAAAGAAGGATTTGGAGCTATGACAGATCAATCTTAAAAAATAAACACGTTTCTTTTTTAGTAAAACAATTTTAAGGAAAAAAAAGGCTTTTACACTAAACATTTAAATATTTAACCAAAGACATTAAGCCTTAAATAAAACAAAATACATCTTTTGAAAATACAGATTAACGTTTATCTAAATGGTTGAATTTTTAATTAAAAAAGAATAATTTTTCACAATATAGTTAAATTTTCAACCAAATGTATCAATTTTAAAGTAATAATATAAATATTCAATAACAAAAAAATAATTTCTTAATAAAGTGATTCAATACAATTTTGCAAACATAATAGTTAAGTACTCTAGTAAAGAAGAAGAATTTTTAATTGAAAAACAGTTGCACTTTCATAGAAAAACATCAAATTTGTACTAAAACAGACGAATTTAAAAAAAAAGATATATTTTCACAAATATTTCAATTTTCTGTTTAAGAAGATTGCATTTGACATTTCACGATCAAAATATGAATTTTTAAACAAAAAAATAAGTTTGTATGAAAAAATCGAACTTTCAATCCAAAAGACCAATTTTTACTAAAAAGGATGAATTTTCAACAAAATTGTTGAATGCTCTATCGAATAGTTGCATTTTTATCCAAAAAGATTCCAAATGAGTTTTCAAGATCGTAGCATGCATTTTTTAACATAAAAATAGGTTTTTGTGACCAAAAATCGAATTTTCAATCCAAAAAGACAAATTTTTTCAACCAAATGGAGGAATTTTGAAAAAAATAGTTGAGTTCTCTACCAAATAGTTGCATTTTAATCCATGAAATATAAAATTTTTTCTTAAAGAGATTAATTTTTTATGAAAAACGTCACATTTTTTAGGGAGTTGAAATTTCATGCAAAAATGATTTCTGTTCATTTTTCAACACATAAAAAACTTTAAAACAAAAATTTAATTCTCCACGATGTACTTAACTTTTTAACAAAACGGTAGAATTTTCAACCAAACAGTGGCATTTTTATCGAAGAAAGATAAAATTTCTCTTCAAACAGATGAATTCTTAATTGAAAAAAAATCAAGAAAATAGTTAAATTTTTATTCAGAAAGATGTCAGTTTTCTTATCAACACCAAAATATTAAATTGAATCAAAAAGTACTTTTTCTACGAAATAGTTACATTTCCCACAGAAAAGCAGATTTTTAAACCAAAAACTTGCATTTTTATTCTCAAAAGATGCAATCTTTGCTAAAACGGGGGAATTTTTAAATCGAAGCAAAAAAAATTGCAGAAGAAGTACTTTTCACCCACACAAGATTTTAGTTGACTTATCAGGAACAAAATACGAATTTTTGAGAATTTTCAAGGATGCATTTTGAAGAACACAACATGCAGAACATACAGACCTATATTAAATAATTTAAATAAGAATTTTTAAATAACTCTTGCATTCATTGAAAAGTTCACAGATCTTTGATTATATCGTACTCATATTCTTAGTTGCAAAAATTTAAAAAAAAATTAATGTATCTTCTTAAAAATTCTCCTCTTTTTGGCTGAACGTTAATCTTCTTATTTATATTTCAAGCGAATACAAGAATTTTTGCAGTTTTTAAAAAATTTTAGAAGCATTTGTTAAGTAATCGATATTCTAGTTATACTATTTTTATCACATCAATAAAACTCAAAAATTATTTTTGTCTCGACTCTAATACTGAACTCTTGAATACGAAAATTAAAATAACCAACCTACTTTTGAATAATCTAAAAATAACAGTTAAATAAAATCGAATAAAAGTATTAGAAATCTGTGAACACCTCCTGAATTAATATAAAAAACATACTTCTGCTCATAGAAACTGTCTTAAACTTAATTTTAACTTTCATCAATTTTTCATTTTTAATTACTTATAAAAATATTCTTTAATATTACATTTATTCTTATTAGAAAATTCATATCTTGTTGTCACCGGAAATCTTTTTAGGATGAAAACTATTCTTTCTGAAAATTCGTCTTTCTGATTTAATAGTTCATCTTTTTCATTATAAATATTGCATATTTAAAATTAAAGAAATTCAAACAAGAGTGAAATCGAATTTGATATCATATTTAACGTATAATAATAACATTCCTTCTCTTTTTTTATTTCTGTCATCATTTTTATTTTTCCTATTATCAATTCACAATAAAAAAAACATTTGTAAAAAATAATCACTAACGTTTCGGCACTCGTATAGCACATTTAAGAAGGCAAAAAATAAAATAAATAAAATACGAAAAATAAAAAAATAAAAAATATTTGAGCTCTTTTTCTGACACCCGAGAATTTGAATTTGTATTCTCAGATGTCAGGAAGAGAGCCTCCTGGTTTTGTTGCTATTTCTGCCTGCTCGGGTGTAATTTATTTATTTATTTTAATTTTATTTTCTTCTTTACATTTTCATTCTAATGAGAAGGTATTGGTTTTATATAAAATTTCACTATGTTGGTTTTCATCAAATCTCAACTTTTTGAGACCCCTTGAGTCAGAAAAACGATTTTTACGAAGGTGTTCGTCTGCCTGTCTGTCTGTCTTTTTGTCAAACTATGAAAAATACGAAAAAAATTAATCAGCTAAAATTGCGCACCCTGGAAAGATCTACACATTTTTTATGAATCACTTTTCAGTAGGATGCGTAGTTTTTGTCTTTAGTCGTAAAAAACAACATTGAAAATGAAAAAAATAAAAAAATGTTGAACTAACGGCACAAGCTACGAAAAAAATGAAACAAAACTTGCTTATCCAAAATAGAGCTAAAAATTTTTAGTAATTATTTTTATCGGATGCGCAGTTTTTGTTTTAGACGTAAAAAACAATAAAAATTAAAAATTAAAATTTTGACAAACGACATAAGGTATGAATAAAATAATTAGACAAAAGTTACGCTTACAAAAAATACCGAAAGCCCATTGGAATTTTTCATGAATAATATATCATAGAGAACGTAATTTTTGCTTTATTCGTGAAAAATAACATTCAAAGTGAAAAACGCTGTTAAGTTTTAAAACAAAAAGATACATTTTCTGCCAAAAAAACAAACAATTTTTAGCTAAATTTATGATTGCTCAACAGAAAAGTTGAATATTTAACTAAAAAAGATTAATTTTTATTACTACAAAAAAAAAAAACAAGTTTTTAATGAAATTACAGAATTCTCAACAAAACGTTAAATTTTGAACTAAAAATAGGGTAAATTTCATATTTCAAACGAAAGGTGAAATAGTAAATTTCTGTATTGAAAAAGTTAATTTTCAACTGATAATTTTCAACTAAAAGTATAAAATTGAAAAAACGAACATTAGTTTTCTACAAAAATAAAATAACTTTTAAGAAAATACAATAATTTTCAATTAGATGATTAACTTTTTAGTTAAAAAAGATAACTTTTAAACCAAAAACCGAATAGACTAAGAAGAATTATTTTCTAAATTTCAACTATAAAAGCTAAAAACTTTTGTCGACGTTCCTTGAAAATTTTAGATTAAAAAAATAATTTTTTAATCCAAAAAACAAACTTTTAACAAAATGGTTCAATTTTCAACTAACAAGATTAATTTTGGTCCAAAAAACACTAATTTCAATCAAAATACCCACATTTTCAGCTAACAAACCTAACTTTATAAACACAAAATGGAATAATTCTTCTTCTCAATATTTCTATTTTCATATAGTTCATAAAGATTTGATATGCTTATATTTCGTGTTATCTTCTTTTTTCTCTTATTCTTAAAAATTGTAAATTTATTGCAAAATTTGTTTTGAAAATCGCGCGCTTTTCATCACTTCTGGTTCCGGTTTAATCGTAGCCAATCAAAACAGTGGGACGTTGTGGCAGAACTATATATTTCGTAGGAGAGAGTCCCTTTCACGATTGTATTTTTGGCGTTCCGGACTTCCCACCTTCTCGTATCTTTGGAGTTTTAGTTTGCCTTATATTCCCTGCCATATTCTCTAATGTCGCGCAGTTTTGATCTATCTTAAAACAGTACATTAGAGCACTTTTTATTAGTAGAACAATAAATTTTATTTAAAAAATGCGTTTTGAAAAAGTTTTTTCAGTTTCAATTGACAGCTAATAGGCTTGAAAAAATGATTTGACATTAAAAATAATTGTCTATTATTTAAGTTTTAATTCTATAAACTAACACAAATTTAAATATGGTGGGCTACATTAGTTTTTAGTTTTTATTAGATGATTATTCACGTTTACGTCAAATTTAATCAATTTTACGTAAGATTATAGGACTAAAGCTGTTTTATTTTTGCTCAAGTTATTGTTGCAAAAAAAAAAAACAGTAACTATCATTATTTTTTTATGTGCTTTTGTTTTTCATCAATATATACTTCGGAAAATAAATAACGCCAATTCTCTTACTTTTTTCTAAAATCTCTTGAATTCGATTGATCTTTTCTGGATTTTTGTTTCTTCTTTTAAACTTTTTTTCCTTTCTTTCTAATCTTTTTTCATTAGTTGTTCCCGAAGACTTTTAAATTCACCTCGATTTTAAAAATTCTATTTATTTACTTACGCCTAACATACATGTTGTTTACATGTATAATTACATGTTGTAATTAACATGTTGTTCTATCCACTTAAATTATCTTTATATGATATTGATTCTCTATTAACTGGACTAAATTAACTCGAATTCCTTTTAATACTTATACATTCACTCAAATTTTACTTAAATTCAATTAAAAAAATGTAATTTCTAAAATTTATTTCAATTCATTTGGTACCAACTATCAATTCTTTGAAACTAACTTACATTCTTAGGAATTTAATCAAGTTCTTATGAATTTCCTGGAATTTTCCTTAATCATTTTCAAATTTATTTTATGCAGTCAATTCTTTAAATATATCCGAATTTTTTTCGATTCACTTGATGCACTTTTCTTGGATTTTTATTTATTTTTTTATTTACCCTTAAAACTTTTTAATTCACCTTCAATTCTTAAGGATTCTATAAGATTTCTATTCACTAATTCTATTTATTCCAAAAAAAATTGTGTTCCATTCACTTGAATTATTGTTAATTCTTCTTGATTTGCTATGAATTTCATCGATTTCTCTGAAATTTCTTTGAATTCTTCTTAATGCACTTTAATTTTACTTAAACTAATAGAATATTTTGGGTCAAATTTTTTTCTAAATCATGTGTAGTCACTTTCAATATAATGAACTGAGTGCATATTTAAATACTTCGAAATGTTTTCAATTTACTTGAATTTTTTTCAATTACATATAATTTTTATCTATTTGGATAAATTTACCCAAATCTTCATTAATTTTCTTTCAATTCGCATACATTCTGCCTGATTAGTCATAAATTCTTTTCATTCCCATTTTACTCTATTCGCCGGAAATTGGGTTATTTTTAAAATTTATTAAATTTTTTATTTGTTCCATTTCTTACAAATTCTTATGAATTTCATCAAAGTCTCTTAATTTCTCTCAAATTTCCATAAATTCTTCTAAATTCACTCCCATTTGTTTGAAGTAAGTGTTTGAAGCATCGCTCGCAAGCTTGAGCGTGCCTGAGGTGCGCAACTGTTGGTTCTCGCGCTGCGCTCTCAATAGTGTATTTGTCTGGCGCTCGGGCTTTTCATTTGCCCCACATATGTGCGCAAAATTTTTAAAATTAAATTTTAAAGCAACGACAACAGTCATTTGGTCATTGTGAATTCTCTTTTGTTAAAGCTCCTTCGGCTTTAACAAATACATTTTCATCGCGTATATCATGCTTTGCACTTTAGATCAAAGTAATAACTTTTGACTGCAAAACCTGTAAATTTCTGTAGATTCTGGTGGTTGCACATTTTTTATAAATTCTTGAAATAATTAAAACTACACTAAAATACAACAATATTGAAGAAGATGCAAAAGAGTACCAAATTCGTTTCAATAAAGAGAAAAATTGAAATTTCTTATATTTTTGGTTGAAAATTTATTGTATTTATGCGAAGATCACTGTAAATATGTTTTTAGTTTTTTTTCTATTTTCTCAAAAAACAATTCCGCAAGGATTTTATATTTCTACGATGAACCGCCAGTAATGTGAACATAATTTTTAGTACATTTTTCTAACATTTTAACTTTTGTGAAATCCTGTAATTTTTGTCAAATCATTCAAATTTTCTAAAATAATTTACGTACAATTAAAAGCGACTTTTTATAACGTCAAACGCCAGCGGTTTTCGGCTTGTTAAGAATATTCAGTATTATTTTTATGATTTTTACATAATTCTATAAAACAGAATTCTAAAATTACAAAAAGCCCATAAACTTGTTTTTGAGAAATTCACAATCCCTGACGAAGTAAAAAATATATGCCTACTAAAAAAAGAAGTTTAATATCTTTCGGCATTGTGAGAAAGTTTAGTAACATTTTTATCATGTTTTTTTCTTCAGAAATTCCCAATCGCTATTTTTAATTCCGCCAACCATCGTCCTTAAAGTTTTAGTAATATTTTCAGTATATTTACATTATTCGTCATACCAGTTTTCAAGAATATAAACATTTTTTCGGGTGACTTTTTTTAAAGAAATTCCCAATTTATAAGAATTTGTGTACGTTTACTTATTTTAGTATACAACAGAAATATGCTCTTAAAATGTATACCTTCTATCATTTTTCAAAAAATTTAATTTTCCATTTTAAATGTCATTTTATATAATTAAAACAAAAATTGCGTGTCCCATTAATCCGGTAGCCACTAATACTTCTGTATGCACTAATAGGTCCCCGAGATTGCTTTTTTTAAAAGGTCAAAAAAGGCCTCTGATTAAAAATATCTTGAGTAGGTTTTCGAAATATAAGTCAATTTTTTTAACAAATTTTTTAAAACAGTTTACTTATGTATAGTAAAATGATTTGATGAAATAAATCAATCCTTTCTTCGACCGTTGATATTTATTGATTTCAAATCGTAGATTTCAAATTATTTATGTCTTACGGTCCAATCGTAAATCGAAAAAATAAATATGAGTCAAAAAAACATGTTCTTCGAAACTCAGATATTTATTTAATAGAAAAACTCCTTTTGAAACTTCCTGACGTTTCGGTACACATCCGTACCTTCTTCAAAGGTTCTTAACCTAAACAATTATATTAAAGATTAGTAATTTTAGTCTGAACAAATATGATGGATAATTATGTAGATTTAAACACATTGTTACCTGCGTTGATGATAGTTTAAAATAGTCAAACAGATCAATTTTCAGTCAAAAAAAGTAACATTTCAGTCAATTGTTTAAAAAAATGAATTAAAATTTAGTCATTTTTTTTAGAAGTCTCAAAAAAATTTTCGAGACTTCACTCGATTAGAACTACATTTTTTTAAAAATTGTACGAGAAAACAAAATTGGCGTAGGTTAGGACAGACGAACGGAAATTGACAGTTTCAGAAATACATGAAGAATACGTAATGAACGATGATGTAATAGGCAAGTTTCCATTGAAAACCACTGAAGTGGAAGCGCGTAATTGAGTTTAAATTTGAAATAAGAAATTTAAAAAAAATTTAAAATGTGTATATGTACACATCCATACATATGCATACATATATACACACATATAGCATACATACATATGCACATATATACATATAGAGATGATTAATATTAAAAACATTATTTTATAATACTCTGATAAATTTTATTAATATTTAGAATTTCAGTCTTTAAATGAACTGAAATTTTACGATATTTGTTTATAAAAATAGACTCAATAATACGTCGTTGATAAATATTTTTTTCTGTAGCTAATATTTTAATACGTTTAAAATCAAAATCAAAGTAATGATTGAAATTCCAAGAATGTTGCGACAGACCAGTGTTAAAATTCCCAACTTCACAATCTCTTTTGTGTTCTGCAATTCTAGATTTTAATCTCCTGCCAGTTTCACCTATATAAGCTTTATTACAACATTTACATTTAATTAAATAAATAACAAAAGATAAATTTTCAATGGAATCGATGTCCTTTCTTCTTGACAAATAATTATCTAATGTATTAGTGTTTTTAAAATAAACATTGATATTAAATTTTTTAAGTGAATTTCTTAATCTTTCGTATAGGCCCTGAATGTAAGGCAAAGTAACATTTAAAGTAAATCTCATGAATGCGTTCTTTAATGATGTCATTTACAAACTCAAGAGGATAGTTATTCTGTACTAAAGTTGTTTTTAATAGATTTAAATTTTCTTTTTAAATTGAATGTCAGATAATTTTACACATCTATCAACTAAACCCTTAATTAAACCAATTTTATGCCCAAATAAATTATGTGAATTATAGTTAAAGTATCTACCAGACCAAGAAGGTTTTTTTATACCAATTGGTTAATAAATCACCATTTGGAGTTTTTATAATTTTTAAATCAAGATAGTTAATAACATTATTAATCTCACATTCATGAGTGAAATTTATACAATCTTCGATACTATTAAATGCATTTAAGAAAACTTGAATTTTGTCTGTGGGAATAATGGCTAAAATGTCGTCGACATATCGTTTGTACAAAATAGGTGTGAAATCTAACAATTGTAAAGCTCTTTTTTCAACATCTTGTAAAACTAAATAAGAAACTACAGGAGATAATGGTGAACCCATAGGGCAACCCGAAATTTGTTTCTAAAATTTATTATTAAAGGAGAAAACGGTACCATTGAAAACTGTTCTGGTGGCTATTAGAAATTCATTTTTAGTTATTTTTGTCAAGTTGTGATTTAAATTAAGTTTTTCTTCAATGCAATCTAAAGCGAGATCTAGTGGGATGCTGTCAAACATGGACACAACATCTAAAGAAACTATCGAATGGGTTTTTGGTACATTTATATTTTTTAACCAATCTTTAAGTTCCCAACTATTTTTTACAAATGAATCAGTGTTTATAGAAACTGGTTTTAAAATATTTGAAATATACTTTGATAATTTATAAGCTAATTAGATAATTTATAAGTAGCTTTATAAGCTACTAGTTTTAATATTCTTGTATAAAATATCATTCTTAAGGATGTTTTCAACAGTAATGTTATAATCGTCTCTATTTGCTGCAACCGTTAAGTTACTTTTATCAGCCTTCACAAAAATTAAATCTTTATGATTTTTTTGTAAATTTTCAATTAATTGAACAGTTTTTTCTAAATTTTTAAATTTATTATTATTACTGTGATTTGAAACTATTTGAGTAACAGTTTTTCGAATATTAAATTTTAAATCTTCTTCTTTAATATTTTTGATAGAATTTTCAATATTAGCAACTAAACTATTGATAGGAATTCTATTAACATTCAAAGGAACTCCAAAATTGTTTCCTAATACTAAAACTTCAGCAACATCAGGGATTTCAACTGTTGATAAATTCTTCAAACATTTGTTTAACCTGAAATTAGTAATCTCTATATTAGAAACTAAAGACCTGTTTTTTAATAAGTAAAATTTTCTTATACACTCATCACGTTTTGAGTATTTTAGATTACGAAGACTTAAATCTTGTGAATCAAAAAACTTGTTTAAAGAACCATCAGACATAACTCTTGAGAAACGATATTGTAAGTAATTTGAAAACTGACCTAATTTTTGAATATTTTTCACAATTTTTTCAATTTCTAAACGTAGACATTTTGTATGGAAATTGAATTTAGTTTTTTGACATTTTGAGATTAAATTATAATTTAAATTAGTTACATTAATACATTAGATAATTATTTGTCAAGAAGAAAGGACGTCGATTCCATTGAAAATTTATCTGGTGTTATTTATTTAATTAAATGTAAATGTTGTAATAAAGCTTATATAGGTGAAACTGGCAGGAGATTAAAAACTAGAATTGCAGAACACAAAAGAGATTGTGAAGTTGGGAATTTTAACACAGGTCTGTCGCAACATTCTTGGAATTTCAATCATTACTTTGATTTTGATTTTAAACGTATTAAAATATTAGTTACAGAAAAAAATATTTATCAACGACGTATTATTGAGTCTATTTTTATAAACAAATGTCGTAAAATTTCAGTTAATTTACAGACTGAAATTCTAAATATTAATAAAATTTATCAGAGTATTATAAAATAATGTTTTTAATATTAATCATCTCTATATGTATATATGTGCATTTGTATGTATGCTATATGTATGTATATATGTATGCATATGTATGGATGTGTACATATACACATTTAAAAATTTTTTTAAATTTCTTATTTCAAATTTAAACTCAATTACGCGCTTCCACATCAGTGGTTTTCAATGGAAACTTGCATATTACATTATCGTTCATTAAGTATTCTTCATGTATTTCTGAAATTGTCAATTTCTGTTCGTCTGTCCTAACCTGCGCTAATTTGTTTTTCTCATACAAATTTAAAAAAATGTAGTTCTAATCGAGTGAAGTCTCGAAAAATTTTTTGAGACTTCTAAAAAATGACTAAATTTTAGTTAATTTTTTTAAACAATTGACTGAAATGTTACTTTTCTTAACTAAAAATTGATCTGTTTGACTATTTTAAACAATCATCAACTCAGGTAACAATGTATTTAAACCTACGTAATTATCCATCATATTTGTTCAGACTAAAATTACTAATCTTTAATATAATTATTTAGGTTAAGAACCTTTGAAGAAGGTACGGATGTGTACCGAAACGTCAGGAAGTTTCAAAAGGAGTTTTTCTATTAAATAAATATCTGAGTTTCGAAGAACATGTTTTTTTGACTCATATTCATTTTTTCGATTTACGATTGGACCTTAAGAAATAAATAATTTGAAAATCTATGATTTGAAATCAATTACTTATTTATAGACAAAAAACCTATAAAATCATTTTCAACATGGCTGAGCAAGAATAAAACTTTTTTGCGTCTTGCGCTTTTTTTGTATAAGGAACCGTTTGCAATTTACAGTGTTATAAACAAATGATTTTTTAGCAAAATTTCCATATTTGCACAGAGTGACCATTGAATATATTAACTAGAAAATTTTAAAACTTGTACATTGTCTACATTAAGGATAGATCCCTTAAAACGAAAGAGAAATCTTCCGATCGAATAAAAACTTCTCTCCTTAAATTGTTGTTTAAAAGTTGTTATTTTTGAAAAGAAGCCGTTTAGACCCTTCATTTATTGATTAACAATCATTCGAGTTCCTTTTGGTTTACAGACAATTGAACATAAAAAAAAAATGAAAAATTTTTTTTGATCTGTGAAAAAATATCGTAATTAAAAATGTCGAAATGAAACATTGAACATCATTTATTGGACACTGCTACATATTTAAAATGTAACTATTTTACTATATAATAAAGTCAACTTTAAATCTTGCAAAAGTTATGTATTCGAAAAATGTATTGAACACTGAGTATTTATAGCTAATCAATTTTTCAAGCCTCCTGCCAAATTAATCTATAAAGAAAATAAAACAATTTGCTTAAAACCCAAGATGCTCTAATATTATATAATAAACAAGAAAATGTATTATAAGCAAATTGTTTATTCAAAGAATGTTTGCTACGATTTT
The DNA here is from genome assembly GCF_010883055.1 of Belonocnema kinseyi. Classification (NCBI taxonomy): domain Eukaryota; kingdom Metazoa; phylum Arthropoda; class Insecta; order Hymenoptera; family Cynipidae; genus Belonocnema; species Belonocnema kinseyi. The sequence continues at coordinate 29,600,638 of NC_046657.1, read as the reverse complement.
CCATAATTTTAAGTTTTTTTAAAAATTATATTGCAAGAAATTTAGATGAAAACAATATCATGATGAATAAATAACTCCGTGAAATTATTATTGTTAATATTATAAATAAATTTATTAAACAAATGCAATAATGAGGTATTTTTTGATATTTCAACATTTTCCACAACTTTTTTGTTGTCAAATACCCAAATAGTGCATATGTTTATTAAATTTATTTAAAAGATCATAGAATGTATTAACATATTATGAATTTTGATAAAATTGGAATGAAGTTACCAATTAAAAATACAGACATAAAAAAACTTATTTTTCCGTCCACAGATGCCAGAATAATGCATTTGTATGTTAAATTTGTTTTTAAAAATCATCATTGTTGCTGAATTTATTCTGAAGATCTCAGTGAAAAATTCTGAAATGCATTTTTTTATTAGATTTGTTTTAGAAACTCATTACATTGATAAACTATTTGTAAATGTCTTTTAAATTGCCACCAAGTTCCCAATTGAAAGGACTGGCATTAAAAATAATTTACTACAGATAATTGCCCGAATAATGAATTTTTTCATTAAATATGTTTTTTAAAGAATCATAGAATTAATCAGCATATTATGAATTTTGATAAAATTATCATAAAGTTCCTTATTGAAGAAGAAATTCTTTCAACAAATAATTTGTTTATCCATTTTTAAAATTTGTTTATTATATGATATTGGATCATTTTAAAATAATTTTATTCTATGCAAGTTAGGCTATTTCAATAATCTTCCTGTTATTGAGGAGCACCGGAAGCATCAAACCGTTTACAGGCGTTTTTGTAACCAAAATTCAAGTGCTTCTATAGCGAAGTGGTTAGAGTGTGCGGAAAAATACACTATTTCAGGCAGTGTAGATAGGGTTTAAATCCTCGGTTAGTGTGATTTTTTAAAGCGTTGGAACGTGCGATTGCATCTGTAAGTAACCGTGTTTGCAAATTATGTATTTAATAATGATAAAAAATTAAGATTATATAATAATTATTTCAAAAATAACCCTATTTTAAAATGATTGTTGTTAAAAATTTAATTTAAATTATTGATGTCATTTAATTGCTTCAATTTTTAAATTACATAAACTTTGTTTAAACCTTAATCTTTGCCAAAGTTTGCGCATGCATCACCTTATAGATGGCCCATATACAGGCCCAAATATCGGGCTGACGTGAAGAAGCACGCCAGACATTTGTAAACTTTCGACGTTTTTCCACACATTTTTTTTTCTTATTTTTAATGTCATTTTTCACGAATGAAACAAATAGTACTGTCTTATCAAGAAGTGATTCTTAACGAAAGTGTAGATCTTTTTTGGTATAACAATTTTGGTTAATTCATCTTTTTTCGTATCCTAGATAGTTTGACCACAAAATGGAATGTTTTTGATTTTTCATTATTTTTTGTACAATTAAAATTTGTATTTTGGATTTTCCAAGAAAATCCAAAAATTTTGAAAATACTATAACTCTCAGAATTTTCTTTTTATCAAAAAAAGTCATTTTGATAAATTGTTTGTCCTTTTAAATACTATGATGTCCATACATAGAATAATCAAATTTAAAAAAAGTGGTCTTAAAAATTTTCAAAATGCACTCACTTTTTCAATTCTTATCAAAAATGGCTGGTTAACGAACTCGTCCTTTCTTTCAGGGCCTAAAAAAAGTGTACCAAAGATGGATTTGGTCCGTTCTTTTTTTCGAGAGTAATCGTGTTTACGGACGGACGGCCGGACGAACAGACCGACAGACAGACGCTTTTGTAAAAACCTCATTTTCGGATTCAGGGGGTCTCAAAACGTGGAGATCCATTGACAAACAGTGGTGTCAAATTTTGGACAAGTCTAATACTTTTTCAATCACAAATTATGAGAATGTAAAAAGTTATATGCCTAAACTAGTGTATCTTACCGCGCGCTCTAACCACTTCGCTATCGAAGCACTTGAAGTTTCGTTAAAAAAAAACTGGGCTAAATGGTTTAATGCTTCCGGTGCTCCTCAATAACAGAAAGATGATTGAAATAGCCTAATTTTCAGAGTAACATTATTTTAAAATGTTCCAATATTCTATAATAAATAAATCAATCAATGTAGAAACAAATTATTTGTTGAAAGGATGTTTTTTACGATTTTTCATAATTTCACATTCCTAAAGTTACATTGCCATTCCTTTCAATTGGGAACTTGTTGGCAATTTAAAGGACATTCATAAATAGTTCATAATTTTAATGATTTTTTAAAACAAATCTGATGAAAAAATGCATTAATCAGGCATTTGTTAACACAAGGATTCGATGTCAACTTTTATAATTAGAAACTTAATGACATTTTCAGTAAAGTTATTAATTTTTTGTTCATATTTATAATTTTTTAAACAAATTTAATAAGCAAATGCATTATTGGGGCATTTGTCAACGGAAAAATCCTTTTTTTTCTATTTCAGACTTTTTCATTGAGATCTTCATAACAAATTCGGCAAAATTTATGATCATTTGATCAATTTTATAGTTTATAGTTTATAACGTCGCGAGGCAATTTTTTTACCATTATATTGTTTTTATACAAATTCCTTGCAATATAACTTTTAAAAAAACTAAACTGATGGAAAATCGTGGAAAACATTCTTTGAACAAATAATCTGTTTATAATAAATTTTCCTGTTTATTATATAATATTGAAGCACCTTTAACCAATATTACTTTATGGAACTTAGGTATTTTTAACACAGAGAAACCGGACAATTTTGTTCGTCACATTCATTTATTAATAAGAAAATTAAAACCCTAATTTAAAATATAAAAAAAGATTACTGTAATTCACATTTTAAATTGTATAGGTTATTCACCTAAAAAATATTATCAGAAAGGAAATTTAAAACAATTAAATATTATTACAACATTTTAAATTATGATATTGTGTCACAAATAAAAAAAGTTTTTCATTTTTATAGATTTGAAATTCAAGTTTATAATTTAAAAGGCATAATAAAGTTTTTATCTGAAAATTTAATGATTTCAGCCAGTTTTGCTTGAAACTTTAAGCTATATATTTTATACGTTGAAAATTAAACTACTTGGTAGAATATTGATGGATTTAATTGAAAACTCGTATTTTTGGTTACAAATTAATTGTCTTTTTTGAGTAACAAATAGTCGTTTTATTGGATACAAAGTGAATCTTTTTGTTGAAAATTAAACTTTTTAGTTGAAAATTGAACTGTTTTGCTAAAATTCGAATATTTTGTTAAAAACCCATATTTTGGGTAAAAAATTATTGTGGTTCGTTGAAAGTTAAACCTTTTGATTGAGAATTCTACTATATTGTTAAAAATTGATCTTTCTTGATTAAGATTTATCTTTTTTTTGTTGAAAATTCATTTTTTCTGATTTTAAAGTCCACTTTGTTCTAAAACATTTTATAAAAATCTATTTTGATAAACTCATCATGTTTGGTAACAAATGTAACTATCCTGTTGAAAATTCATATTAAAACATTCTAGTTCTTGGTTTAAATTTTACCTTTCTTGTTTGAAAAGAATCTGTTTTTCAATTTAGCCATCTTCCAAAAAATTCATCTTATTGTCTACAAAATTGGACTATTTGCCTAAATCTGGAATTATAGTTTGGAAAACTTGTCTGCTATATTCGAATATTTATCACTTTGGTCGGTCGGTAATGCTAAATTTGGCGTGAAAATTAATTTTTCTTTTTTGACAATTCGTCTTTTTTGTTGAAAATTCACCTGTTTAGGTAAGAAACATTGGAAACCTCTAAATAGGATTTAAAATTATTGCATAGTTTATAGATTATTAAAATCAGACTCAAAATTTTGTAGATATTATAAGAGGTCTAAATGAAATATAAATATGAGAAAATATCAAAAAGGTAAAGCTAAAAAGAAAATGTTCTTTATTTTTTTCATCAAATTTTGCACAAAAAAATTAAAAGGAGATTTTTGGAAAACTTCAACTTTGAATTTTTTTAAACATTTTTTAAAAGTTTACCCTAGTATCAAAAAGACATCCTATCAGTTTTATGTCGGCTGAAACATTTTTGAATCTCGAAATATAAAAAAAAATGTAATTTAAGATATTTTCCTCGTAAAGAGTGCAAAATATCACAAACGAACCACAGATATTTTTAGGCGAACTTTTTTTGCTGCATATGCTTTTACGTAAACATGTTTTTCTAATTTTCATTGCTTCCGATAAATATGCGAATATTCAATTTTTTTGAATAGTTTTTTTTAACAAACAAGAGAGCGGTAAATGTGTTTGGGAGATGTCCACCTGATTCGCATTTTCTTTGCAATGTATTTAAATAGATAACAATTGCAAATTCGGTGAAAAATTCAAATTTAATATCCGATTCCTTATTTTAAAT
>NC_046657.1:29588648-29596131 GCF_010883055.1 Belonocnema kinseyi | reverse complement strand
ATATCTTTAAAAGTGTAGAAAATTAACTTGTAAATCTTTAAAATAAAATAATTTGTGTAATTTGACAATTTACTAATTAAGAGTACTAACATTTAATATAATGATAAAACAATGCTTGCAAGTTTGACATTTTACAATAATTTATAAAAATCATATTTATTTGAAATAATTTATTTATGTCATTGGGAAAATGAAGAGTTGAATACTTGACTTTTGACTAGCAAATTCTTTGAAATCAGGAAAATTGAAATATTTCTAATTGTAATTCTTCAAAACTGACTTATTTCAACAAACAAATTTTCCAAATAAGGGATGACAGAGAAATCCAGAAAAATACAATTGTTTCTAATCTGAAATTTCCGAATTAACAAATTATCGAATAATAAAATTGCCAAAAGTCTATAATACACACACACATACATACATATATATATATATATATATATATGTAGAATTTGAAGAAAATTAACAGATGTATTGGGATAAATGTTATTTGTCAATTAAAAATACAAGAACGAAGTATTTTTACAAAAGAAAAGTTGTTTCAATTATGTTATTCATTTAAAGTTTTTTTCGAATTTTTTTCGTGTGGAGCGCACATGTTTTTAAACTTATTTTATGATAAAATTACTTTAATATAATCATTGTTATTTTAATTTAAATAATAATTTAAAAAATCTAAAAATTAAAAAAAAAGTTTCCTAGACAAAATATTTTCTTTTTAATATATAAAAAATATTTATAATAAAATAATTTTTAGGATTAGGAAATTTTCAAATTTGGTAACCTTATAAACTGTGGGCAATTTTATTATTTGGGAATAATAGTCTCGGGGATTTTTCAGTCGCACCTCAATTTTAACTTTAAATTCTAATTTTATGTATCTCACGAAATTAATTTTTTAAAATTTTCAAAACCATTAATTAATAATTATTATTTGAAAAATTATAAAGCCACATATTTAAGAACTTTTTTAATCATGAATTTTTAAATTATTTACATTTTTCATTTTTTGCAATAAAAATCCATTGACATGAATGCACGTTCCGCGGGCTTGTATTAGTTGCTAGTAAATAAATAGAGTCCAATGTAAAACTGTTACAATATTTATTTTACACACACACACACACACACACACACACTCTCTCTCTTCACTCCTGATGCGAAACAAACATTGATATGCGAAAATCACATTAAATTTTTCCTCATATATATATAAATATATATAACTTTTACTTTCAGGGCAATGGCGAGGTATTTAAAAATTCAAAAGTTACAAGCAGCCTATACTCTACAGGGTTTTTCAGAACCGAATTTTCCTTTGGCACAAATGTATTGAAGTATCAGTTTTTGAGTTATAAACTGATAAATCTCGTCCAATCAGGAATGCCGCAAACGTTCTGGAGAGGGAGGCAAACGTTGCGCTAGGGACCGCTGCATCTCCACTCCTCGGCCTTGGTTACTAACACAACCTTGACCACTCTCTCACACGTATACGGCGGTCCTGACTGGCCGAGATTAATCAGTTCATAACTCAAAAACTAGTACTTCAATACATTTTGGCCAAAGGAAGATTAGGTTTATTTTTTTGTTTTTTTATGCAGCCATGCAAGTCCGGACACTTAGTTCTGGAAAACCCTGTATAAAAGGCTTTTGCTTTTGGCATCAACATTCCAGTTACTTTCAGAACTTTAAAGAGCTAATATCGAATTTATCGCAATGTCTCCTATTTTTATCGTTTTACTCGTCGTTGGAGTTGCACCTACGTGTGAGTACAATACTACTTATACAATCATTCATTACGATGATCGTTTCGATTCCTAAATTAAGATTGTAATTTTTATCTACCATGCTTTTTTAACATTTTTAAATTTTCGGATAAGAATATCTGCTCTGGTCGCTCCACTGGGAATGGGACCACAGAATTTCCGACTGCCAGTCGGTTGCTTTCCCATTAAGCTATACGGGAGATCGAAAGAAGAATCTTTTATCAGAAATAAAAGCTGTCTCAAGTCTTGTGTTACATTTATGATACGAGTAATTTAAAGAAATCTGTATTATCTTCAGAGACAGTTACTATTGATCAGTGTTAATACCTTTTTCACACCATAAAAATAGAAATCAATTTAACTCTTCAAAAAATAGAAAAAGCTTAACGTAATTCTCAGACCAAATAGAAAATAAATTTGAAAAAGTTTGAATCAACTTTTTTCTGAAAAAAGATCTACTCTCTTCGCTCCACTGGGAATCGATGTTTTTTATCTCTCTAATGGCTTAATATGAAAGCACTTAACTGGCAATCGGAGATTCTGTTCTTTGATTCCCAGAGAAGCGACGAGAGCAGATCTTTTTTTAGAAATAATTTAATTTTAAAATCTTGATCTTAGTCTCGCAAGAGTGCGGATGTCACTCATCCTGGAGTACTTGTGCATCACTATGTCCACCTTCCTGTGAGAAACTTAGCAATCCATGTGACACTACAGTTTGCCCTGATGTAAGTTTATGGACAACATTTCCAAACAAAATTCTTAGTTTTTGACAGCAAATAAATAACTTGTTAAATTTCTAGTTTATATTATATTTTATGTATCTTTGATAGATTACAATTTTTCTTATTTTAACAGGTCTGCGTGGATGGCTGCGTATGTGATGAAGGATACATACTAAAAGAGGAGTACAATATCTGCGTGCTGCCTGAGAATTGTGATATCATAATCGAACCAATTCTTACTTCTCTATAAAAGGACATAAATTACGTGAAATAATTATAAATGTTATAAGGAGTAATGTAGAAAGTTCCTTGAATTTTTCCTCTATTCCTGTAATTTTCATTTGTTTGAATAAAAAAATTTAACACGCAAAAATCTCGAAGCTACAACATTTGTACTATGTGGCAGTAGGTTGGCGAAAACCTGGAAATCACGGAACAGTCCGCGAATTCTATTAATAGAAGAAAGTTGAAGATTTTGAATTTATTTTTTAAAAACCGTGGATTTTTTTAAATAATTTTTTATTTCAGTTTAAAATTGTTTTATTCCATGTACGAAAGATTGGGTGTTAAGAATGTGCCATGATTAAAACTCTGATATTTGAACATTAATGCTCAGGGAAAATGAAATTTTCAATTTGTTAAAGTAAAGTTAGAGAATTTTAAAGATGAAGTTTGGGTTTTTCTTCCTTCAGTTACTTTTCAGTTGTTTCGATTGTTTTGCAGTTGCTTCATCCTGACGATTATACTTTTAGTTAGGAATTTTATTATTTAGTTGCAAATTGAACAATTTTTATTAAAACGACCTATTTTTATTTAAATTATATATTATGTATTACATTATACGTTATAAATTTACATTTTTGTGGTAGAAAATTTTATTTCATCGGTGAAGGTTGGATCAGTTTGATAAATAATCGCTTTTTTTCAGAATTTATCATTTTATTCGAAAATTCACCTTTGTGTTAAAAAGTTCTTTTTTTTTGGTGGAAAATTAATTTTTTAACTTAAATTTGAACTACTCTGTTGTAATTTGATTTTGACATTCTCATCCTAATGAGAAGGTATTGGTTTTATGTAAAATTTCACTTTGTCCGTTTTCATCAAATTTCCACGTTTTCAGGCCCCCCAAGTCAGAAAAAGCGATTTTTACGAAGTTGTTTGTTTGTCTGCCTGTCTGTAGTCTGTATTTTGTAGGCACGATAAATTTCGAAAATTTGATCACATTGGATTTTGCGTTGGCACACTTTTTCAAGGCCTTAAAAGAAAGGACAAGTTCGTAAATCAGCTATTTTCGATCGAAATTCAAAAAGTGAGCGCATTTTCAAAATTTTTGAAACATGATTTTTTCAAGATTTCACAATTCTATGTGTGGTTATTCATAGTACTCAGAAACTCAAACAACTTATTTTTTTTCACTTTTTTCTATAAAAAGAAAATGATCAAAGTTAGAGCATTTTCAATTAAAAAATTTAAAAACTAAAATGGACATTTGAAGCCAAACAACGCATGATATGAAAAAAAGTCAAGAGAAGAAAAACGTTGATTTTCAAAAAGCCCTATAAGATTATCATAACAAATTTTTTAATTTGGTCGAAAAGTTCAAAATTTGATCATACCAAAAATAATGAAAAATTAGAGAATTCCAATTTTTGATCAAAATATGCAAGATACGAAAACAATAAATAAGCTGAAATTGTGTACCCTGAAAATATCTCCAAAATTTGTTGTGAATAACTTTTTGATAGAATACATAGTTTTTGTTTTTAGTGGTAAAAAAACAAAATTAAAAATAAAAAAATAAAATTTTTCTGCACTTATGACAAAAGCTACGAAAAATATGAGACAAAACTTGTTTCTCCAAAAAATAGCAATAATTTTGATAGGACAGTTGGTCTTTTTTCTTTAGTCGTAAAAAATAACATTCAAAATAAAAATATCAATTTTTTTTTAAACGGCACAAGGTACGAACTAAAATCAACGGATAAGATTTGTTTGCCTAAAAAGATCAATTCAGTGTATAAATGGAACGTAAACCTTACGAATACTATTATTCGAGAGTGTTCACATATTACGTAATGTTATTTTGGACCCTTTTACCTTCCCACCACCTAACTGCAGTTACCCTACATTTTTTTCTATTTCTTTTAAAAACTTAATACACGTTTTGAAAATAAAAATAATTTTTTGAGATGAATTCCGGTATATAAATAAATGAAAGAATATTTTAACATAACAGAACAATACCTTTTTGAGATTTTTTTAGTTACACAAATTTTCAAATTACTTACAAGGAAAGAAGTAGTCGCAGTTTTTTTCAGAATTACATAAATATAAATTTCATAGTTTTGGTGAGACAATTAGAAAAATTTTTTTAAATCAATCCAATTTTGCTAGAAAGTTTGAAAAATCATTTAAAATGTACAAAATTTACCTTTTTAAATCTTCGAAATATTTATGGAATTTGATGTTTCAATTTATTTTGCAATTTCACCAAATTGAAACATTATGCTTTAAAATGTTCTACTCTTTTTCGTAATTTATGAAATTATTTGATGTTTGACAATCTTAGAATTTTCAGCTAAAGTTCATTTTTCAAATTAAATATCGAAAAAAATGGATGTAGGAACCTAAAGAAATTTTTTTATTACCCTGAACTTTTACAATAGTCCTAAAATGTCTTATAAGTTTTCATTGTTTTTTAATCTTTTCAAAACTTCTAAATATCTATAAAATTTAGTGAAATTTGTTCTAATATTATATATTATGACATAATGTTGCTTTAAAAAATTTTAAACTTTAAAAATTTAAAATTATTATTTCAAAATTAAATATTAACTGCTTAAAATTTTCCACTATATGTATTAATGTAATAATATTTTGTATTATTTAAAAAAATGATGTTTTACTGTACACTTTAAATAATATAATATTTCCTATAACGTTGAATAAACCAATTAAAAATGTATTAAGATTATATTTGACTTTAATTTTGTAAATAATTAAACAATTTCAAATATGGATATAATATTATTATAAAAAATTATTATCATGCATGACATAATAATATTAAACTTTATAATTTGTAAATAGAAAAATCACTTAAATATGTGATTGAATCAAAATTATTGAATGTTTAAAGAAATGCATTTTACATGTATTAACAAAATCAATCACAACCAGAAAATATGAATTTTCAGCAAAAAAATTAATTTGTAGAAAAATAGCTAAACCTTCAACCAAAGAAATTAATTTTAAACTGAAATACGAATGATGCCTCAAAAAAAAATGATATCTTAAAAAAGTGGTTCAACCAAAATTTTCAATAAAATAAGTTGTATCCTACAACAGAGAAAAGATTAACTTTCAAGCAAAGAGTAGAATTTTTATCCAAGATAGACGAAATTTCTACGAAAACGGATGCATTTTTTAATAAAAAATACAGATTTATAGAAAAACTGAATTTTCATCCGAAAAAGACTTTATTTTGACATTTTAACATCAAAATATAAGATTGCAACAAGAAGTAAATCTTCCACAAAAATTTTACTTTAATTTTTAACCAAAAAATACGATGTTTCAACGAAACAGTTGAAATTCTAATAAAAAAAGGCAACTTTTTGGGAAAAAATGGTTTAATTTTTATAAAAACAGTTTCATTTTTATCCAAGAAAGGTGTTATGTCTACTAAAATAAATGGTTTCTTAAATCAAACACAAATAATACAAAAAATGGTTGAATTTTGACCGAAAAAAGATTTCAGTTTCACTTTTTGGCATTAAAATATATGACTTTTTTAAAAAGAAAAAGAAATTTTCGAAAATTAGTTTAAATTAGAAAAGTTATATCCACACGTATTCCTATGGATTTTGGGGCGCTGAATTCAAATTCGGTATCAAAAATCACCCATCACGTCATGGTTGAGCCATAACCTCAAAAAATGAGGAAACATCATGCACTGAGGCAAATAAATTTCAAAATAATGCCAGTGATGCAAATTTTCATTTCAAAAACATGCCGACAACTGTGAAGGATCAACCCTTGCCTGATATCAACTTATTGAACATAACTTTACCCAACAGAACCTGACCTCACCTAACCTGAATTTACAGAAATTTATTGAACTGCACGTAAAGCTCTGGAAGCATATTTTCCCAGTAGCAAATGTGTGCTACATCGAATGGGTCAACTCGAGCCTAACCTAGAAATAAATCTAACCTAGCCTAACCTAACCTAATATTACGAAACACAATTAAACTGATTGTGTTGTCAAGTTGTGTTTGCGGTACTGTTTCATTCAGCTTTGGCTTAACCTACACAGAGGTCAAACCTATCCTAACCTAAAAAAACCTGACCTAACCTAACTTAACTTCACGTAACACAATTAATCTTATTGTGTTGTCCCGTTGTGTTTACGGTACCGTTTCATTCAGTTTCGGCTTAACCTACATAGAGGTTTAACCTATCCTAACCTAATAAAAGCTGACCCAACATAACCGATTACGCTGGCAACTCTGTTCTTGCGTACTTTCATATTTTGACTTCATGATTTTGATTAATGCATTTGCATGTTTAAGTTACAGTTCTACATTTTAATTGATACAAACATCGTAAGGTTAATTGAAATGGGGTAAATTCTACTTGTAGTTCTAAGTTTCTTCAAATGAGTAAAGTGCGTCTAAATTTTTAACCACCTGTAGTACAATGAAATGAATTTTATTGTGTTACAACGGGAACACCTAAGTTAAGTTGTGTTGCGTTAAGCAAAATTTCGTTAGGTTCCGTTAAGTTAGATTCATTTGTAGGTTAAAATCGAGTTAACCTATTAAATATAGCACACATTTAAGACTGGGAACCGTTCGCTTACATAGCTATACGTGTGGTTGAATTTCAATTCGGCTAGGTTAGGTTAGGTCAGGTTTTGTTAGTTTAGGATAGGTTAAACCTCTATGTAGGTTAAGCCGAAGCTGAATGAAACGGTACCGCAAACACAAC
>NC_046657.1:29577341-29588548 GCF_010883055.1 Belonocnema kinseyi | reverse complement strand
GTTTTTGAAGTGAAAATTTGCATCACTGGCATTATTTTGAAATTTATTTGCCTCAGTGCATGATTTTTCGTCATTTTTTGAGGTTATGGCTCAACCATAACACGCATAAAAAAATATAAGTTTTTGAATACAATGTTTGTTGAATTTTTATGAACTTACTACATCCCCGGATTTTTTATGTAATAATGAGAAAAACTAGCATTGGGAGTTTATAGTAGTACATAGTGTTTCGAGCGCGTAAGGAAGCCTACTTTGACCAGTGCAAAACACGAGTCAAAATGACCTAACCTTTTCTCTGTTCCTTCTCCCTTCCACCATTTCCTCATTCCCACTTCCCCCTTACATTCTCCCATTCTCATTTTCCCCTTCCATTTTTCTTTCCTTATTTTCATCCCCTTTTGCATTTTCATTTCGCCATTCCCAATTCACTAAAATGTTTTCCTTTCCCATTTTTACCCCTTCTCATTTTTCTCATTTTCAAAAAATTTAATTTTTAATTTTAAATGTCATTTTATATAATTAAAACAAAAACTGCGTGTCCTATTAATCCTGTAGCCACTAATACTTCTGTATACACTAATAGGTCCCCGAAATCGCTTATTTTAAAAGGTCAAAAAAAGGCCGCAGATTAAAAATGTCTTGGGTAGGTTTTCGAAATATAAGTCAATTTTTGTTAAAAATTTTTTTTAAACAATTTAGTTATTTATAGACAAAAAAATCTATCAAATCATTTCTAACATTCCTGAGCAAAAATAAAACTTTTTTTCGCCTTGCCATTTTTTCGTACGGCGAACCGTTTGCAATGTACGGCGTTATAAACAAAAGATTTTTTAACAAAATTGCCATATTTGCACAGAGTGACCATAGAGTATATAAACCAGAAAAATTTAAAATTTGTACGCTGTCTACATCAAGGATAGATCCCTTAAAAGGAAAGAGAAATCTTCCGATCGAATAAAAACTTCTCTCCTTAAATTGTTGTTAAAAAGTTGTTACTTTTAAATGGAAACAGTTTAGACTCTTCATTTATTGATTGACAATCATTTGAATTCCTTTTGGTTCACGAACAATCGAACATAAAAAAATGAAAGAAGTTTTTTGATCTGTGAAAAAATATCGCAATTAAAAATGTCGAAATGAAACATTGAACATTATTTATCGGATACTGGTACATATTCAAAATGTAACTATTTTACCATATAATAAAGTCAATTTTAAATCTTGGAAAAGTTATGTATTCGAAAAAAGTATTGAACACTGAGTATTTATAGCTAACCAATTTTTCAAGCCTCCTGCCAAATTAATCTATAAAGAAAATAAAACAATTTGCTTAAAACAAACCCATACGAGAACTAGGCATTCAAAACTTAATTATTTTAAATTTTCTATCTAATGATATATTTTATGGGAATAACCTATACAATTTAAAATTAGAATTATAGTATTTTTTTTATTTAAATCAGAATTTTAATTTTTTTTTAAAATAATTAAATAAATATGATGAACAAAATGACCATTTTTTCTCTCTTGAAATTCCCTAGGTTTCATGGAGTAAAATTATTCAAAGATGCTTTAATATTATATAATAAACAAGAAAATTTATTATGAACAAATCATTTATTCAAAGAATGTTTTCTACGATTTTTCATAATTTTAAGTTTTTAAAAAATTATATTGCAAGAGATTTAGATAAAAATAATATAATGATGATTAAATTACTCCGTGAAATTATTATTTATAACATTATGTATAACTTAATTCAATAAATAGAATAATAAGGTATTTTTGACATTTTAACATTTTCCACAACTTTTTTGTTGTCAAATACGCAAATAATGCATATGTTTATTACATTTATTTAAATGATCATAGAATGTATTAACATATTATGAATTTTGCTGAAATTATAATGAAGTTACCAATTAAAAATACTGAAATAAAAAAAAACTTCTTTTTCCGCCCACAGATGCCCGAATAATGCATTCGTTTGTTAAATTTGTTTTTAAAAATCATAATTTTGCTGAATTTAATATGAAGATCCCAGTAAAAAGTGTGTATCTAAAAAAAAAGAATTTATCCGTTGACAAATTCCCCAATAATGCACTTAATTATTAAATTTTTTTACAAACTTTTAAAATTGAACAAAAAATTATTAATTTTGATGAGATTCATAAAGTTCCTAACTAAAAAAGTTCACATCGCATTTTGATGCCAAAAAATGTCTGAATAATGCATTTTTTCATTAGATTTGTTTTAAAAACTCATTACATTGATAAACTATTTATGAATGTCTTTCAAATTGCCACCATGTTCCCAATTGAAAGGACTAGAATTTAAAAAAATTGCGTCGATAATTGCCCGAATAATGCATTTTTGATTAAATATGTTTTTTAAACAATCATCGAATTAATCAGCATTTTAAAATAATTTTACTCCATGAAAATTAGGCTATTTCAACAATCCTTCAGTTATTGAGGAGCAGCAGAAGCATGAAACCATTTACAGGATGTTTTGTAACCAAACTTCAAGTGCTTCTATAGCGAAGTGGTTAGAGTGTGCGGTAAAATACACTAGTTCAGGTAGTGTAGATAGGGTTTAAATCCTCGGTTAGTGTGATTTTGTAAAGCGTTGAAACGTGCGATTGTATGTGTAAGTGACCGTGTGTGCAAATTATGTATTTAATAATGATCAAAAATGAAGATTATACAATAATTATTTCGAAAATAACCCTTTCTTAAAATGATTGTTGTTAAAAATTTAATTCAAATTATTGATGTAATTTAATTGCTGCAATTTTTAAATTGCATAAATTTTGTTCAAGACTTAATCTTTGTCAAAGTTTGGGCACGCATCATATTAATAGATGGCCCATATATAGGCCCAAATATCGGCCCAACGTGGAGAAGCACGACTGACATTTGTAAACTTTCGAAGTTTTTCCACACATTTTTTGTTTTTATTATTTTCAATGTTATTTTTCACGAATAAAACAAATAGTACGGGTCCTATCAAGAAGTGATTCTTAAGGAAATTGTAGATAATCTTTGAGATAAAAATTTTGCTTAATTCATCTTTTTTCGTATCCTACATAGTTTGACCAGAAAATGGAATGTTTTTTTTATTATTTTTGAGCAATCAAAATTTGAACTTTGGATTTTCCAAGAATGTCAAAAAATTTGCTATGATAATCTTGTGTGGTTTTTAAAAAGCAATGTTTTTCTTTTCTTGACTTTTTTCATATCGTGCGTTTTTTGGCATAAAATTTTGAATTTCGGTTGATTAAAAAAATTTTGAAAATGCTATAACTCTCAGAATTTTCTTTTTATAAAAAAATTATTTCAGATAAATTGTTTATCCTTTTTAATACTATGAATTTCCGTACATAGAATTTTCCAATTAAAAAAACAGTGGTCTCAAAAATTTTCAAAATGCGCTCACTTTTTCAATTTTTATCAAAAATGGCTGGTTAACGAACTCGTCCTTTTTTCAGGACCTAAAAAAAATGTTACCGAAGATGGATTTTATTTGTTCATTTTTTCGAGAGTTATTGTGGTTACGGACGGATGGCCGGACGGATAGACCGACAGACAATAGTAATCGTAAAAACCTTTATTTTCGGATTCAGATGGTCTCGAAACGTGGAGATCCGTTGACAAACAGTGCAGTCAAAATTTGAACAATTTTAATACTTTCTTAATCATAAATGATGAGAATGTAAAAAGTTATTTTTGAAATAATTATTCATAATATTCTTTTTTATTCATTATTAAATACCTGATTTGCACGCACGGTTATTTGCACATACAGGATGTCTAAAAAGTCACATTTTGACCTTAAATTGACCTTCATGGCTTTTTGAAGGTCAGCTTTGCTTTTTTAAAAATGAAAACCCCCTTTTTTACATCTGCAATGGATATGGCAGAAAATTCTACGTTTAGGTGCGTACCCAAGTCATAGGTCAATTGTAACGTTCAAGGTCATTTAGAGGTTGTTTGAAATTAACAAAGTTTTCCAAGAGGTCAGTGCAATTCCTGAAGTAAATTTCAAAAAGAAATTCATTGGTGAGCTCTTTATTGATCTTGGTGATGATCTTCAAGGGTTTTTCAAGGGTTTTTCCAAGCAGTTTACGTTTGCGCTTAGCATTACCCAGAAACAACGACGTGAACGTCGTAAATTCTGTTCCATTTGGGGTGCGTGATTAGCGTGAGTTCTCTTGCCTCTCACACTTCAGTGAAGATGTTCGAACTAAAAACCTTGAGCTTCTTGACAAAAAGCTATGTGATTTTAAAAATTAGTTACAGCATTACGAATCATCTCCCTATCAACCAAAGTAGCCTGTTGTAGAATCCGATTCTGAAATTCGTCTAAGCTTTGCGGTTGCATTGAGTATACTTTGCTATTTAAATAACCCTAAAGAAAATAGTCGAGAGGCGTCAGATCAGAAGATATTGCAGGCCACTCGATTTCACCCCTTCTTCCAATCCACCTTTGAGTGAACTGAGTATCCAAATATGCTCGAACCTCCCTACCGTAATGAGCCGCTGCTCGGTCCTGTTAAAACCAAATATTTTTAAAATTATCGCCTGTAATCTCTCTTATACTCGGTACAATTTGGTTTCTGAGAAGCTCTTCATATGTACGGGCATTGAGATTACCATCGATAAAGAAAGGGCCTAACAATGTATCATTCAAGATACCGGCCCGAACTGATCCGCTGGCCCACATTGATCTTTTGTGGATATTGTGTGTGACTCTCCAACATCCAATCAGGATTTGTGTCGGACCAATATCTACAATTTTGCCTGTTAACTTCACCTTTTGAAGTGAAAGTAGATTGATCTGAAAATACTGTATTGTACAGGAACAAATGGATCTCTATCAATTCTATCCATCATAATTTCACAAAATTCAAACCGACGATCAGGATCGTCTTCACTGAGCTCTTGTAGCTGATGAACTTTGTGAGGATGGAAATTAATGCTTTTTAAAATATTTCGCACTGTCTTAGGAGCAACGTCACGCTCCTCACTATCTCGACGTAAACTAAGGTGTGGTTTTTCAACAACTGCTTGGGCTATGTCCATCTGCATTTCCTCAGATCCTGCAGATTTTTGCCGACCAGTTCTCTGAAGGTCCTTGATAGATCCATGATTCTGAGGCGCATTACAGTTCTTTTAATTGTTGATTTTGAGACAGGATTTAATCATTATCCATTACAAAAAGTACGATTAAAAAGCAAACGAACTTGATCATAAGATCGAAATCGATCTCCTCAACCACGCATCATTAATACAGATACCCTCTCTCGTTCCGAAAGTTTAGCTTGCGCCATAATAATCTTTTAGCGAAAGATAGTATGTACTCATAATACGTGAATTTAGTTTCGATTCATAATATTCGTATCGAAAAACGCTATAGGACTGTACAACTCTTCAGGGAGGAACAGAACTCTCACCAGAACACCTGGAACTTTTAATGAAAAATTTCCTTATGATTTCGCAATATTCAAAACGCTGTAACCAAAATCAATACAGAGCTCACCAATAAATTTCTTGTGTAAATTTAATTAAGGAATTACAGTGGCCTCTTAGAAAACATTGTTAATTTCAAATAACCTCTAACTGACCTTGAACGTTACGATTGACCTATGACTTGGGTACGTACTTGAACGTAGAGTTTTCCGCTCTATCGATTGCAGATGTAAAAAAAGGGGTTTTCATTTTTTTAAAAAGTTAACCTTCAAAAAGCCATGAAGGTCAACCTCAAGGTCAAAATGAAGGTCACCATTGAGTCACTTACGTTTCTAAAGTTATATTGCCAGTTTTTTCAATTGGGAACTTGTTGGCAATTTAAAGGACGTTCATAAATAGTTGATAAATTTAATGATTTTTTAAAACCAATCTTGTGAAAAAATGCATTAATCAGGCATTTTTTGACATAAAAATTCGATGTCAACTTTTCTAATTAGGAAGTTAATGATATTTTCAGCAAAGTTATTAATTTTTTGTTCATATTTAAAATTTTTGAACAAATTTAATAAAAAAATGCATTATTTGAGTACTTAACCAAGAAAAAGTTGTCGAAAATGTTGGAAAAGTTGCAAAATGGCTCATTAATTAATTTAATTGAATTTAATTTAAATTTAAAAAAAATTAAAATTAATAAATTTATTCATAATACCAGCAATAATAATTTCATGAGGCAATTTTTTCGTCATTATATTGTTTTTCTCCAAATTTCTTGCAATATAACTTTAAAAAATGTAAACTGGTGAAAAATCGTGGAAAACATTCTTTGAACAAATAATTCGTTTATAATAAATTTTCTTGTCTATTATATAATATTGGAGAATCTTTAGCTAATGTTACTTTATGAAACTTAGGGAATTTTAACACAGAAAAACGGACCATTTTGTTCATTACATTAATTTATTTATAAAAAAATTAAAACCATATTTTAAAATATAAAAAAATAATTACTATAATTCTGATTTTAAATTGTATAGGTTATTTACCTAAAATATATTATCAGAAAGGAAATTTAAAACGATCTAATTGAAAACTCGTGTTTTTTTTTACAAAATAATTGTCTTTTTTGAGTAACAAATAGTCGTCTTCTTGGATAAAAAGTGAATCTTGTGTATTGAAAATTCAACTTTTTGGTTGAAAATTGAACATTTTTGAAGAAAATTTGAATATTTGGTTAGAAAGCCATCTTTTTGGGTAAAAAATTATTGTGGTTCGTTTAAAGTTAAACCTTTTTTCTGGGAATTCAACTATATTGTTAAAAATGTTTCTTTCTTGATTAAAATTGATCTGTTTTGGATGAAAATCCGATTATTTTGTTCAAAATACAATATATTTGGGCGATAGGCCCCGCCGGGTGAAAAATAATTGTACTTCGGTGCCATTGTCGGTAAATTTGATTAATCTATAGTTAATTTTCAATATGATTTTTCATCAATTTACATTGGAAACTTCTAAATAGGATTTAAATTTATTGCAGAGTTTATAGAGTATTAAAATTAGACTTCCCGAGCGCGGCGCTAGTTTGGCCCGGGTATGGATGGTCGCCGCCAAGGTTTCGTGTAAATATAACCTCAAGGCTTGAAGAAAATACAAAATTCGTAAATCTTTGAATTAATTTCTTTGAGCCATGGCAAGATTATTAGAATATAAAAACTGCTACATTTAAGTGAAAGTTTGGTACCAATTCTGTGATGCATAAGCATACAAGATTTAAAACTGGTAAGTTATATAATTAGTTTGCATATCACCATATAATGTAACTTACCTCGTCCATTGCAGGATAACAAAGATTAAATGTTTCGCGATGAACCAAATTCTTAAAATCTTTTTCTATATAAATAATAATTTATCTATTGAAATCAAATGTCACAATCCTAAATATTTCGTGCAAACTTTGTCAATGTGAAAGTTGTAAACATAGACAGCTGCCATTTTATCCCCGTGCCACATTAGCGCCATACACGAGAACGGAAATTATTGTAACCATGCCCATACGACTAAAATTTGCTCATTTTCGATTACACTACTTTGGGCTCCTTATGGCTATTCTCGATGGGTAAATTTATCATTATGTAAGCGAAAGAATGATTATCAAGGTCAAAGTAATGTCCATTTACCCTAGATGAACGACCATTTACAGGGTCCGATAAGAAATAAATATAACACAGTGAATTTCAAAAAGAGGAATGCATACATGAAAGATTGTACAGGATCCGTAAAAGACAAATTAAAAATTTGTTGCCGAACATGAAAGGCCTCTTTGACACGTTATAGGTTATCCTGAAAATAGGGAAAATGTGCCAGAATAATGTTTTTACATTCTCATCCAGAGAAGGTATGTGTAAAATTTGACCCTCCCCCAGTTTTGGTCAAAAGGTCCACGGTTTGGTACCCTCTTCATCCTGAAAACAGTTTTTTACGCATGTGTCTGTCTGTAAGTACGATGACTTTTTCACAAAACAAAAATTACCAGAGTTATAGTATATACAAAATTAAGAAAAAGTGAAGAAACACGAAATTAATCATTTTAGCTAAATAACGGACGACATACCTTAATTACCGGGACCAAAAAAAAGCCAGGTTTCGAGATAGGATGGACCAAATGTGACGTTCCATGAACGCGAGAGGAGTTTCACGGACCCTCAAAGACTGTTTGGCACTACGCTTAGGGATCATGCCGAACTCACTGTCCCTTTGATATTTTGTAGCTTAGGGCCTCCTGATCGATAATATTTGTGTCTTGCCCAACTCTTTTCCTATACAATTAAGGAAAAAAGTGCGGGTAATCAAGGAAATATCAAGACGATATCAGTGCACGATCCTGCAAATTACATCAACATCGGAGTATTATCCAGCCAGTTAAGGCAAGATTAAAGAATGATCAGGTTAATAATAGCACTATCCTGGTATTTTTCAGTCAGATAAGGCAAGGCAATGATGCGATCCAGCCAATGAAGGCAATATCGGGAGGTTTTTAAGCCAGTTGTAGCAAGATTAGTGTGTGGTTTGGTATTGGATGACGCTCTGGTCAGTAAAGACAAGAATGATAATAAGTTTGCTCGAACAAGACGAGTTTTGGTATATCATTCTACTGTTCCCTTTGACCCGCAACCGCAATATTATTAATCATAGATCTGCTTGAATACTAATCCTAAATGCCATAATATGCTTGCTACATGTGCACATGATCTGTGTGTCCTGCCCCAGTTTTGCAAGTAGATTAGTAACCCAATATTTGTCCAGTATTTTTTCCTCTATCCAGCTGTAGCTCTTGATCATCGGCTACTTTAAGCAAGTTATCTTCTACATATGATACCCAGATATGATATTTCGTTGCGCGTCGGAAACGAAAATACACTCGCACTCTGCTAAACCCGGTTCATCGACAAGTTCGTCCAACTCCAAGTCTTCCATTCATTCTCTGTCAAACTTATCCTGGATGTAAGATCCTGATAGATTCAGTTGATAGATTCCAACCGTCAGTTACTTTAGACGGTTGATATCCAACCTAGGGGAATGAGGTACTTTGTGTTCAATAAGATAAATCCATCTGGCATTCCTGGTATGCAGGTTGTCAATTCTAACTCCAGCCTGGACGATGTTTTGTTCACGTGATTTTCGTAACATTGTTTGGGCTAAGTCTACGGTCACTTCACCCACCTGTATGCAAGGACAATTCTTGTTGAGGATCGCCCCAGTAATATATTTAAAATCGCCGTTGTTCATGGCATGGTTTAGGTTCATGAAATTTCCTCAGAACTTCGAAACAGATTTTATCTGGCCATTTCCTCCCTCTACAATCCATCTTCCCTTAGTGATCAATCTTGACTCATTTGCTTCTTCTGTATCAAATTGCTTTTGCCCACGAATTTCGAATTCATTAGTAAGCACGGCAGTCTCGTTATTTCGAAATTCAGAAAAGTAGGACCCATGCATATCGAAAATATAGCCGCCTAGAGCTACAACTAAAGCTGGCCTAAATAAGTGGCGACCTTTATTAACGCAGTATGTTTGCCTGTGGGCTCTGAAATTGCTGGGTTTATGGATATATACATAAGATTCATTTATACGGGCAATCACTTTTGAAACTTCAGGAGTGGGATTATAAAGTTTATTGCGATATACTCATCGATCTTGTACAGCATCACATACAATATCGTAATACATGTATAAATCCCAGAATTTCTCGCGTGTTATGGCACTGATTGAATTGAACTCTTCCTCTGAAAATATTTCTTCATTATTAAAATCAGGCTCATCAATCTTCGATAATTCACATAGGCCGTACGAAAAATATTGCTACTGGACTCCAGAAAAGCGATAAGACCTATTGCAAAATTCTAAACCTTGCAGTAGGACGTTTGGTATAATGCCTCTCACGTCTGTACGTTCAGAGCAATAATTATTTGATTTCGGTACGTAAATATTTTGTTTATACAAACATTAACCCTACAATTTACCGATAACCTGGCCATATCTTGCATTCTGTTACAAAATATGCAAGAACTGTTTCTTCTCTGTTTTTAAACATTGAGTGTCAGACAACTAGGATCAAGTGCTAAATCATTCATCTCCATATTAATGCTTCAATTGCAGTTAAGGAGTATCCTTGTATTTTCATCAAACTCTTGATGGGCTATTTCATGTTCAGAACGACGATAAATTGCGATATGTTGTTTTTGCTCATTTCCTGGATCAGATATGTGTACCATCGCTCGTGTCTGTAAGGCAAAGAAAATAAAAGTTTAACTCAGAATTTGTATCAAGAACACGAAGGAATATTAAGGAGACCCAACTGCCAGTGGGAAGCAATTTGAAACTGGCAATCGAAACATTACCGTACGTGGTAGGCACAATACAGGAAGATCTTAAATTTTCATGCGCAGGTGCGCAGTTGTCCTCTTCATGTACATGGAAAAGTGTGTAAGTGAGAAAGTTTGTCAAATTGACGTAAGTTAGAGAGTTTATGTTCTTTTGTTGATCAGCATACGAAAGATAAACGAAATAAATATATAAACAGTATTTTCGGTACTTTTTTTAAAAATGTGTGAACAGATTTTAAAAAGGAAAAGTATAGGTATGTACTCTTTAAATTTGTAACATGATCAAGAAATAATGAAAGCAATATAACTTGATTGGAAAGTTTAAAGTTTGTCGAAACGTAAACATGAAAAATATTTTAATTTCATTAAAAGTTATTATGAGATGACTCAGTTTAGAAATTGGTAAATTACGTATTTATAAGAATGTTTACAATTTAATCAGCACGGATAATTGCAAATAATGTGATATTATAATGAAGCGCCCTACCGATAGAAATCTCAGGGTATATGCTAAAGATTCTCAAGGCTCTGAGAAGCTCTGAGAAATTCTCCGCATGCACTCAGGTATATATATATTTAAAGGTCCAGGACTACTTACGGTAATATTTCTATTGCCAAGTGGGGAAACGGAATTTGGTCTCCTTATTATTCCTTCGTGGTCAAGAATAAGCTACAAAGATTCTTTCAAAAAAGTACATACATAATATAAATAGTTTAGATATTGTCAATCAGGTTTTCATGGCCGCAAAACCTTCCTTTATTACGAGGGTAGTTCAATAAGTCCTTAGAATGAAGTATAAAAACAATTTTTTTTGGGTAAATTTTTTTTTATTTTTCAACATAATCTCCTTGGAGC
>NC_046657.1:29564125-29577241 GCF_010883055.1 Belonocnema kinseyi | reverse complement strand
ATCTAGTCGGGAGTGGTGCTGACTGAAAACAGATGATTTGGAGCGATTCGCGCGCCATCTGTTGGTCATTCTAAGGACTTATTGAACTACCCTCGTACAAGAAATCGATGCTCAAAATCTAAATGTTTATTTAAAGGAGGCTAATGTTGTTCTAAAAAGAAACTATACGTAAGGGAATCAACTCGATCTTATCTTACCGAACATTTGTTATTAATAGTAGTTAAACTACACCCACATACCATGACCGTAGTTTAGTCTAGACCAGCGATTGCCAAAATTTTTTCGCTCTTTCTGGGGAGCGGTAGGGCCGCCACCCTCTAAATTTTTTCATAACACTTCAACTTAAGGGGACACACTTGACAGCCTGTGATGCGTGGATGTGCTGGCTTGTCGCGCTCGACCTACGCATTATAGGAAAATTAGAGCCGATTAGGAAAAATGGAAAATTTAGTTAAATAATCATTAGCAAATTTTAATAGGCGGCGTTAGACTTTGCGGAATATGACGAGAACATTAGAAAAAGATGGAAAGAAATTGGTTAATAACTTCAAAAGTTACTGTACTTTTGTTACGCTGCAAAGTAGTCCACTAATGTATTTTCTTGGATAAATTTAGTCCCATGTTGACAGCGGGAACCCTGCCTTGGAGCCTACCAAGCTACCCGGCCCGGGGTGGCATCCCCCTACCGCCTGGTAGCCACCTTACCCAGGGTAGTAATTTGGGAATCGTTGGTCTAGACGACGTAATTGGCGGGAAGAGTACAACTGTGCAAAAGCTCATCTGTCCACGTCGAGGGCCACAGGCACAACTGTGCACGTTGTTGGTCTCAGGCCACCAGAGTCCGTTTAGATTCATTTAAATGAATTTCGAAAATCCATGAGAATTAAAATGAATGAAAAGAATGCAGGTTAAATTAATAAGAATTCAGGGTTATTTCCAAAGAAAACTTTTAAATCTCTAAACCTTACATCAGTAGAATAAATTATTTAAAATTTATTTTAAAGTCTTATATAACTTGAACCATCGAAAAATCTCAAGAAATATTTTTTAAATTACAAATAAAATAATTAATTATGTAGTTTATTTAAAGTGGATTCGATTTTAGACTTTCACTTTTGGCCGTTTCGCTGTTTTTTATTAAAAGCACAAACTCTTAATTTAACTATTAAAATGAGGACAATTTTCACCAAACATTTACAATAAATTGATGCTATTTGGGTAAAGTTTCAACTAATTTATGAGCATATAAATAAACAACTATATGTGAATCTAACTTGCAAGCATGTCATGTTAACACGCCGGTATAAACCGGTTTTTATTCCTTAACTAAATAGCTTTATAGAAAAAATTACATTTTAATACACTTGAGGAACAAAATCACGTTTGCACACGTTGAGAAAAATGTTTCGTCCCATGCAATTGATATTTTTGTATGGCCCTTGGCGTGCAGACGTCTTGTAACTGATGTCACAACATAGAACGATGATCACGTTGCTGGATGATGCATTGATAGAAAGCAACACGAAAAGTGTTCCTAACAGGCCCGCCGAAAAGTATTGAGCCCTGATGGGGAGTTTGCTGATGGCGGGAGTGATTAGAAGAAGGGGAAAGGTCTCCTTTTGTTTTTTTTTTTCGAATTTTCATATTGGTATTTACCCCCCTTCAGAAATCTCAAGTGGGTAGTACTACGAATCGTACGTAGGGCTTCCGCCGACTCTGGGACTCTGGTGCCTGAAGTTTTAAAGTAAAATGGATTGAAATATTGACCGATTTGCAAAACAAAATTTGAAAAAAGCTTATAAGATTTCTGAGAGAGTTGTTCCGTGTGAGTTCTAAATTCGGCTTCAAATTTTTTTGTATCAATAAGCATATGTGATTATATTCCAATGTTATATAATGATTAAAAAAAATGTTAAACATGTTATTTGTAGAAAGAAGTTTTTTTACGAATTTCCATAAATTAAAGTTTTCTCAAGTTAGGCTGCAAAATATGCTTCTGCACACGCACAAATTAACAAGCCCTAAACCTAAAACCCCAAACTAACCAGCTTTAAACCCATTAGCTCCATATCAACAAACCCACAAACCCAACAAACTTGTTTTGGGTATGTGGGTTTGGGTTTTGTGAGTTTGGGGGTTGTGGGTTTGAGGCTTGCTAATTTGGGGTTTGTATAATCCCAATAAACTCCGAAAACCATTTCGTGGTCCTCTGTAAGTAATAAAGAACACTATAACAACAAAACTGTGGATGTTCTAACTGACGATATATACAAGGAACTTAAAAAGGAATTTACAAAAACAATTCTCATTCAAACAAAAACTATTCTAAAAGATTCTTAATTTGACAGCAAAACAATATCTAAAGTAATATCTACTAATCCCATATTTCCATAACTTCACGAACTCTCAAAAACCGATAAAACAACATTCCACTCAAAAGGATTGTCAGCGCAATAAACTGACCAACTTACAAGAAGCACGCATCTTTACCAATGAACTAAATCCTTTCACTGGAAATCCATCACTTACGTCTAAAACTCGTTTGACTTTATCTAATAGATGCAACAGATTCACATTCAACCCGAAGGGATTATAGTGGATTTCGACGTATCATCTGTCTTTACGGAAGCACCAATCTCTGATGAAATTAATATGATTAAATCTTTTGCAAACTTTCGTGCCGTGCTTGTAGCTTTGATAGAACACTGTCTCAATAATACTTGCTTCTCTTTCAATAACAAATTCTGCGAACAAACCTCAGGGGCAGCAATGAGATCCCCAAATTCACCTGTAATAGTTAATGCCTTTATGCAACATATTGAATCTGAAATCTTTAACCAAGGCAAGCTTACACCGCAATTTTGTGTTCATTACGTTGATGAAACTTTTGTCATTTGGCAATATGACCAAGATGAACTAAATAAGTTTTTGGATATCATCAATCTATGACACCCTAATATACACAGTACACCATGGAAATTGAACAAAACGGAAAATTCCCTTTCTTGGACGTACTAGTTTCCAAAAGATCTGATGACACGTTAGGACATACAGTTTACAGAAAATCACTTATGCAAACGGATACCTACATGCTTCTTCCCACCATCACCCATCTCAAAAACAATTGATCATCAACTCTCTTGTACATAGAGCTGCTTCCATACCAGATAAAGATAACTTTAAAAAGCAATTGCCAGCCAACAGATTGATAAAGCAATCAGAAAATACAATAAAAAAACAAGTCAAAGCAACCTGCTAAAGAAAGAGGGAGAAAAGCGACCACCTTCTTACCCTACATCCAAGCTGTCACAGAAAAAATAGGAAGAATTATTAACGAACAGGAAAACCATATAATATTTAAACCACTTGTAAAAATAGGACAACTTCTAAACAACACTTGAGACAAAAAGTTACCTTTCAGTGATCTCAGAATATATAAAATCCCTAGTTCTTCTGGCATAGTCTATATTAAGGATACCGGAAGAGCGATAAGCTAACGTATAAAAAACAAGTGAGTAAGCCCAGGTTAAAACATTTCACGCAATAAGCAGTAGCTGGGCAACATATCGAAATAGGGCATCACAATTTATTTGAAAAAATAACCCTCATCGCAAAAATACACAATATTTTTCCAAGAATTTAGAGGGAAGTAATCAAAATCTTAAAATATTCTGATAACATTATCACATCAAATAAAAATAATACCAATCCGATTTGACTTTCCTTTCTCCGAGATTTATAAAAAAGACTTGATTGGCCAATTAGGTGCGATCATTCTCCATGATGAGGTGCTCTGGCCAATTACAGGCATCGTAAAATGTATACATAGAACAGCGCAACCTGATATTGCAGTTTCAGGTTAGTCATGTAGAAGTGAGCTGCAATTTTCACAAAGTGTCGCATAAAATTTGTAGTTCACGTACACGAATGGAATCCAAAATATCTCTTTTAATCATGATTAGTTATCGTGAAAGCATTAAATCTATTATTAAAGCTAATGTTCTTGGTTGGAAATTCGTTTGCAATTATTTCAAAATTTATTTTGTTTTGTTCGATGAACTCGGATGAAATTTCAACTATTACAATTCTGCTAAACATTCAACTATTCAATTAAATATAATTACTTTGTTCAAACTTTATCTCTTTTTTTAAAAGACGACTATTTTGATAACAGTAAAACTATTCAGTTGTAAATGCTACTCTTTGGTTGAAAATTTGACTTTCTTGATTAGCAGTTAACTTTTGTAATTACGCATCTACGATAGAAAATTCTCCTTTTTCATTTAAGTGAATAAATTGTAAAATTTTATTGGTGAATTGTTTAATTCTGTTTATATAGTATTCTATGTTAAAAAATTCGAAAGATTTAGAGGCTGTTGTTTAAACGTTAACAGTTAGAGAAAATAAAAATTAGGAAATTTTAAAACTGAAATTTTGCGGCTACCCAGGTTGCAAATAAATTCGAAAAATTGTATTCTTATCCAAAGGGCTGTCACAGAATTATAATACTAAGAATTTCATTTTATTGAAAACGTTGCAAGATATGAATAAAAGTTCAGAATTGGTCCTTTTCCTGAAAGATATAAAGTTATACCCTCACCAGATTTATATCTTATATATTTTAGAAAACTTGTTCAAAAAATAGAACAAAAATTAAAAAATTACCAGAATGAACTACGCCATTTGATTTTCAAAAACATTTGTTTTTGGTTTGGCAGAAAACAGCAAAAAGTGATGAGTTTTCAGTTGGAGGAGTACAAAAATAGAATTTTATCCCTAAAATTGAATGACTATACATTTTTTGGAATGATATATATAAGGCTATTAAAAGTTTTACTATATACACACGATCTGCAAACATAAGAGCTCCAAAGATATGAGCGCTCCACAGATACGAGCGCCTCGAATCCAAAGGAGTCAGCGGAATTTTTTCCCCTCTAACCTCGCTCTATTTTAGAGTCAGGCGCTATACAATACTTAATTCGTAAATCTCTTAATTTTGAAATTTTCCATTTTTGATTTTTAATTTTTAGGCTTAAATTTTCAATTTCAAGAAATTCAAAATTGAGACTGGAAGACTTGAACAATTAAAAATTAAAAGCCTTAGAAGTTGAAAATTTTCAACGAAAACATTTGTTCTTCAATTACATATCTAGAAAATCTAAAAAAAATTCATAAATAATTTTAAATTTCAAAAACATTTTTAAAAAACTTCGAGATTTTTCAAGACCTGGAATTAAAATTTTCAAGCTTTTCAATGATGTTTTAACTATTTGCAAGGAAAATAAATTAAATTCTAATTTGTAGAGAATTAAGTTTAACAAAATCATTTTTCGATTTTCAATATTTGCGGTTCAAAATTGCTTAAAATAAGAAAATTTTGAAATTGGTCAATTGAGTTTTTAATTTAGACCATTTAACTAAGATGTAGATTTATATTTTTGGCACTGAATCTAAATCTTCGAACTCTAACATTTATAAATGTAAAAAATTCTCCATTTTGCAGTTTATCTGTATTTCGTTTAAACTTGTTTAATTGGAAAATGATATTTACATTTCATTTTATATGGGCAATAGTTTTACTTTAAGTTCTTTGAATTATAGAATATTTGTTAATAACTCAAATAAAAAATTGTTTACCTTTATTGTTCGAATTTTTCAGTTTTATTAGCCTTTAAAAATGTTTGCGAACTTTAGAAAAAGTGGTCATTTTGTTTTTAATGGCCACCCTGATTTATGTATGCACATACTTAAAAATCAACACTTTTATTATAATTAAGTTTTATTTTCGAGCACAAAAATGTTCACGCTCGTAATAAAATTATAGAATGCAATAGGTTTTTTAGTTCAAATAATTCACGTTCTCATGAAATGTAACTATTTACTTAAAGCGCGTTGCAAACTAAAATTTAATTAAGTTAATTGTTTGAAAGAGTTTATATAAGAAATCAAAAAAGTTCTATTCTGAAAATATAGTAAACACTAAATAAAACGACAAAGTAAATTTCATTTCTAATGTTTATTACTATTTAGATTTAAGTACATTGAATATAGATGTTAATTAACAACAATAAAAATAAATAACAGTAGAAAATAAATGTTTTCGTTATTTCTCGTAAATTCTCACATACTTGGTAACGTTCGGTAACTTAATATGTTACCTTCTCCAAATTTAGGTTACCGAGAATTTTCTTACTCCTGTATTTCCTGAATTACTCCCGAAATCTAAGCGCCATAGGAGGGGAAGCCCCACATTCGTATCACTGGCGTTCCCGATTGCCGAGCTTCTCGTATCATTGGATTTCGAGTATAATAATATCTATATTTTACGTTCCAATAAGTTATACAATTGTTATAAACAAATACAATGTATGACACATTCCTAACAATTCAACCCTCCCCCAGTAAAGAATCTACTGATTCTAAACCCCAGCGGCTGCGCTAGTGTTTCAAAATATCAGTACTAGTATTCACTTACAATGTTTCCTTTTTTTAAATTAATTTTCTACATTGGTATTTTTCTTTAGTAAAAAGGAAAATCGCAGTAAACTACGTGTATAGTACTTTACAGAAAAACACTGGTTTTAAATTTGTTGCAGCTCAAGTTTCATTGGTCTCCCAATGAGCATTTCAGAGAACTTTCAGTCTCAAACTGATCCCTCTAAACGTAGTTCCACATCTGGACATTTAGAGGGAAATGTATCAGTTTGAGACTGAATTTTGGCTCATGCCGAGAGTTGTGAAGTGCTGAACCGCGCTGTCAGCCACCTGAACACCTATCAAAGCAACTATTCGCTTTGCAATATTAGACTAAATATTGGTAATAAGGAAACTAATTGGCATAATATTTATCTAATTTTCAACTTTCTTTCATTCAACAGTGCGCAATAGTCACTTAGAATAAAATTATAACTTCCTAATGTAAAATTTTTATTTCAAGACACTAATACTCACTGACAGGTAACTGACAGTTTGTAGTCAACACTTCTCGTTGCTCTGAATGTGAAAAAACAGTCTCTAAATGATGATTTTCCCCTAGATTCTGAGAATGAATCTGTGTGGCTCAAATTTGTTGCACCTTAATTGAACATCGATTTTGGTGTACTTTGGAGGATTAGCGATTTTCTCTGTTCCTAATACTAGTTCATGTAGACCAGTTGACGGTTCCATCGAGACTTGAACGGGCGTCCTGCTGAGATGCGTTGCAGGCGACCACCCGGGTGAATTGGTGGGTGAAGTAAAGAAGTGGGCGGAGTTTACTATGGTGAAGTGGAAGGAAAATGGTAGAATGAACGGTTTCGTGTGTGTGTCGGGTGTATATTTGGTGAAAGATAGTTGAGGTTACGTTACACAATAGTTAAAAAAGTGCAATGACAGGATAAGAAGATTTTAATTTCTGCTTCAGTAATGAGGTCATTGTTATTACAAACATTGATGTGTTCAATACTAGTTGAAAGTGATGAACATACTAAACTTTAGATGATGAAGATACTAAATTTTATTCTACTACTAAACTTGCGATTCCCGCCACTTCTACCCGTCAATTCCTCTGTTTACTCACTTCCACCTACCTAGTTTCAGTGGGTGAAATAGTCACCCGTCGAGTGACCCCCACGCTTCACTCGAGTGACCACTGAACGGTTCACCCGAGTGGAGCCCAACACTCACCTAACATCGTGGAACGGCTTGGAGTGCACCCGAGTGCACCCGGGTGGTCCCCTGGAACGCACCCCTGCCGGTGAGGTTTAGGGGCAAGCGTGCTAACCACTTGACCACAGATGCCAGTTTGAAATAATTAATTGTGCTTTTTGCTTGCTCTTTTTGCTGCAAGAGGTAGGAATACGGAATTGTAATTAGAACAATATATTTCCTGGACTTTTTGAACACGTTGCTCCTCTGTTAGTTGTTTATCAATTCTTATATGCGGTTCTTTTGTCCATGTTTCATCGTACGCATGCTGGCTTGCTTTATCGTGTGCTGCTTTGTTCTCGAGATTGTTTTTGAGGTGAAATTCAGCATGAGCCTTATCAAGCCCGATAACAATTGGCAAATTACGGCCCACACCCATTCTCGCATGTTCAATAGACAACATGGTAAACCACTTTCGCTTGTCTGTGTCAAATACGAGCCTTAAATATGGTTCTTTGTACAAGTTACCTAGATTTTTAATTTCTTCATCTACATTGGGTCCGGGTCCCATTGTATATCCAAAGATCACCTGGCGCCTTTTTAAGTAAACTTTAGCGTGTTTAGACCTACGGTTACCATTGAGTGCTTCGAATCCATGGTACCTTTCAATGTCCGTTTGTCCTAATTTTTCGATATCAGGAAGATGGTAATCATTGGAATCAGGATATAAATCTTCTAGGAGCGTCAGTTGTGGAATATCATTTCCCGGTGGTTGCGAAGTTGTTAATTCTGCAAGAAGAAATAGAAGCAGGTATATCTAGATATGTATAATAGACATAATATGCATTGTAGAATGTTTCACTATCTGAAAACTACCCAGGTGGAAATACACGACTGGTCCAGTACACATTTCAAGAGTTTCTGTACTGGAAATCTGGTGGGGGGGGGGAATTCAATTTTTTTCAGAGGGGGCTTTGTGTTTATGTACAGGCAAATAGTGGGGTGAAACGAATTGAATGGTACTACTGGGCCAGCACAGCCAGCATCAGGCCCATGCAATTTTTCTGGAAGTTTTTGGCAAATATTTATCATGAGAGTTGACTCTCGCCTTTAATAAAAAAATACATTTTTTGAAAATATAGTTTAACGTTTACCTAAGTGATTGAATTTTTAATTAAAAAAGAATTATTTTTCACAATATAGTTGAACTTTCAACCAAATATATGAATTTTGAAGTAATAATATAAATATTCAATAACAAAAAAATAATTTCTTAATAAAGTGATTCAACACAATCTTGCAAAAAAAATAGTTAAATAATCTAGTAAAGAATATAAATTTTTAACTAAAAACCAGTTGCATATTTATATAAAAACATCAAATTTGTACTAAAATAGACGAATTTAAAAAAAAGATATACTTTCACAAACAGTTAAATTTTCTGTTTAAGAAGATTGCTTTTGAAATTTCACGATCAAAATATTAATTTTTAAACAAAAAAATAAGTTTGTACGAAAAAAAATCGAACTTTCAATCACATCTTTGATTATATCGTACTCATATTCTTAGTTGCAAAAATTTAAAAAAAAATTAATGTATCTTCTTAAAAGTCATGTCTTTTTGGCTGAATATTAATCTTCTCATTTATATTTCATGCGAATACAAGGATTTTTGCAGTTTTTAAACAATTTTAGAAGCATTTGTTAAATAATCGATATTCTAGTCATACTATTTTTTATCACATCACCAAAACTCTAACATTATTTTTGTCTCGACTCTAATACTGAACTCTTGAATACAAAAATTAAAATAACCAACCTACTTTTGAATGATCTAAAAATAACAGTTAAATAAAATCGAATAGAAGTATTAGAAATCTGTGACTACCTCCTGAATTAATATAAAAAACATACTTCTGCTTATAGAAACTGTCTTAAACTTAATTTTAACTTTCATCAATTTTTCATTTTTAATTACTTATAAAAATATTAAATATTCTTTAATATTACATTTATTCTTATTAGAAAATTTTCTTTCTGCCTGCTCGGGGTATAATTTATTTATTTTAATTTTATTTTCTTAATTGCATTCTTATTCTAATGAGAAGGTATCGGTTTTATATAAAATTTCACTATGTTGGTTTTCATCAAATCTCAACGTTTTGAGACCCCTTGAGTCAGAAAAAACGATTTTTGCGAAGGAATTTGTCTGTCTGTAGTCTGTATTCTGTGGGCACGATAGCTTTTTAATAAAATTGATCAGATCGGATTCTGCTTTGGCACACTTTTTTTAGGTCCAAAAAGAAAGAACGAATTCATAAACCAGGTATTTTGGATGAAAATTTAAAAGTTGAGCATATTTTCAAAATATTCGAAACAACATTTTTTTAAGACTTAAAAATTCTATGTACTCTTATTCGTAGCACTCAGAAACTCAAACCGTTAATCCTAATGACTTTTGTCTATAAAAAGAAAATGATCCAAATTAGAGCATTTTAAAAATCCAAAAAAACAAACTAGATTGAATATTTTAAGCCAAACAACGCATGATATAAAAAAAGTCAAGAGAAGAAAAACGTTAATTTTTGAAAGCTATACAAGATTATCATAAATTTTTTAATTTCGTCGAAAAGTATAAATTCCAAATTTGATCGTATCAAAAATAAAAAAATTCAAAAATTCTATTTTTTTGTCAAACTATGAAGAATACGAAGAAAATTAATCAGCTAAAATTGCGCGCCACTAACGACACAGGCTATGAATAAAATAAATAGACAAACGTTACGATTACAAAAAATACCGACAACTGTGAAGGATCAACCCTTGCCTGATATCAACTTATTGAACATAACTTTAGCCAACAGAACCTGACCTCACCTAACCTGAATGAACAGAAATTTATTTAACTATACGTCAAGCTCCGGAAGCATATTTTCCCAGTAGCAAATGTGTGCTACATTGAATGAGTCAACTCGAGCCTAACCTAGAAATAAATCTAAGTTCTAAGTTCTAAGTTTCTTCAAATGAGTAATGTGCGTCCAAATTTTTAAGCACCTGTAGTACAATGAAATTAATTTTATTGTGTTACAACGGGAACACTTAAGTTAAGTTGTGTTGCGTTAAGCAAAATTTCGTTAGGTTCTGTTAAGTTAGATTCATTTGTAGGTTAAGATCAAGTTAACCTATTAAATATAGCACACATTTAAGACTGAGAACCGTACGCTTACACAGCTACACGTGTGGTTGAATTTCATTCGGCTAGTTTGGGTTAGGTCAGGTTTTGTTAGGTTAGGATAGGTTAAACCTCTATGTAGGTTAAGCCGAAGCTGAATGAAACGGTACCGCAAACACAACGGGACAACACAATGAGTTTAATTGTGTTACGTGAAGTTAAGTTAGGTTAGGTTAGGTTAGGTTTTTTTAGGTTAGGATAGGTTTGACCTCTTTTCAGGTTAAGCCCAAGCTGATTCTAACGGTACCGCAGAAAGCGAAGTTTTAAATTCATCAAGCAGCCTAACTTTTTGTAGTTTCTTATCATTTTTGCAATAATATTCTCATAGTCTGGACTTTTTTTTGTTACCGAGGAAATTTGCGTTTACTGCGTTTATTTGCGTTTACCTTTCCAAAGTGTCCATTTCAATTTTCGTCATCTGGCTCACGAAATTAGTATCTCTTGTCAATATTCGAATTTGTTGTACATCAAAGACTCCTTCTTTCAATTTAGCGTCTGAAACATTAGGGAATTTAAGGGATATATACTTATAGCATTGTGCATCTTTGTCTAACGCCTTGACAAATTGCTTCATGAGCCCAAGCTCTGCTATTCCACAGGCATATAAAGCATGGCTCTCTCGTGAAACCCAATTGTTGGCCTAATATCATTGTTATGATTTTGAGATCATCACATATTTGCCATTTGTGATTCGTGTAATTAACTTTTTCAAGCAGCATTTTAACATTGTTATATTCTTCTTTGATGACTGTTCATTGAGCTATAGGGATAGGAGCGTAAGTATTCGTGTGCAGTAAAACAGCCTTAATGCTGCGTTTTGACGAATATATGATAAGTCGCCATTCTTCGTCTCTGTACACATTTTTCTTCAAGTGGTGCATTAGTCCGTTAACGTCAGCGTAGTACACTAAAGATGTCTCTTCGTCTTTAACGAAAAACTTTCAGAATTCTTTGTCCCTGTCGCGATAGAATGAAACTTTTGTCTTTGGCTCTAGAAGATTTCTTCTTTTTAGCAATGAAGCGGCAAATTCAGCGCCGTCTTTCGGTAATCCATGATCTATAATAAAATCATTCAGTTCTAGTTGCGACACTAATATTGGAACCTTCAATTTTATTTTATGCACGCCATATTCGTCATCTTTTTCGTCATTTTCATCGGAATCATCAGAACTATTTTCTGTTCGATCACTGGTTTCACTATCGTCTCCATGACGTTGACTTTCAACTTCCATTATATCATCTTCTAAAGCGCTTAAATCAGTCTGGCTTGCATTTTTATTGATTTCAATTGCTCTTGTGACTGTACACACATTAATGTACGAAATATTATTTTTATTGTTGGCGTTGAACCCTTTGACGGTATTCGTGCAAAAGTAGCAGTCCTTCACAATAACGGGGTTTTCCCATGTGGTTGGTGTGGAGTACTTGCGGTAGTTTTCGTCGTTTGAATTTTTTAGACGATACAACATAAGTCTGCAAGAATTGCTAATGACGTGGGAACCCATTTTGTTTCTTGGTGCAGCAATTTACGGTCAAAACACTTTTCGTAAAGACTTTTCACTTCCTCGTGGATTGATTTTCGGAAATTGCTCACTTCATATTTGCTGCAAATGTAACAGAATGAATCTGAGCTATTCTTGCAGGCATGCGATTGAGAAATGTTCGCGGTTTTTTTCATGGTCGCATGAGCCCGTTTTCCCACCCTGACCAGACGCCGATACTGTGGTTTTTCCCTGCATCGTAATGCACTTTTTACCTGTGTCTACCATGACGGCATGAACGCCGTTTACCCATGGACTCAGCCAATGTGGATCCGTTGCCCACCGCACAGTGGGGTGAAATCGGAAAACGAGGTTCAAAATAACATTTAGAACGCAATTATGCACCGATTTTAGAATTTTTTTTTTGAAAAATTCAGAACTAAATTTTTCAGAATAAATGGTGGGAGCAGATTTTTTATTTTTTTGTTTATTTAATTTTTATTTTAATGCAAACATCGAAAAAAATGTCGATTTTTCTAATTTCATTTTTTATCTTCTAGACAAAATTTTTCTTATACTTCTCGTCCCTTGAATTTAGTGCACAGGGGTATAAGAAATATAAAAAAAATTCTTAGCTTGCATAGTTAATTGTTATAAACAAATTGTATTAATGAATACTCGACATTAAGGGTTATTCGGCTTCAACGTATATTTCTACTCTGAAATCGCTTGCTTTCATTGTGAGGATGATACGCGAATATTTAAATTTAACATT
>NC_046657.1:29554707-29564025 GCF_010883055.1 Belonocnema kinseyi | reverse complement strand
TAGAACAATACAATTTATTGTAAAAAAAAAATTATTGTAAATTTTTTTTTAGAAAACATCATTGTAAATATGATTTCAGCAAGGTGAGAGGAAAAACCGATTCATTTTTGTTTAAAAACGGCCAAAATGTGAATTTGTTTATATAATTTGTTTATAAAATAAACAAATAACATTTAATGTTAAATTTAAATAATCACGTATCATCCTCACAATGAAAGCAAGCGATTTCAGAGCAGAAATATACGTTGAAGCCGAATAACCCTTGATGTCGAGTATTTGTTAATACAATTTGTTTATAACAATTAACTATGCAAGTTAAGAATTTTTTTATATTTCTTATACCCCTGTGCACTAAATTCAAGGGACGAGAAGTATAAGAAAAATTTTGTCTAGAAGATAAAAAATTAAATTAGAAAAATCGACATTTTTTTCGATGTTTGCATTAAAATAAAAATTAAATAAACAAAAAAATAAAAAATCTACTCTCACCATTTTCTGAAAAATTTAGTTCTGAATATTTCAAAAAAAATATTCTAAAATCGGTGCATAATTGCGTTCTAAATGTCATTTTGAACCTCGTTTTCCGATTTCACCCCACTGTGCACCGTCACCACGTGGAGGTGCCCTGGTTACAGACACAGGCGAATAATGCTAGCAACAAGCGGTTAAGAAACTCCAGACGTTTACTGCTATTAATGTCAAAATATGAAAGTACGCAAGAACAGGGTTGCCAGCGTAATCGGTTAGGTTAGGTCATGTTTTGTTAGGTTAGGATAGGTTAAACCTCTATGTAGGTTAAGCCGAAGCTGAATGAAACGTTACCGCAAACACAACGAGACAACACAATCAGTTTAATTGTGTTCCGTGAGGTTAGGTTAGGTTAGGCTAGGTTAGATATATTTCTAGGTGAGGGTCGAGTTGACCCATTCGATGTAGCACACATTTGATACTGGGAAAATATGGTTCCAGAGCTTTACGCGTAGTTCAATAAATTTCTGTTAATTCAGGTTAGGTGAGGTCAGGTTCTGTTGGGTAAAGTTATGTTAAATAAGTTGATATCAGGCGACGGTTGATCCTTCACAGTTGTCGACATGTTTTCACTAGCATTATTTTGAAATTTATTTGCCTCAGTGCATGATTTTTCGTCATTTTTTGAGGTTATGGCTCAACCATGACGTGATGGGTGATTTTTAATACCGAATTTGAATTCAGCGCCCGAAAATCCATCGGAATACGTGTGTCTTGTTACCATATCCGCAAACTTTTTTTCGTGTGGCTGTGTAATGTATCATAGGAAACGTAATTTTTGCTTTATGCGTGAAAAATAACATTCAAAATGAAAAAAGCTGTTCATATTTAACTAAAAAAGATTAATTTTCAAACCAAAAGATGAATTTTTCTTTAAATTTAAGAAAACTAAAAAAAAGTTGATTTTTTAAGAAAGAAATTTTTTAATTTTAAGAAATTAGTTAAACTCTAAAACCTTGTTGTTAAATTTCTAAACAAACAAATAAATTTTCTGCCTAAGCAAAAAAAAACAAATTTTTAATAAAAATTTAAGAATTCTCAAACAAAAATTTGAAATTTCGACTAAAAGATGAATTTTTAAACAAAAGAATAATTTTCTACCAAAAAAGAGAAGTTTTTAATGAAATTACAGAATTGTCAACCAAAAAGTTAAATTTTGAACTGAAAATAGGGTACATTTCATATTTTAAACGAAAGGTGAAATAGTAAATTTCTGTATTGAAAAAATTAATTTTCAACTGATAATTTTCAACTAAAAGTATGAATTTTAAAAAACGAACATTAGTTTTATAAAAAAATAAAAAAACTTTTAAGAAAATACATTAATTTTCAATTAAATGATTAACTTTTTAGCTGAAAAGATACCTTTTGAGCCAAAACTCGAATAGACTAAGAAGAATTATTTTCTTCCAAAAAAGTCAAATTTTCAAACAAAAAGATCAAGTTTTAACCTTAAACGTTAATTTTCTGCAAAATATATGAGACGCATTTTCAATGAAAAAAAAATCAATTTTCAACCAAGGAAATACATTTTTAATAAATTCAAACTTTTAACAAAATAGTTCAATTATCAACTAACAAGATTAATTTTACTCCAAAAAACACTAATTTCAATCAAAATACCCGAATTTTCAGCTAAAAAAACTAACTTTACAAACTCAAAATGGAATAGTTCTTCTTCTCAATATTTCTATTTTCTTATATTTCATAAAGATTTGATATGTTTATATTTCGTGTTATCTTCTTATTCATCTTATTCTTAAAAATTGTAAATTTATTGCAAAATTTTTTTTGAAAATCGCGCGCTTTTCATTTTTTCTCGTTCCGGTTTAATCGGAGCCAATCAAAATAGTGGGAAGTTGTGGCAGAACTATCTACATCGTAGAAGTGAGAGCCCCTTTCACGGAGGTATTTTTGGAGTTCCGGACTTCCGAGCTTTTCGTATCTTTGGAGTTTTAGTTTTCCTTATATTACCTGACATTTTCTCTAATGTCACGCAGTGCTTATCTATCTTAAAACAGCACATCAGAGCACTTTTTAATAGTAGAACAATACATTTTAGTAAAATGAGGCGTTTTTAAAAAGTTTCTTCAGTTTCAATTGACAGCTGATAGGCTGGAAAAAATGATTTGACATTAAAAATAATTGATTATTATTTAAGTACTTATTTCTATGAACTTACGCGAATTTAAATATGGTGGGCTACATTAGTTTTTAGTTTTTATTAGATGATTATTTACGTTTACTTCGAATTTAATCAATTTTAAGTAAAATTATAGAACTAAAGCTGTTTTATTTTTATACAATATATACTTAGGAAAATAAATAACGCCAATTCTGTTACTTTTTTCTAAAATCTCTTGAATTCGATTGATCTTTTCTGGATTTTTGTTTCTTCTTTTCACCTTTTTTTCTTTTCTTTCTAATCTTTTTTCTTTAACTCTTCCCGAAGACTTCTAAATTCTACTCGATTTTACGAAATCTATTTATTTACTTACGCCTAACATACATTAACATTTGGTTCTATTCACTTAAATTATCTTTAAATGATATTGATTCCTTATTATCTGGACTAAATCAACTTGAATTCCTTTGAATACTTATACATTCACTCAAATTTTACTCAAATTCAATAATAAAATGTAATTTCTAAAATTTATTTCAATTCTTTTGGTACCAACTCTCAATCCTTTTAAACTAACCTTACATTCTTAGGAATTTAATT
The DNA here is from genome assembly GCF_010883055.1 of Belonocnema kinseyi. Lineage (NCBI taxonomy): Eukaryota > Metazoa > Arthropoda > Insecta > Hymenoptera > Cynipidae > Belonocnema > Belonocnema kinseyi. The sequence goes on along the minus strand of NC_046657.1, from coordinate 29,560,772 downwards.
AAATTCTTGTGAATTTCCTGGACTCATTCAGAGTTCTATTCACTGATTCTATTTATTCAAAAAATTTTTTGTTCTATTCACTTGAATTATTTTTGATTCTTCATGATTCGTTATGAATTTCATCGATTTCTCTGAAATTTCTTTGAATTCTTCTTAATGTGCTTTCATTTTACTCAAAACAATTGGATATTTTGGGTCAAAACTTTTTCTAAATCATGTGTAGTCACTTTCAATATAATGAACTGAGTGCATTTTTAAATACTTAGAAATAGTTTCAATTTACTTGAATTTTTTTCACTTACATATAACTTTTATCTTTTTAGGTAATTTCTTACAAATTCTTATGAATTTCATCAAAGTCTCTTAATTTCTCTCAAATTTCCATGAATTCTTCTAAATTCACACCCATTTGTTTGAAGTAAGTGTACTATTTTTATTTAAAAAAATTTGTATTACTAATATGAATCCATTTGGAATTCAGCATAAATTATGTCATTTGGTCATTGTGAATTCTCTTTTGTTGAAGCTCCTTCGACTTTAACAAATTTATTTTCATCGCGTATATCATGCTTTGCACTTTAGATAAAAGAAACAACTTTTTGACTGCAAAACCTGTAAATTTCTGTAGATTTTGGTGTTTGCACTTTTTTTTATGAATTCTTATAAGAACTAAAACTACAACAAAATACAAAAATATTGAAGAAGATGAAAAAGAGTACCAAATTCGTTTGAATAAAGAGAAAAATTGAAATTTCTTATATTTTTGGTTCAAATTTATTGTATTTATGCGAAGATTACCGTAAATATGTTTTTATTTTTTTCTATTTTCTTAAAAAACAATTCCGCCAGGACTTTATATTTCTACGATAAACTGCACAGTCATCAGAACACAATTTTCAGTACATTTTTCTAATATTTTAACTTTCGTGGAATCCTGTAATTTTTGTAAAATCATTCCAATTTTCTAAAATAATTTACGTACAATTAAAAGCGACTTTTTATGAGGTCAAATATACAGATTAAACAAAGTAAAATCCCTTATTATTTTGTAATACTGTTTTTATTTAATTTTATTTTTTGTTAAATCGTGTACACCTTATAACAAAAAAATACGAATCTCAAAAAAAAAAAATCACGACAGTAGAAATGTGGAATTTTCTTGTAAATTTTGTTTCCGCTAGCGCTTTTAGGTTTGTTAAGAATATTCAGTATTATTTTTATGATGTTTACATAATTCTATAAACGAGAATTCTAAAATTACAAAAACACCCATAAACTTGTTTTTGAGAAATTCACAATCGCTATTTTTAATTCCACCGACCATCGTCCTTAAATTTTTATTAATATTTTAAGTATATTTACGTTATTCGTCAAACCAGTTTTCAAGAATATAAACATTTTTTCGGGTGACTTTTTTTAAAGAAATTCCCAATTTATAAGAAACTGTGTACCTTTACTTATTTTAGTATACAACAGAAATATGCTCTTAAAATGTATACCTTGTATCATTTTTCAGAAAATTTAATTTTTTCTTTTAAATGTCATTTTATATAATTAAAATAAAAACTGCGTCATCATTTATTGGATACTGCTACATATTGCTCTAATATTATATAATAAACAAGAAAATCTATTATAAGCAAATTATTTATTCAAAGAATGTTTTTTACGATTTTCCATTATTTTAAGTTTTTTAAAAAATTATATTGCAAGAGATTTAGATGAAAATAATATAATGATGACTAAATTACTCCGTGAAATTATTATTGTTAATATTATAAATAAATTTGTCAAACAAATGCAATAATGAGGTATTTCTTGACAATTCAACATTTTCCACAACTTTTTTGTTGTCAGATACCCAAATAATGCATATGTTTATTAAATTTATTTAAAAGATCGAAGAATGTATTAAAATAATATGAATGTTGCTGAAGTTATAATGAAGTTACCAATTAAAAATGCAGACATAAGAAGGAATTTATTTTTCCATTCACAGATGCCCGAATAATGCATTTGTTTGTTAAATTTGTTTTTAACAATCATAAATGTTGCTGAATTTAATATGAAGATCTCAATGGAAAAGTCTGAAATCGAAAAAGAAGGATTTTTCCGTTGACAAATTCTCCAATAATGCACTTCATTATTAAATTTTTGTTTAAACTTATAAAATTGAACAAAAAATTATTAATTTTGCTGATATTATCATGAAGTTCCTGATTAAAAAAGTTCACATCGCATTTTTGTGTCAACAAATGCCTGAATAATGCATTTTTTCATTAGATTTGTTTTAAAATCTCATTACATTGATAAACTATTTATAAATGTCTTTTTAATTCACACCAAGTTCCCAATTGAAAGAACTGGCATAAAAAAATTTACTGTTGATAATTTCCCGTATAATGCATTTTTGATTAAATATGTTTTTTAAACAATCATCGAATTAATCAGCATATTATGATTTTTGCTAAAATTATCGTAAATTTCCTTATTAAAGAAAATTGACATGAACGAAATTCGGTCGAAAGATTCCTCTTCAATGCATTTGTTTATTAATTTTTTTTGTAATTTGAACAATGATGATTTCAAAAAAAAGTTTTAATCATCATGTCTATGAAAATTTCTCGTATTATAATTTTAGAAACATAAAATGATGGATAATCCTAGAAAACATTCTTTCAACAAACAATTTTGTTTCTACATTTTTGAAATTTGTTTATTATATAACATTGGATCATTTTTAAATAATGTTATTCTATGAAAATAAGGCTATTTCAATAATCTTTCTGTTATTCAGGAGTACCGGAAGCCTCAAACCATTTACAGGCGTTTTTGTAACCAAAATTCAAGTGCTTAAATAGCGAAGTGGTTAAAGTGTGCGCTAAAATGCACTAGTTCAGGCTGTGTATATAGGGTTTAAATCCTCGGTTAGTGTGGTTTTTTAAAGCGTTGAAACGTGCGATTGTATGTGTAAGTAACCGTGTGTGCAAATTATGTATTCAACAATTGTCAAAAATGAAGATTATATAATAATTATTTCAAAAATAACCCTTTCTTAAAATGATTGTTGTTAAAAATTTTATTCAAATTATTGATGTAATTTAATTGCTGCAATTTTTAAATTGCATAAATTTTGTTCAAGACTTAATCTTTGTCAAAGTTTGGGCACGGATCATCTTTATAGACGGACCATATATAGGGCCAAATATCGGCCCGACGTGGAGAAGCACGACAGAAATTTGTAAACTTTCGACGTTTTTCCACACATTTTTTATTTTTATTATTTTCAATGTTATTTTTCACGTATAAAACAAATAGTACGGTTCCTATCAAGAAGTGATTCTTAAGGAAATTGTAGATCTTCTTTGGGATGAAAATTTTGGTTAATTCATCTTTTTTCGTATCCTACATAATGTGACCACAAAATGGAATTTTTTTATTTTTCATTATTTTTTGTGCAATCGAAATTTGAACTTTGGATTTTCCAAGAAAATTAAAAAATTTGCTTAAAATTTTGAATTTCGGTTGATTTAAAAAATTTTGAAAATGCTTCGCTATCTAAGCACTTGAAGTTTGGTTACAAATACTCGGCTAAATGGCTTAATGCTTCATGTGCTCCTCAATAACAGATGATTGAATCTAAAGGACATTCAGAAATAGTTAATAATTTTAATGATTTTTTAAAACAAATCTGATGAAACAATGCATTAATCAGGCGTTTGTTGACACAAAAATTTGATGTCAACTTTTTTAATTAGGAACTTAACGATATTTTCAGCAAAGTTATTAATTTTTTGTTTATATTTATAATTTTTTAAGAAAATTTAATAAACAAAAGTTGTCGAAAATGATGGAAAAGCCGAAAAATGGCTCTTAAATGCATTTCTTTAATAAATTTATTTATAATGTCAACAACAATAATTTCGCGAGGCAATTTTTTCATCATTATATTGTTTTCATCCAAATTGCTTGCAATGTAACTTTAAAAAAATGTAAACTAATGGAAAATCGTGGAAAACATTCTTTGAACAAATAATTTGTTTATAATAAATTTTCCTGTTTATTATATAATACTGAAGCATCTTTAACCAATATTACTCTATGGAACTTAGGGAATTTTAAAACAGAGAAAACGGACCATTTTGTTCGTCACATTCATTTATTATTAAAAAAATTAAAACCCTAATTTAAAATATAAAAAAAGGTTACTATAATTTTCATTTTAAATTGTATAGGTTATTCACCAAAAAAATATTATGAGAAAGGAAATTTAAAACAATTAAGTTTTATTTCAACATTTTGATTAATTTAAAAGACAATAAAGTTTTTATCTGAAAATTTAATGATTTCGGCCAATTTTGCTTGAAACTTTAAGCTATATATTTGATAAGTTGAAAATTAAACTACACAGTAGAAAATTGATGGATTTGATTGAAAACTCGTATTTTTGGTTAAAAAATAATTGTCTGTTTGAGAAACAAATAGTTGTCTTCTTGGATATAAAGTGAATCTTTTTGTTGAAAATTAAACTTTTGGGTTGAAAATTGAACTGTTTTACAGAAAAATTCGAATATTTTGTTCAAAAGCCATATTTTTGAGTAAAAAATAATTGTGGTTCGTTAAAAGTTAATCCTTTTGATTGGCAATTCAATTATATTGTTAAAAATTTATCTTTCTTGATTTAAATTTATCTTTTTTTGTTAAAAATTTATTTTTTCTGATTTCAAAGTCCACTTTGTTCTAAAAAATTTGACTTTTGTGCTTCAAAACTTTACTCTTTTGTGGGAAATTCATAATTCGTGGTATAAAAGTCATCTTTCTTGATTGATGAACTTTTTCGATGAAAATTGAAATGTCTTCTAAAAAGTTTGTCTGTTTGTCATGAAAATTCAAATGTTTGAATTGTATTCTTTTTTGTTTAAAAATTTAACCATTTAATCAAAAATGTATCTTTGAATGCTAAAAATTCATCTAGTTGATTAGAAATTTAACTATTTTGATAAACTCATCAATTTTTCTAACAAATTTAACTATCTCGTTAAAAATTAATATCAAAAATTTCTCCTTCTTTGTTCAAAATTTATCTTTCTTGTTTGAGAAGCACCTATTGTTCAATTTAGCCGCCTTCCAAAAGATTCATCTTATTGGCAACAAAATTGGACTATTTGCCCAAATCTGGAACTATAGTTTGGAAAACTTGTCTGCTTTATTCGAACATTTATCACTTTGGTTGGTAATGCTAAATTTGGCATGAAAATTAATTTTTCTTTTTTGAAAATTCATCTTTTTTGTTGAAAATTTATCTGTTTAGGTAAGAAACATCTTTTGGATGAACATCCAATTATTTTGTTCAAAATACAATATATTTCGGCGCCGATATTTCGTCGGTACATTTTATTAATCTATAGTTAATTTTCAATAATATTTTTCATCAATTTACATTGGAAACCTCTAAATAGGATTTAAAATTATTGCGGAGTTTATAGAGTATTAAAATCACACTCAAAATTTTGTAGATATTATAAGAGGTCTAAATTAGATATAAATATGGGAAAATATCAAAAAGGTACAGCTAAAAAGAAAATGTTCTTTAAATTTTTCATCAAATTTTGCACAAAAAAATTAAAAGGAGATTTTTGGAACACCCCACATTTTAATTTTTTTTTGAAAATTTGTTAGAAGTTTACGCTAGTATCAAAAAGACATCCTATTAGTTTTATGTCGACTGAAACATTTTTGAATCTCGAAATATAAAAAAAAATGTAATTTAAGATATTTTCCTCGTAAAGAGTGCAAAATATCACAAACGAACCGGAGATATTTTTAGGCGAACTTTTTTTGCTACATAAGCTTTTACGTAAACATGTTTTTCTAACTTTCATTGCTTCCGATAAATATACGAATATTTAATTTTTTTGAATAGTTTTTTTAAGAAACAAGAGAGCGGTAAAAGAGTTTTGGATATGTCCACCTGATTCGCATTTTCTTTGCAATGTATTTAAATAGATAACAATTGCAAATTCGGTGAAAAATTCAAATTTAATATCCGATTCCTTATTTTAAAT
>NC_046657.1:29526929-29554607 GCF_010883055.1 Belonocnema kinseyi | reverse complement strand
ATATCTTTAAAAGTGTAGAAAATTAACTTGTAAATCTTTAAAATAAAATAATTTGTGTAATTTGACAATTTACTAATTAAGAGTACTAACATTTAATATAATAATAAAACAAGGCATGCAAGTTTGACGTTTTACAATAATTTATAAAAATCATATTTATTTGAAATAATTTATTTATTTCATTGGGAAAATGAAGAATTGAATACTTGACTTTTGACTACCAAAATCTTTGAAATCAGGAAAATTGAAATATTTCTAATTGTAATTCTTCAAAGGTTTAGGAATTTTCTAGTTAAGATATTTTATAATTTGGAAATTTTGTGTTCAAAATTTTGAAATTTGGTAACCTTATAAACCGTCGGCAATTTTATTATTTGGAAATAATAGTCTCGGGGATTTTTCAATCGTAAGTCAATTTTAACTTTAAATTCTAATTTTAGTTATCTCACGAAATTTAAAAGTTCAGAATTTCAGAGGCTTTCAATTTAAAATAGTTAATTCAGTTTTGAGTTTTAAAGTTTTCTTTATCAGTTTATTAGAAATCGTCTCATTTCGAAATATTATTCTGAAATCTAAAATATCATCAATAAAATGTTTAACGCTTGAATTTCAAATTTATTAATTAGTAATTATTATTTAAAAAACTGTAAAGCCGCATATATAAGAATTTGTTTAATAATAAATTTTTAAACTATTTACATTTTTCATTTTTTGCAATAAAAATCCAGTAACATGAATGCACGTTCCACGGGCTTGTATTAGTTGCTAGTAAATAAATAGAGTACAATGTAAAACCGTTACAATATTTATTTTACACACAGACATTCTTTTCACTCCTGATGCAAAACAAACATTCAAATGCGAAAATCACATTAAATTTTTCCTCATATATATATATTTTTTTTTACTTTCAGGGGAATAGCGAGGTATTTAAAAATTCAAAAGTTACAAGCAGCTCTACACACGTATACGGCGGTCCTGACTGGCCGAGATTAATCAGTTTATAACTCAATAACTAATACTTCAATACATTTTTGCCAAAGGAAGATTAGGTTTATTTTTTTGTTTTTTTATGCAGCCATGCAAGTCCGGACACTTAGTTCTGGAAAACCCTGTATAAAAGGCTTTTGGTTTGGCATCAACATTCCAGTTACTTTCAGAACTTTAAAGAGCTAATATCGAGTTTATCGCAATGTCTCCTATTTTTATCGTTTTACTCGTCGTTGGAGTTGCACCTACGTGTGAGTACAATACTACTTATAAATTCATTCATTAAGATGATCGTTTCGATTCCTAAATTAAGATTTCAATTTTTATCTACCATGCTTTTTTAACATTTTAAAATTTTCGGATAAGAATATCTGCTCCGGTCGCTCCACTGGGAATGGGACCACAGAATTTCCGACTGCCAGTCGGTTGGTTTCCCATTAAGCTATACGGGAGAACGAAAGAAGAATCTTTGATCAGAAATATAAGCTGTCTCAAGTCTTGTGTTACATTTATGATACGACTAATTTAAAGAAATCTGTATTATCTTCTGAGACAGTTACTTTTGATCAGTGTTAATACCTTTTTCACACCATCAAAATAGAAATCAAGTTAACTCTTCAAACAATAGAAAAAGCTTAACGTCATTTTCAGACCAAATAGAAAATAACTCTCTTCGCTCCACTGGAATCGATTTTTTTTATCTCTTTAATGGCCTAATATGAAAGCACTTAACTGGCAATCGGAGATTCTGTTGTTTGATTCCCAGAGGAGCGTCGACAGCAGATCTTTTTTTAGAAATAATTTAATTTTAAAATCTTGATCTTAGTCTCGCAAGAATGCGGATGTCACTCATCCTGGAGTACTTGTGCGTCACTATGTCCACCTTCCTGTGAGAAACTTAGCAATCCATGTGAAACTACAGTTTGCCCTGATGTAAGTTTATGGACAACATTTCCAAACAAAATTCTTAGTTTTTGACAGAAAATAAATCACTTGTTAAATTTCTAGTTTATATTATATTTTATGTATCTTTGATAGATTATAATTTTTCTTAATTTAACAGATCTGCGTGAATGGCTGCGTATGTGATGAAGGATACATACTAAAAGAGGAGTACAACATCTGTGTGCTGCCTGAGAACTGTGATATCATAATCGAACCAATTCAACCTCCTCTATAAAAGGACATAAATTACGTGAAATAATTATAAATATTATACGGAGTAATGTAGATAAATCCTTGAAATTTTCCTACAATCCTGTAATTTTTATTTGTTTGAATAAAAAATTTTACCACGCAAAAATCTCGAAGCTACAACATTTGTACAATGTGGCAGTTGGTCGACGAAAACCTAGAAACCAGGGAACAGTCCGCGAATTTTATTAATAGAAGAAAGTCGAAGATTTTGAATTTATTTTTTAAAAAGCAGGTATTTTAAAAAAAAAATTTATTTTAGTTGGAAATTGTTTTATTCCGTGTACGAAAGATTGCATGTTAAGAATGTGACATGATTAAAATTCTGATATCTGAACAAAAATGGTCATCATTTGGTAGAAAATTTTATTTCATCGGTGAAGGTTGAATCAGTTTGATAAATAATCACTTTTTTTTTGTTGAAAATTAATTTTTTAACTTGAAAATTGAACTACTCTGTTGGAATAATTTTGACATTCTCATCCTAATGAGAAGGTATTGCTTTTATGTAAAATTTCACTTCGTCGGTTTTAATCAAATGTCCACGTTTTCAGACCCCCCAAATCAGAAAAAGCGATTTTTATGAAGTTGTTTGTCTGCCTGTAATCTGTATTCTGTCGGCACGATAACTTTCGAAAATTTGAACAGATTAGATTCTGCGTTGGCACACTTCTTTAAGGCCTTAAGAGAAAGGACAAGTTCGTAAATCAGTTATTTTGGATCAAAATTAAAAAAGAGCGCATTTTCAAAATTTTTGAAACATGATTTTTTCAAGATTTCACAATTCTATCTGCGGTTATTCATAGTACTCAGAAACTCAAACAACTTATTTTTTTCACTTTTTTCTATAAAAAGAAAATGATCAAAGTTAGAGCATTTCCAAATAAAAAATTGAAAAACTAAAATGGACATTTGAAGACAAACAACGCATAATATGAAAAAAAGTCAAGAGAAGGAAAACGTTGATTTTCAAATAGCCCTATATGATTATATTAACAACTTTTTTAATTTGGTCGAAAAATTCAAAATTCAAAATTTTATTATACCAAAAATAATGAAAAATTAGACAATTATAATTAAAATTATTTTTTGAAAAAAATCCTACTCCATCTTCACTCCATTGGGAATCGAACCACAAAACTTTTGATTTCCGGTCAGGTGCTTTTCCAATTAAGCTATTAGAGGGATCAGAATAAGAACTCTTAATTCAAGAACATAACTCTAATTTTTAGCTAGTTGTTAATGGTACAAGTAATTGTTTAAAAATTTTTAAATGTATCTGCTATATCATCAGAGACTGTAACTTACCGATAGTAGATCAGCCCTCCAAACCATGAAAGCAGAAAATCTACACAATATCGATAAAGTTAAGAATCTTTAATAACAGAATATTTAATAACAGAAGAGGGAGTAGGATCTTTTTTTACAAGAAATAATTTTAATTTTAATTTAAAAATATTATTTTTCATCTAGTCTTATTAAGACGTTAAGCATTTTCTGTTATTGAAGATTCTTAACTTGATCGATATTGCGTAGATTTTCTGCCTTCATGGTTTGGAGGGTTGATCTACTGTCGGTAAGGTACAATCTCTGATGATATAGCAGATGCATTTAAAAATTTTTAATTAGACAATTCCAATGTTTGGTCAAAATATGCAAGATACGAAAAAAATAAATAAGCTAAAATTGTGTACCCTGAAAAGATCTCCAAAATTTGTTGTGAATAACTTTTTAATAGAACACGTAGTTTTTGTTTTTAGTGGTAAAAAACAAAATAAAAATAAAAAAATAAAATTTTTCTGGACTGATGACACAAGCTTCGAAAAAAATGAGACAAAACTTGTTTTTTCAAAAAATAGCTATAATTTTGATAGGACAGATGGGTTTTTTTCTTCAAAAATTTCTTACGAATTTGAAGAAAATTATAAAAGATTTTTGAATATTTCAGATTCGTCAACAAAAAATCTAGATTAAAAAAATATTTTTTTTACGGGATTTTACAAAATAAGAGGAAAAATTCGAGCCATTTTAAAATATATTTGTGACTTCTATACGTTTTCAGAATTAAAATATATTTTATTAATGTTCGGAAATGCTTGAAATTTATAAAATATTTTTAATCTATACAATACCTCTTAAATTCTTGAAAATATTTTTATTTTACTGGAAGTTTTCTTTAAATTTTGCAGAGTTATTTAAAATGTAAAGCGCTGCCTTCAGAAACTTTCATATAAATCTGAATTGTTTTAAAAATCTTCTGCAGTTTAAAAACCTTCTTTATTCTCTTCAAATCCTCGAAATATTTATAGAATTTGATGTTTCAATTTATTTTTTATTTTTCAGTTTTACCAAATTGAAACATTTTGCTTTAAAATGTTCTACTCTTTTTCGTAATTTAAGAAAATATTTTATGTTTAACGATTGTTTAGAATTTTCTCCTAAAGATCATTTTTCAAATTAAATATCGAAAAAAATGGTTTTAGGAACCTAAAGAATTTTGTTCATTACCTTGAACTTTTACAAAAGTCCAAAAGTATCTTATAAATTTTCATTGTTTTTTAATCGTTTCAAAACTTCTAAATATCTATCAAATTTACTGAAATTTTTTCTAATATTATATATTATGACACAATGTTGCTTTAAAAACTTTTAAACCCTTTTTTTTAATTTTATGCAATAATTTGAAACATTTTGTAATTTTTGTTTTAATGAACTCTTAGAAATCATTAGTAAGAAATTGTTTGAAATTTTCCCATGAATCTTAACTATTACCACTTCTGATGGCATAAAGTTTCTTGTTGGCCCGAAGGCGAAGTGCGCATGTGCGAAGGACGCTGGACTCGAAGTGACCAGATCACGCCTGCCTCACGTGCATGCGATGGCGCGTTTTCAAGGGGGGTCGGACAAAGAAATGTTTATTTCTGATTTATTTGTTTATGATTTATTTAGTTATTTTTTACGTTATTCAAACAAAATTATAAAATAAAGGAAAAAGAATAAATTTGAAGTAACTTTTATGGAAATTGAATTGAATTTTTTGCTGACGTTCCGATAAGAAGTTACTTAAAAATAATAACATACCACGGTTTGCAGATTGAGATGAGCTGGCTGTGGATGAGCTCCTGAGCAAGCCCTGACGTTCTGTACTACTTGACAAGCCTTGCGAGCTGAATTCTGTAAGAACAAATAGAAATGGATCATTGTCTGATTCTTGCTACTGACACTAATCGGGAGAGGTCGCGAGATGTAGCCTGCTGATTTACCGGGAGAGTGGGGACTCCGCAACAATTTTTTTTGTTGAGTTTTTGGCTGATCCTGCTATTGCCTCTTTATATAAAGAAGTTTGCAATTACATTATCCGATATAATTCAACCCAAGGAAATCGAAAATTAAATAGTAAAACATTCAGTTAATAATGAATTATCTTACAAAACAAAAAGGATTTTTTTAACAGTTCAATTTTATAAAAATAAAATTATTTTTCTACAAGGTAGGTAAAGTAGTTAATTGCCATTTATCCCGATTTAGAGTGTTCAATTAAACCAGTCCTTAAAATGTGTCTTTAGACAGCTCGAACAACGTATCAAAAATTAAAAATGAATCACCGACAAGGAAAACTTTTAGGACAAAAAAATCGCAAAACTTAACAGAACAAAATTCGTGGAAATCGACCGAATTAGCTGTGCCCATTGAGACCGGACTTAAAATATGTCTTTGGATACCCCAAACAACCTATAAAAAAATCGCAGGCAGGGAACACTTTTGGGGGCAACAAAATTGCGATTCTTAACAACAAAAATTCGTAGAACTCGCCCGATTTAGGTGTGCCCATTGATGTTGGTCCTAAATGCATTATTAAAAAAAAATTTATATGTTATTTGAGATGTCCAAAGACACATTTGAGACCGCTTTCAATGGGCACACCTAAATGCGGCGATTTCCAAGAATTTTTCTTTGTTAAGAATTGTGGTTTTGTGCCCCTAAAAGTTTTCCCTGCGTGCGATTTTTAAAAATTTTTGATGTTTTTCAGGATGACTGGAGACAAATCTTAGAACCGGTCTCAATGGAAAAATACAATTCGGGCTATTTCTACGAATTTGTTTTTGGCAATGGTTGCGATTTTTTCGCCCCCGAAGATTTTCGCTGGCTGCGATTTTTCTTATTGTTTTATTTCTTGTTCGGGGTATCCAAAGACCCATTTTAAGACTGGTCTTAATGGACACAGCTGATCAGGGCGATTTCTATGAATTTTATTTTTTAAGAGTTCCGGTATTTTCCCCCAAAAGGTTTTCCCTGACTTCAATTTTGTCTATTTTTTATTTCTATTTCGGGATATCTGAAGACACCCATTAAGATCAGTCCGATTGATTGGAAAATCTTAGAATGATAAATATTTTTTAAAAAATCATCGTCGCACACTTGTCGCAGCATTTGAAGACACTAACAAATAATGTATTCTGATGCGATTTTGAACTTCAAATTCAAGAGAATTGAAATAAATTTCACTGGAATTTACAGAATTAAAAAGAAAATGCGGAAATACTAGTTAATTACACAGATTTTGAGCAAAGAATTTAAAAATGGAGATTTAAAATAAGCGTAAATATTTTATTTTATTTTAATATTCTTTCTATTAAAAATAATTATTATCAGTTATCCTAAAAAAATATTTTAATGTCGGAACCCGTTATTTATGATTATTATATCAGGATAAAAATTCACGATGATTTTCGTGTCTTTCATGACATTTTTCACATAACTTTTTTAGACATTTAAACTTTCAGTTTAACATTTTTTCGTATCTTACATTGTTTGCAAAAAAAGGAAAAAATTATATTGTGAAAAAAAAATTTTCTTTGCCGCAAAAGTTATTTTTCGAGCATCAACCTTACAAGATACCTTTACTATATAAGTAAAAGTTTAAAAAGGGAGGCAAAAAATGTAAAGGTGAGTTTTTTGAGAAAATCTTCCTTGAGTTTTTTTGAAAAAAAGGCTCAGAGATTATCTATACGAATGATGACGAATTTTTAACTAATGAAAAATATCAACCCTCAAGAACCAAATATGCAAGTAAAAAATTTACTTTGGATAAAAAAACGAAGTTTCAACAATATAATTGGATTTTTAGCAAAATACTTCATTTATAAACTACATAGATGAAATTAAATAAAATCATAACAAAGTGCTTCAGCCTTCACGCAAGTAGTTGAATTTTCAATAAAAAAAATTTAATTAAAAATGAAGTAGTTACATTTCGCTTAATAAAATTTAATTTGGTATTTTGTAATTTTAATTTATTTTTTTGTGATAAACAAAAAATGAGAAAATGGGTTTTAAACACAGTTCTTAAAATTTCAATAAGCGAGGTGAGTTAAAAAAAAAGATAAATATTTAAATTGCGATATTGGGAACTTGGTAGTATAGGCTACATTATCTCGACCATCTGATCATATGTGCAAGTCACAGCTCAAAATGTGAAAAAAAAATTTTTTAGACTTAATTTTCAACTTGCTACTTACGACTACCTTAAAGTACAAGGTTCTGGCATTGAAAATATTTTTCACATGACTATGATCACGTAATTTTTTATCCATAGATGAACTATTAACCAAAAAAAAGGTTTTTAACAAACTATAAAAATGGTTAAAAAATTTTCTTGGATATTTGAAAACCTTTGAGGACTTTTTTTATACTGTTTTTTCATATTGTGCGTCGTTCGGTTCAAAGTTTAAATGTGCAGTGTCAAGTTTCGGGCAATTATATTACTTTCTCAATCATAAATGATGATAATGTAATAATTTATAATCAAAAAGTATAGCTTTTTTTGTTTGACTGACTTTTCTATCCATTTTACATTCTCATCAGAGAAGGTATTAGATTTGTATAAAATTCGGCCCCCTCCCATTTTTTGTCAAATGTCCACTTTTTGAGACCCCCTGAATCTGAAAAGCAAGTTTTCACGAATATGCCTGTCTGTATGTCTGTCTGTGTACACGGTAAATTAAAAAAAATTAATCTTTTAGATTGGCCTGTGGTACACTCGTTTAGTGTCCTAAGCTAAAGGTCAAGTTCGGTAGTCAGCCTTTTTGGCCAAATATTCCAAAAGTGGGCACATTTTGAATATTTCTGAGACCATTTTTTTCAAAATTCAAAAATTCTCTGTACGGTTGCTTTTTGAATGATCTAAAAGATTATCATAACAACCTTTTTAAATTTTTAAAAAAAATTAAAAATTCCAATTTTTACCGTACAGAAAATAATCGAAAATCAAAAATTACATTTTGCGGTCAAACTATGCAAGATAGGAAAAAAATAATAAAACAAACATTGTGCACCCAAAAAAATATTTCCAAGTTAGTTATTAATCACTTTTTATAGGGCACGTAGTTTTTTGATTGTAAAAAAACATTGAAAATAAAAAATAAAATTTTTCGACACACGACACATGCTAAGAAGAAATAAATAGATAACATTTTTTCACCGAAAGCAGAGCAAAAATTTTTTTATTAATTTCTTTTATTTACATTCTCAAGCGAAGGTATTATATTTGTGACAAATTTGACAACCCCCCCCCCCCTCCTCCGTTTTTGTCAAATGTCAACGTTTTGAGACCCCCTGAATCCGAAAAGCATGTTTTCACGAGTGTGCCTGTCTGTATGTCTGTCTGTGAATACGATAAATTTTCAAAAAATTAATCTTTTAGATTGGCCTCCGGTACAATCTTTTAGTGTCCTAAACTGAAGTTCAGGTTCGTTAGTCAAACGGGAGTTATCAAACGGGGCAATGAAACCACATCTGTTTTAATACCAATCTAAGTTATGAATTATAATAATATACATTAATGGAAATTATATACAATCTCAAGGATAGTTTCGAGTGCGAAACACGAGATACGTAATGAGAATGTGTTCGTTAAAGCCAAAGGAGCTTTAACAAAAGAGAATTCACATTCACCAAATTAATGTTCTCGATGCTTTTACCTTTAGTTTTAAAAAGTCTTTTAAGCATTTTTTCGTAACTTGTGTCGTTTTTCTACAAATTTCTATTTATATTTTATTTTAAATGTTATTTTTCAAGTTTTTCATGAATAGAACAAAAAATAAGCGTCCTAATAAGAAGTGATTATTAAAGAATTTGTAGATATTTTTAGGACTACAATTCTTGTTGAATAATCTTTTTTCGTATTCTGCACAGTTTGACCATAAAATAGAATTTTTCACTATTTTTGATCAAATTTGTTGTAAAATACTAAAATTTCTCTTTAATATTTTCTTTTCGTATTTTGCGTTGTTCAGTTAGAAATTTAAATGTTGTGGTGTCAAATTTCCGACAATTCTAATACTTTCTAAATCATAAATTATGATAATGTAAAATATATATATAGTATCATTGACAGATATTTGAAATGCCATTCAATTTTGTGTACCAAAATTTCTAAATCAATCATTTTACTTTAAAATAAAATTTACTTCAAAGAGACAAGAAAAACTAAATTATAAGCAACAACTTTTTTTTGAGGAATTAAAAAAAATTAGCTGCGTTTTAATTATTATTAAAGATTTGGAGAGATTACATTCTTTCAAAATTTCACGTAAATCTTTAATAACTTAAATTTATTTTCAAAGAATAATTTCAAGTTTTAAACAGTGCAAAATGTGTGTAATAAGAATAGCGAAGACTTTCAGACAGTAATTTTATTTTTCAAAATTAGAAATTTTTTTATGTAAACTCAATTTGGCAGGGTGCCAAGAGAATGTAAGAAATGCTCTTAAGATTCATAAGAACAATTTAAGTTATTGTTTTTTAATGACTTCGAAAACAAAATTTTAAAAAATCTAAAAGTTTACAAAATTATTTCCACAAATTTTTAAAAAGATCTTAAAGTAAGATTTTTTAATCTTGCCTTGTTACATAATTTTAGAAAATATTTGGGTAGGTTTAAGAAATATTCAGAAGTTTGGAAACGATTCAAAAGTAACTAAAATTTGTAAAGATAATTCAAGGATTTTGTAAGGTTTTAGGTAAATGAAAACAAGTTTTTGGCTTCCTGGAAAGAAATAAAAGCACTTTTTATTAAAAAAAATTAAGTCTAAGAGATTATTTTAAACGAGTTCAAAAATGGTCAAGGCATAATCTGAAATATTTTAATGCTTTTTAAGGATTTTAATTTTTTAGAATTAAAAAAAATCGTTGAAAAATTTGAACACTTTTTGAAAATTAGAAGGTTTAGGAGGAGTTGCAAGACTAGAAAAAATTTTTCTCAAGAATTATGTAAAAATGTGAAATGATGTTGTAACATATCAAATGATTTCCTAAGCAAACAAAAAAAAAACGAATTTTCAACAAAATTTGTTAAAAATATTACACAAAGAAATTAACTAATAATTAAAAAGGTTAATTTCTAATAAAATACATAAATTTTCAACCAAATAGTTAAATTTTCATCTGGAGAAGATAAATATTCAACCAAACATGAATTTTTCAATTTTCAGTTTATAAAATTTTTTTTTTTTAATTTAACAAAATACTTAAATATTAAAGAAAAAAAAATTTCAACTAAAATGCTCATTTTGAAGTGAAACTACGCAAGATGCGAAAAAGCACGAATCAACCAAAATTCTGCATCGAAAAAGTATCTGAAATTTTTTTATTAATCACTTTTTATAGAATGCGTTCTATAATGCGCAATTTCTAAACAAACCAGATTCAGCGATTTTTTCCACACAAAAAAAGAGAAATATTTTCTTGCTCCAATTTAAATTATTTATAATAAACATAAATGTTAATTACTGACAATATTCTGCAATTAAGTGAAACTAATAAGCTATTTTAATGCAGTATATGAAATGTAAAACTAATTTTCCCAAGAAAAGAGGACAACAATTTTATATTCGCTATCTGAAATTATTTATAATAAAACTGAATGTTATTTGTTATAAAATTTCTGCATTGGAAAAAAATATAAAAGAAGATATGATTTATTTCACATATTTATATCTGTCTGATATAAATTAAAATTGATTTATTGAGTTAATTTTTAAATTGTTGAATGCTCTTACTAATAAAAAATTTCTTATTCTCTAATTTTAAATTGTTTACGATTTCAAGATTAGGAAATAAATAACAAGGAAGGTGAATTTGCGTTTTACCTGTCTTATATGCACAGAGGCAAATCAATTTGTGTGTTCAACTTATTTTCATGTTTAAGAAATTGAAATCTCATTTTTGTTAGCAAAATTAAATATGTTAAGCAATCTGATTCTTTTTTTAACTTATGGATTTCTCATGTTTTCAATTTCTATAGCTCTTTTTAAAATTAGGTCATATTTACAAACTCCAACAAATTAACTTATTTTGAGAAAATTAGTATTTACTGAATAGGCAATTACAAAATAATAATATTTAATAAGATCTTAACAGTAGAGGGGGGGGGGGGATCTGAAACTTTAAAAATAATTCTTATATAGTTGACGGACTTTCCTTTAAAGAAAGTTAACAAAAATGACAAGTTTATTTTAAAAAATTAATTAATGAAAATATTGAAGAATTCTTTACAGATTTTAATCACTAATCAATCAATGAACTTTTGTTGTCGAATGTTTTCAGTATGGAATGTTATTACTCACTTTAAGTGCACTTCTACTTTCAAAAAAAAAAATCAAATTAGGCTTCTTTTTCCTACCAAAAAGGGTTAGGAAAATTAACGTATGATTCGTATGAATGAATAATATCTTCGACTTTCACTAATGGAATAATTAGTAAATAAATTACAAGTTTATTTTACAAAAGTTAATTATCGGAAATATTGATTTTATATTTCTTTCGTTATTTCGGTTGTTAATCCATTAGTGAAATTTTGTTGTCAAATCTCTTTGATAAAAAATGAAGGTCTTAACCACGCCTTGAATGACCCCAGTGGGCACAAAGTTTAGTGACTTCTTTACGACATCGTTACGACATCTTTACGACAACTTTACGACATCATATGTCCATGTCGTTAAGGTGTATTTACGATATCGTAAATAAGTCGCATGATCTGACGATGTCTTTACGATATCGCAAAGACACTGAAACGACATGGACATAGGATGTCGTAAAGATGTAACGATCTCGTAAAGACGTCGCCAAATTTTGTGCCCACTGGAACACGCGTTGTTTCTATATGTTGCTGCTGCATCAAAGAGGATGGAAAGGATACCAAGCAGTCGCGTTTTTATATTATTTATTTTTTCCTCCTCGAACTTTTAAAGAGGATCTACTAAAAATTATAGATATATTATTATTAATATTATGAATTATTATGTATTTACCAACAGAATAGAGAACAACAAATAAACCGAGGAATAAAGTGCTCGTGGCAAACTTCATTTTCTATTGTAGTGGATACGATGTACGATAACCTGCGTACCCAAGAAATTTTTTACAAGATATATTTCAATTCCCCAGCTTAGGCCTACTAAAAAAACGGTATACGTGGAATTTGGAAGGCTCCTAGTCACTGTCTCGAAAGACCTTCTAAATTAAAGCCCCGGTTATTAACAAATATAGTTTCATTAGGATTTCCTGTTTTATTTCTCCGCATACCGATATGTCACGGTTTAAACAATGATTTGATGAAAACAGAGTTTCATTTTTTTCAAAATAACTCTGCAGAATTACACATTCAAATGATGGATTATTGTGAGGGGGGGGGGGGGGGGGGGGGGGGGGGGGGGGGGGGGGGGGGTGTCAAGCGTCTCTATGTGTGGCCGTGTGGGAGAGTAGGGAAGTGTATAAAAGGCTATCTTTAAAACCGGCGATTTACCTTTCAAATTCTTAAAAATTCAAATCAAATTTGGAAATTTGACCCTAAATAGAGAAAAATTTAAATAAAATCTTTATGTTACTTACTATTGCAAAAAAAACTAACTAGCTTATAAGTAATTAATCAGCTCAGAACATAAAAAGTATTAAAGAATTATTATCAGTGCACTGAGAAAAATGTTTGTTTGAATCAAACAAATTATTTCTTTCACATGGGGTCAAACAAATATTTGTTTGATTAAATTAAACGTTTTGTTTGTCCTTACTAATAATGAGAAATGAACGAGAGGTAGACATTTGAATTGAATTGTTACTGCTTTTAAGTGTACATTGATAATTATAATAGAAAAAAACATGATTTATTTGATAAATTATCTTTATAAAGAAAGAGGTTCCCAGTGGGTACACAATTTGGCGACGTCTTTACGACATCGTTACGACATCTTTAGGACAACTTTACGACATCCTACGACCATGTCGTTTCGGTGTATTTGCGGTATTGTAAAGACATCGTTAGATCATACGACTTATTGACGATATCGTAAAGACGCCTTAATGACATAGACATAGGATGTCGTAAAGTTGTTGTAAAGATGTCGTAGCGATGTCGCAAAGACGTCGCCAAACTTTGTGCCCACTGGGTTAGTATTGAAAATGACTTACATCCAAAATTTACGATTATATCCAAGGTAAAAACCCTATACTTCAAGTGGTTCATACACTAGAGATATTGCGTCCATTTTTAAATAAATGTCTGATTTTACAGTTCAATATTGTGGTAGAAATTAATCAGCTGAAAATTATTTAAATAGTTCCCAACATAAAAAGCTGCAAGCAATGATTTTCATTGAAAAAGCAAATTTTCCCGTGCAGAAATTGCCCTAAGAGTCCCTAATAATACTGGGGCTTAGTTAGGGGCCCAAGCAGCTTACCTTTATTAGGGTTGCCCCCATCAGGACCTATTACGGTCCGAATATGGCAACCCTTTTAATTGTGATGAGTTCCATAATAAGCCCCCTATTGTGGCCCAGGACAGGATCGATTTAGACCCTAAATAATATGCATGACCAAAAAAAATATTTCTTAATACGAAAAAAAAAATTGAAAAATCTAATACGCTAACTGATTCGTTCTAACTGTGCACCACGCAATACAAACTTTTGTACCATTTTTTGAAAACTTTAGACTATTTTTGGAAATCGATGAAAATTTTAGTGAATTATTGTTCTTGTGTTAAATTTATAGCGGGAAATACTTAGATTAAAATAAACCGTTTAGCAGATTAGCTATAAAAGTACGTTGTAAATGACGTATATAAGTTAGGTGATTGTATCACACGCGTGCCACATGTGAAAAAATGATGATGCTTATATTTATTCAACATTAATCATGTGAATTGTATATTATTTGTTAGAATTATCTAAAAGAATTTTATTCAATTATTTTCATAAAGAAAAAAGAGACCCAATTTTTAAAGTATGTGAAGATGCCTGAAAATTTATTCATGCATGAAATTTGACGACGTGTTTACGACATCGTTACGAGATCTTTACGACAACTTTACGACATCCTATTTCCATGTGGTTTCGGTGTCTTTGCGATATTGTGAAGATATCGTCAGATTATGCGACTTATTTACGATATTGTAAAGACACCTTAACGAAATGGACATAGGATGTCGTAAAGTTGTCTCAAAGATGTCGTAACGATGTTGTAAATACGTCGCCAAAATTTATAACCAGTGGGTATGGAGATACCTGGAACTATCAATTTCATGGAATAGTGCATATAAATTACAAAATCTGGACCTAACCTATAAATAAATGCGACACTTTACGCGCAGAAAAAAGAAATGTAATATATACTTATCAATAATTGTAAACAGTTTCTTGTAACCGCAACAGTATAAACTGCTCCCAGTGGGCACAAAATTTGGTGACGTCTTTACGAACTCGTTACGACATCGTTACGACATTTTTACGATATCCTATGTCCATGTTGTTTCAGTGTCTTTACGATATCGTAAAGATATCGTCAGATCATACGATTTATTTACGATATCGTAAAGACACCTTAACGACATGGACATAGGATGTCGTAAAGTTGTCGTAAGGATGTCGTAACGATGTCGTAAAGACGTTGCTAAACTTTGTGCCCACGGGGCTCTTAATAAGAAGGTCAAAATGTCAAAATCACTTAGCATTTCGTAAATTTCACTATAAAATTAAGGTTAATTCAACGCTTATCCTTCAGTAGCGGCTAAAGTCGCAATATTCATTCAATTTGGGATTTCTTTACAAATTCTAAAACTCAAAAATGTAATGGATTTATTGCTTTCAGATGAATTGTAAATGCATAAATATTTAAATTTAAATTTAATTTTCCAGCTTAAAAAAAGAATCGAATGATTATAGTTCTACTATGCTTCTTTGGTAAAAACCTGAAAGTAAACACAAAAGCAGCTACTATAAATAATTTATTGAAAGATTATAGTTGAAAAAATTGTGTAAAATACAAGTTACTTGAACCTGATTAATATTCCAACTTTGAAGTTGAATTTGAACATTGAATCGAAGGCTAGCTGAAATTAGAAGAAATAATTCTTAGAAATGAAAATTTTTAAATGCTAAGAATTTTACAAAATTTTATTAAAAGGTATAGTAATTATTTATACATTTTTATAAAATATAAAAATGCACATTATGTGATATAATAAATAATATAATAGTATAATAAATTGCAAACATAGGTAAATGAAGTGAACGAAGTTTATTTACATATTTTAAATTTTTATTCCTGGAACAACATTTGAAGGGTTGCAGTATACAGAATTAGGTACCTAACAAACAAATAAAAAATTTTTTAGAAAACCGAAATAGCATTTTGTAAAATCAAAATCAGCCTATAAATATTAGAACAAAAGTTACTTTCTATCTTAAATGTTTTTGATTTGAGGCCAGAAAAGTATGATTGAACACAATTATCCAGTTCCGAGAAAAAAATGTGGAAGTATACAATCTCAAAGATATTGAAATTTCGTGGGGTTTGAAAATTGTGTTTAAACAGGGACTGCAAATTTATTCTTCAACTTTAAAAAATGATAAAAACTTACTCCTGAAATATGAGGAGGCTGAATAAGAATAAAAAAGAACTTATAAAAAATACTTACTCTGTTCCGGGAAAATAACAGTCATTAATGTTTTAAAAGTGGCTTTTAGTAGAATTTAAATATTTTATGTTGGAATTTGATTATACTATAAAATAAAAATCAGACGAATGAAAGCAAATCTACAGTCGAGATTGGCGCGAACTCGCGATTTTTTTTCGCAACACTTTTTTTTTAAAAGTTATTAACAATCAAAGTTCCTAATAATTTTTTTAAACATGAATTACTTGCGAACGGTTCATCGAAATTCAATAATTGAGTTATGAAAAATTTTTTTACGAATCTCTTTCGAAAATTTTGGTGAAAAAAAGTTTGTATTTTGCAGCGCTGGCCGAATAATTTCGGACGCGCGCGAGATCACATTGAGTACAATATGACACGAATTTTTCACTAAAATGATCAATGTTAAAAAAAGATGCCTTAACCAAATGGTTTAACTAAAAGTTGAATGGTTAAGTTTTCAGTTAAGAAGATTAATTTAACAAAATAATTATACTATGAAAATAGTTCACTTTTTCACAAAATAGATTAATTTTCAATTAAAAGAATGAAGCATCATTTAAACAAAATTAATTTTTTAATAAAGTGGACCAACTTCAAGTCAAGAAATCGTGAAATAATTTGGTAATAAATTATTTTGAATAAAATTATTAGGGGCATCATATTAAGTAAAATTTGAAACGAATATTAAACTGAAATAATAAATTTCATTTCAAATAATGCATTTTTAATCGAGCGGTTCAACTTTCTACCAGGTATAGTTATTTTGTGATCAAAAATATGAATTTTCTACCAAGAAGATTAATTTTCTGCTTAAAAAGAATAAGGTGGTTTAACAATAATTAAAAATATTAGTTTTTAATTCAAAAAACAAATTTTAACCAAAAAATTAATTTTTTCAGCAAAAAGATGAATTTTTAACTGAACTAATGAAGATTCAACACAAAAATTGAATTTTTAATAAAATACTTTGAACTTCAACAAAGTATAGTGAGATTTTCAACCAAGAAGATTAATTTTTTACAAAAAATTATTTTTATCAAATTGGTTCAAACATTCAACCTAGTAGTGGAATTTTAAACAAAAAAAGATGAATTTCCAATAAAAAATGTAATAGTTGGTATTTAAAATAATGAGAATTTTCAATTTAAATACCAACTATTAAATTTTTTTATTGAAACTCATCTTTTTTTGGTTTACAATTCCACTACTAGGTTGAATGCTTGAACCGATTTGTTAAAAAAATATTTTTTTTGTATAAAATTAATCTTTTCGGTTGAAAATTTCACTGTATTTTGTTGAAGATTAAACTATCGCGTCCGAATGTGCAAAATACAAAATTTGTTTTCCAAAATTTTCGGAAGAGATTGTAGAATCTATTGGCACGTGAAAGAATTCTTTTACAAGCGAAGCAGTTTTATTAATTTTCAATTGTTTAAAACAAACGATCATTTGAACAATAAAAAAATGTTCTTTACTACCGCAAATTTTTTAGCGTAAAGTATACTTCGTAACAAAAATTTTCATAACTCAATTATTGAATTTCGATGAACCGTTCGCGAGTAATCCATTTTCGAAAAAAAAGATCAAGAACTTTGATTGTTAATAACTTGAAAAAAAATTTTTTTGCAAAAATACTTTATGGAAGTTATTTTGATATAAAAACGAATCGAAAACTGTATAAATTAATTTAAAATAGAACTATCGATTCAAAAGTGGCACACTTGAGATATTTTAAGCAACAAATTATTTTTCCATTTTGCTCCGTACATACTAAGGAAAAACTTACGTAACTGCCACTTACGTAAGATTTTCCTTATCACGGCAGATATCTAGTTTATTATCATCTCAATACATCTTTTAGTTTTGCATAAGAAAAATAATTAATTATTCATAATTAATTATAAAAGTAAACTTAATATAGTAAGAAATAAAACAAATGTCGCTCATCGAATAACAATGTTTGAAATTGGAGATATTATAATCTCGCCCAGTAACATTTATTTTTCCGGTTCACAATGTACCTCTAGCACTCTCAGCATTTGATACAGTAAGAAAAATGAGATGTTAAAATTTTAAACTGCGAAATTTTGTATTAAAAAATAAATAGGGAAAAAAATCATTTTCAAAGAAATTCATATATTTCAACAAAATATTTAGTGGTTATCATTAGCGAATTTTCAAATATATCAGCTTAGCAAATTAGTACTTTTTTAGCAAAATATATTAGCTCGAATTTGTCTTATTGAACTAGAAGGATTTCGCTAGTAATTAGTGCACTAGCCAAAAATAAGTTTGTCTTAAGGTCTTACATAAACTGGCCTATAAAAAATGATACAAAGTGGAGTGGAAAATGCACGCAGCCAACGAAAATTAAAAAAAGGCAGGAAATTTAATTGGTCAGGGATTCTAACAAAAATTTTGCAAATAGGTCTTTGAATATCAATGGTCAGGGACAATGAACAATTTCTTCGGGAAAAATTAGGGAATTTTTAAAATGAAGGTTTGTTGTAATGCCCATATAATATGCTTGTTAGTAATTTAGTTGCCAAGTGTTTACAGTTATTGTTTTTGCATTTGCTTCTTCCTAAAGATTATTTCTTTTAGTTCTAAATTTTATTGTTTGTTTAAAAATTCCACAAGTTTGTTAAAACGCCATTCTTTTTTCTTGAAATTTCACCTCTTTGGGTTGAAAATCCCAGAATTTTCGTAGAAAATTTACTTTTTGCTTCAAATTCGTATTTTCGTATTAAAAAGTCTCCTCGAATATTTTTTGGATGAAAATTCATTTTTGTTTAAATTTGTCATTTAATTTAAAGATTCACCTGTATTAGAGAAAATCTCATGTTTTTTCGATAAAAATGCAACAGCTTGATTAAAAATTATTAAAATTATTCTTTTTTGTTTAAGGATTCAATTATTTTGCCTCGAAATTTCGGTCGAAACACTTTTTGTCAAAGATCCCTATTTTTAGTTAAAAATTCATCCCTTCGGTTTAAAGTTTAAACATTTAGTTAGAAACTGATATTTTTAAATTAAAAATTAAACTACGTTAAATGATATAAAAATATAATGATATAAAAAAATTGATAAGAAACTGAACGAAAAATATACAATTTTATATTTGAACCAAGAATGATTTTAACTTAAACAGAAAACAGATTAATTCAACCAAAAACAAGGAATTTCAACAAAAAAACTTCCATTTTCAACTAAAAATTGTATAGTTATTTTTTTTAGCTAAAAAATTAATTAAGAAAGAGAAGATACAATTTCCCAACAACATAGTTCAAGTTTTAACAAAAGAAATTAATTTTTACCCAAGCAGATTAGGTTTCTTCCAAAAAAGAAAAATTTTCAAGAAAATAAATAAATGCGATCAAAAATATTTGAATTTTTGATGGATTTCCATTAATTCAATTCATATTCAAGCAAAAAAACGAGAAAAAAATGAAAATTTCTTCAAAGTAGGGAGAAAATATAAATTTTTTACAAGAGGTGAAAAATTTTGACAAATTGTTTACAAACCATAAATTAAAGATAAAAAACATACAAAACAAAAACAAAAGGTACAAGAAAACAGAAAGAAAATACCCTTATTCATTTATTTATTAATTTTATTAAATATTATTTAGTAATTACGTATTGAATAAATACTATATTTGTGAAAATATGTGAATTTATTTAAGGCTGTAAATATTAATTTGAAAAAAGGCTATAGAAATAACAAACATGAGAAATCGGTGAGTTGAAAAAAATCAGATTGCTCAAAAAATTTAACTTTTTCAAAACAATATGATTTCAATTTCTTGAAACTTAAAAATAGGGTAAACATGTAAATTGGTTCGTTTCTGTGCATACAAGCTAGGTGAAATGCACGCTTACTTCCGTTGTTTTTTATTTCCTAATAATAAAAGCGTAAAAAATTTAAAATTCGAGAATAATAAATTTTTTAATAACATGAGTATGTGCAAATTTTAAAACAGGCTGAATAAATTAACAAATGAATATATCGGACAGATATATAAATAAAATGAATTTAACTTAATATGTTCGACCTGCTCAGAGAAATTTTTCATAAACAAATAGCATTAGATTCATAACAAGCATAGCGAACGATATAATTTTTTTTACTGTTTTTTGTTTCCTTTTTTATCAAATGTGAAAAAGTTATTTTCCTGAAAAAATATTTCCTTTCTCAGCTTGAGGCCTCAGATGTATTTTTAACCAAATCTAACTTCAATTTGAGATAACAAATGAGGAAAAAAATTGGTTGCTTATACAATTTTATTATTTTAAACAAATTTTAAAGACATGCATTATTTTCAGTACTTTTGGCACGAACAAAAAACTTATGCCATCGAGTACGCATCAAAGTAGCTCTTCAAATAGACTAGATTGAGGAAATTTGTTTACACCTTAAACTAAGCTTTGTTATAAATAATTTAAGATAACCCATTTAACATTTTCTTGGGCAAATGTCTCTCACATTTTATATGTATTAAAATAGCTTACTAGTTTCGACTAACTGCAGAATATTGTCAATGAAAAATATTTATTTTTTAAACAATAATTTAAATTGAAAGAAGATAATACGCTTTTTTTTTTGTTGAAAAATTCTCTGTTTCTAATATGTATAGGATTTGTTTTTCAAAAATAAGAAATTCAAGAAATTTTGAAAACCTAATATTCATGCATTCTTTTATAAATAATAAAGGTTTCTGAATATAAAAATTATATTTCCTCTTTTTCTGAGACAAAAATTCATTTTTATCTTATTTGTATTAAAATAGCTTATCAGACTTAAAAGAACCCACAAAAATCTCAATTCCAGTAAGTTCTTTTCGTTAACTTCAATTTTGTATACTATTATTTTAGTTTAAACAATATTAGTTTTAAAAAAATTCTCTAAACAATTCACAGCCAAAAAGATTGTTTTATTTGAATTAATAAAAGATAATAACTAATTTGTTATCTTAAAAGCAATTTTTATAAGCACATATCCGTATCAGGTATTTTGGATGGAATAAATCAAGTTTTTCCCGCGGAATCGACCATATAAGACTTAAAAATAAAACTTAAGTATCATATTTATGTACCCAATATAATTTAGTAATAGTTTTAACTACCTTAATTAACAAATGCATTATTTGTCTATTTTTAAAAATTTAAACTTGTTTTTTTTTGTGTAATCAACTGTTAATAACGCATTTTCTTAAGGTTTGATAACGACCCACTGTTTTTTCTTTTTTTTCACATGTTGTAAACAATTTTTTTTGGTTTATGCATTTGTAAAGTTGAATTTTTTTCTTTTTTGTTAACGAAATTGATCGGTTTACTTTGAAAACAACCGAATACGATAACATGATTGGAGTCGGTACTAATAAAATGATCAATGTTAGTATTATGAAATAGTTGTAAAAATGTTGTATTATATACCGTGTATGACTACGTTAATTGAATCGTTAATAACAATAAAAATAGTCGATCATTATCGAACAATTAAAAAATTTTAAAAATGGGTTATTAACAGTTGCAAAATCCTGTTAGACAAAACAAGAATCCAACGACCAAATTTGAACCACAACGAATAAACGAAAACCAAAAAAACCCTAGTGTAATCTGAAAAAAGAAAACTCAAAAAACAAAAAAAAAACAACAAAAAAATATAATAAAATTTTCGGAACAAAATAATCTAATTTAAATTTCGTAAATTTTGTATTAACAGTAGATTACAAAATAAAAACAAGTTTAAATGCTCAAATATAGCCAAATAATTCATTTTTTATTTAAGTTTGGTTAAACAATTATCAAATTTTATTGATTCATAGCCAAATATTATTTTTCTAAATAACTGGCTATTAATTTCGTGAAAAAGCGTCATTTTATTTATAAATGCATTACATTATACAAATTTGTTTATACGATTGTTGTTTACAATAATAAATTTTTTACTCTTATCAAAATATTCCTAAAAAATTAGAAATTAGGTATTAACAGTTAATTGCTTCGAAAAATTCATGTTTGTACATCCAGAAATAGCCGAATAGTGCATTTATTAATTAAAGTAGTTGAAAAAATTATTGAATTTTGTTTTGCGGTTAAATATTATACTCTTATTTTATACAGGGCGAGGAAAAAGTAGAGGAACCCCGAAAAATGTCAGAGGGTGGGTCATAAAATCAAATTGTAAAGGAGGGTTCCTACTTTGTTGGGTAAAAAAAATCGTTTTTTTCGGAAAGATATATGTTTCAAAAATATTCCTGGAAAATTTAAAGTTAAAATATTAAAAATTTTGAAAGTTATGGGCCGTTGAATGGAGCGGTGTCAAACGCGCTGGGCTTGTTTTCACGTGTATATGATCGTTCGATGTTGGAGGATGTTTAGAGGATTTGTCCCTCCACACAATGATGAGTGCGTGTGCGCATGCGCATATAACAGATGCTTCTCGGAGAAACAGCTGCACACGCAGAAAAAGACTGCTGAGGTCGAATTCTTCGAGAATAAGGAAGGTGGCTTGTATGGACCTGGCATAGCTGAGTAGGCGTAAGTACTCTCGTTTTCTGCACTTTGTTTAAATAAATTATTGTTGTAAATCACATGTCAGATTCGTGATTTCTGACCGCTTTAACTATGAAAATCATATGAATCTGGAAGAAAGTCATTTTGCAATAGTTTTTATTAAATAAATTGTTTAAATAATTTTGTATTGCAAGAGTAGTGCCAGATTTGAAATCAGTGATTGATGGCAGATTTGAAATCAGCGACCCCAAAAACATATGAAATGAAAAATAAGTGTAATTATAGCGCAAAAAGTCAACATAATTTTTTGCGTTTTTTATGAGAAACTTGGAACGAATTTTTCTCAAAACCACGTTTTCCGTGTTGGTGGAAGTCTCACAGTAGCAAAAAAAACGTGAAAAAATTAAGTTTTTTTTCAAAATCTCATAACTTCCTCAGGTTTCATTTTTTTCCTTCGTTCTAGTCTACTTTGTGCTCTACAGTGTATCGATTAAGAAAATATTTTGATATTTTGTTTCAGATTTTTTCTACGGTGGACAGATCTTCCACCAGCGGGAAAAGTCGCCGCCGACCACCCGCCATTGATCAGTTCCCCCTCCCCTCTTTTTGTGTAACGACCCAACAAATTTTGTAGTACTACAATAAACATGGACAAACATTTGTGAAAAATTGCAGCCTCCTATCTTTTATACTTTTCTCAAAAAATATTCCCAAAAAAACAGCCTGATTTCGGCCCAACAAAGTAGGAACCCCCCTTAAGGCCAGGTGTTGTGTAACTTTCAACGAGGAATCCAGTGATGAACTTGGATTTGACCTTAGACATCACCTTCAATGTCGTTTCAAGGTCAACTCTCTTTTTTAAATAGAGATCTCATATTTTGACATCGGCAATCGAAAGAGCGTGAAATTTTACGTTAAAATATGCGTTGAGCTCCAAGGGCAACGTGACATCTAGAGGTCAAATAAGAGTAAAATTACGCTTGCAAGAAAATCGCGCATAACAAGTGTTTAGAAAAGATGGTTAAGGACAGGTCATAAGTAACTTTCAACGAGGAATTCAATCATGACCTTAGATTTGACCTTGGACCTCGTCTTCAAGGGTGGATTAAAAAATTCTAAGGATCATTACAGCTTTATTAATTAGTTTTTTTCGTAGAAACTAGATTTCTTGGTTTTATAAGCAAGACAGACACATTTTTTGGAGTTTCAGTAAAAGTGTACTTTTAATCTTTATTTGACCTCTAGAGGTCACGTCGATCTTGGACCTAAAAGACTATTTTATCGTAAAATTGTACACTCTTTTGATTGCCGATGTTAAAAGTATGGGTTCTCATTTTAAAAAGGAAAGTTGACCTTGAAGGCGAGGTCCAAGGTCAAATCTAAGTTCATGATTGAATTCCTCGTTCAAAGTTACATAAGACTTGACCTTAACAATTTTTTCTTATAACCAACCCTCTTATCTCATATATACTATATATATTATATTTTTAATAGTTAAATATTACCATTATGCGTTACGTGCAAATTTTTTGTACTGGATTTTTGATATTCATGAATATTTTGATTATCATGAATTCTGATTTTTCAAGAAAGCCTTCTAAACAGGAAAATAAGTACTGCGTCATTTCCTTCAATAGATTAAGAAAGTGTATTTTTAAAACATTCGTACAACAAGTTTAAGAGTAATTACAATGTCATATCTTAAGTATTTAAAAGGCTATTGAAAGTCTTCCTTTATGATAATATATTTAACACTCTTATACCATATACCATTGCTATAAGCAAATAAACATTAGTGCACCTATTCAACCATATTTTCCACAAGAAAAGGCTCTATTGATTCCACAAACCAGCGGCTGCGCCCGTCTTTTAAAGTATCAGTACTAGTATTCACCTACAATATTATTTTGTTTGTTAATTTAATTTTTTTAATTGAAATTCTTTTGTAGTACACAAGGAAAATCACAGTAAAACCCGTGTATAGTACTTCCCAGTATTAAAATAATTAATTGTACTTGTTAGCGTCCGCCTGCATGACGTCCGGTTTGAAATGAATAATTGTACTTGTCAGCGTCCTCCTGATCTCTGTGCTACATAGGATTTGTATACTCTTTTATAGTTTTCCTTGTAGAGTTTCTCAGTTTTACGAAGGTCTTTGACTTCTTTTTTATAACGTGTTCTGTGTTCTTCGGCCGACATTGTTTTAGAGTATGCGAACTCACTTGCGGCATTGTGTTCTTTTATGTATGGTTGATTGTAAGACTTGTGTACAGCAAAATGGGTTTCATCGAGCGCACGAACATATAGCAAACTACGGTTCACACCCAATTTCTCTATATCTTTAAGCGACAGAGTATACCACTGTAGATTATTCACGTTAAATACGGCCAATATATTTGGTTGGTGAAACAAAACACCAAGTGGTTCAATATCATCATTTCCCCTTAACCATCCAAAGATGACGTTACCCCTTCTTAATAAATTTGGAGCTTGATGAACCAGCTGTTGGCCATTGAGTATTTTAAAATTGGTGATGGTTTGAGCATATAAATATTCCAATAGGGTGATATTAGGAAAATGTACACCGTCCGATTCAGGAAATAATGTTATCAATTTAGTCGGTTTCGCAAGTTCACGTTTGCCTGGTTGTGAACTTATTAATTCTGTAAGAAGAAATATAAATAGTTTAATTTAGATATTTATAAGAGATAAAATATGAATTGTAGCATGTTTCGCTGATACAAATTTGAACTAAATGTCACCCTCCACTTTAAAGGGAGAAGCTCACTTCTGGCTTTAAGTTGGAGTTCAAATTCACAACATTGCAGTGGGATCCGACTTCAAGATATTTAGAGAGTGAATTTATGATTGTCTGCGGTAGTTTGTTCCGAAAGCGAGCTTCACAACCTGTGTTAGTTGATTTTTATGAAAGAAATTAAAGAGATTAAAAAGTTATAGGGGAGTTTCATTATTGAGTAGACTTATAACAGGTTGTCCATAAAAAATTGCCTTTTTTGGCCACATTAAGTACGCATTAAATAAGCACTCAACCTTGTCATTTTGTGTATTCGTAATATCATCATAAACAAAATAGCCATATTCTTAGAAAGGCAGGATTAGACTTTTGACTAACAAGGAAGGTACCCGGGGTGTACCTCACCGATTTTCTTGAAATTGTGATATGTTGTAGAACATCAAAAAATATTCGACACGTATTTTTTTATACGTGCCCATAAGTCCATTTAAGGGGTGAAAACCACCCTTGAAGTTCACCCCAAAAAAACACATTTTTTTAATTTCTCGAATACAATTGGTAATTTTTTACTGAAACAAAGTGGGTAACACTTGTTATTGAAAAGCACATATTTATGCATTATTTTTAGTCATCAGACTCGCAACCCCCGTTTTTTATTAATGAAAAACTATATTTGATGGCCACTTTTTTCACTATACAAATTCCAAAATCTGTTGAATCTTGACAAAATTAATTGTTTTAATACAATAATCAAAAATAAAGTTGACCTGTTCCGGAATTTTCAAAAAAAAAATCCCTTGAGGGGGTGAGCTACCCCTAACATTTATACTGTTATATTTCGTTATTCCATTACTATATCATGGTGTAAAACTCTTGGATACTATTAAAATTGTTAAGTAAAGTTGACGTAGTTTGAAATTTTCTGAAATCAGCCCTTACAAATGAATTCATCCCTAAAATTCAATCACAACTATTATTTTTTCATTACTTAAAAATACCCTTGGACTATTCAGTGGCGTAAAACGTGTAATAATATTAGTTCACATCTTTGGTATTGAATTAGAATTCTTTACCCCACTAATGTATCAACCTCTATTTTTTAATAAAAAATGACACCCTTTTCAATATGAAAATACTAGTTTTTTGAGTTTGACGAAAAAAATCTTGGCAATATGCACAATATCCAAATACGAAATCGACTGTTCTCACCTTAATAAAAATAACCTATAATAAGGGGTGAACCAGCCCCACAGGAGATATTGTCGTATCTCTATGATTTTATTCTTCTTCTATGGGACTTTCAAAGTTAATAAAAAACTAATGATTCAAAGCAAGAAGAACTAACTAACTATCGAATAAATTCATAAGAAGAATAAACGTATAATTTCTTGTTGTTGTTGTCGAGATCGGACGGTGCGAAAAACCTCAACGATTAAATTATCAAATCAGTAAGTCGCCTTGCCATGTTTTGGATACATAAGACCTTTTTCGACGATGCGATCGCACTCTTGAACTCACAATCAGCTCGCCAAAACAACACTCGAATACTCGATATTACCTCTCATCATCAGTCTTTAGTCAGAGCTTCATCGAGCTCGTTTGAATCAGTATATTAATTGTGAGTGCAGTGTTTGTTGAATTTACAAGAAATTACATTGGAATCCAATAAATGTGCAACCAAATTCCAAACTCCAAATTTAATCAAAGTATAACATAGTATTTTGGAATTCGTACATATTAATTCTACCATATAATTTTTGGTCAATACTTATTCAAATCAAATATGACGTGGGTATAAGCATTTTTCAAAAAATTAATTTTTTTTTTTTCAAATTTGCATACATCTGAAAACTTTAATGGCAATAATATATTGTATAGAAAATATTTGTTTTTTTACGTAGACACTGGAAATTTTCCAGATTTTCTTTTTCGAAAAAAAATTTTTTTTTACCCTACATTTTTGAAAAATATTTTTCCGAAGAAAAAAGCTCAAAAATTTTTACTGTTTTCACTTCAAAAAGCAAACCTTTTCTCTTCGATACATTCTTGTCTATCATTTAAATTTACGGAGATTTTGAAAATTTGAAACAAATTGTCAATTTTTTGAAAAAATGTTTATACTCACATCGTATTTGACGAAAATAATTTTTTAATTAGTGATTTATATATAGCTTATAAAGAGTTATAAAATGCAATACTTCAAATTTTTATGTGGTCTTTTTCCAGAATTGGTGAGGGATCAAAGATG